>NC_084483.1:85320639-85625177 GCF_030035675.1 Rhineura floridana | reverse complement strand
AAAAGACAGTTAACCCATATGTTTTACTTGATCTTACAGATTTATACTCTAATCTGCAATATGAAGATGCTGTTGAAATGAACATGGCTATTTACTTGCTTTTGCTACAGCTAGAAGATGAACTGCAGTTACCAACTCAATCCCATCACTGTTTTATCATTTTATTAAGTTATCAACAGTAGACACATGAAGCACTCCGGTTATTTTCAGAGGGGCTCACAAAAGTATTTTTGCCACCCACAAAAAAACTTATTAGGTATCTTTATGGCTTGCCTAAAGCCTGTAGAATTGTTAACAGATATGATGTTTTTATATTTAAGGAATGTATACCCTGCTTTTCGCTTATGTGTCAAAGCAGTTTACGTAAAAAAGAAACATACAATATACACAATTTAAAACATAGGTTAAAACATCAGAAAATAGAAACATTTGAGCATTCATAGAATAAAGGCCTCCTGAAATAAAACCATATTAACCTGGCATCTGAAACTTAGCAGGGACAGTGTTACTTAGGCTGTTTCATTACAGCAGCCTTCCCTGACCTCCCCTCAAATATGATGTCAGGTTTCATCAGTCCCATACAATGGTCAAGGATGATGGAAGTTGACATCCAGCAATCACTAGTGGCCACAAGTCCTCTACCCCTGCATTAGGGAATCTAAACGAAAATAGTACATGCATTCTAGCAGTAAGCAGCAGATTCTACTTATTAAAAATTATAACTGATCACACACTTCCTACAATATATCCAAAGGGCAATATGCAAATTTATTTAAACAATTAGTAAAACAGCTAAAAAGCAGACCTGCTTAAAAAATCAAATCATGCTGCAGCCTTATTTACTACAGATCCTAATTACACATTAGGTGAAAGAGCAAACCACAACATGAATGCTCCTTTGAAATTAAGGTATAACAGAAGCTACCTTTCCTTTCTTGCATCAGTTCCTGACGAGTTATATCCTTCTCATCTGATTCATGCTGCAAGACCTTTTTATACTGGGCAGCTTCTCTGGACAAGCAGTTCAGGTCATCTTCAGCCTGCGACCTCTCTAATTCAAGACGATGGATTTTTTCTTGAAGAGTTTTCAGGGCTGCTGCTAAAGCTAGTGAACAGGTAACTCAATCCTTAATAATATTTTTGAAACTTCTCAAGTTTAATAATATCAATAACGCAAAGAGATATTAATTTGAACACTAGTTATGCATCAACCAGCAACATTGGTGATATTACATACACAGTCATTTTATTGCTATACATTTTGCTTAGAGGCTGGCAATGTATAATTGTTTAGACATCCACATGCCTTTCATTTGCACTGTGACTAGAAAGCAAAAAAGGCACCAGAAGTATGAAGGCTTCTCTCATCTTCTCTGACTGCTTCTTGTTCAATATAACCACCATTCAGATTGGAGCAGACAGCTCATAGAAGGCATACTTAGTTCCCCACCCCAAAAGGAAATATTACTGATAAAACCTGACCATTCTCTGCTGCTAACTGCAACCTGATCTAACCACATATAGTTATCCTTATATTTCTTGGCATAGGCTACTGTGTCCTGCTGCACTGGAAGAAACCTGCTCTTGTGCTAAGCTGAACTAGATAATAAGGATAGAATAAAGAGGTTTACTATATCTAGTTACCTAGCAGTAATTTCCTAGTCGGGCTGGAACTTTACCAAGGCCTAGGTGGACAAGTTGAGTGGAGTTGACTGACTCAGCTATTTCCACCTGGGCACTTGGTATAGCACCAGCAAGAGCTGGATGGCCTGACAGTGAGAGCTGCTGTGGTCTATAAGGTTTCCAACTCCCTTGCCAGGATACTTCTTTGCTCTGGGGCATGCTTTCATGGTCTGTCCCTACAGTGGGGCCAAAGAGACAGATTAGGGCTGCTGCTGATGTAATGTCCATTGTGCTGCCCAGCAGTCTTCCTCCCAAAAGACGTCTTGGGGGTGGTGTTACACAAATCCAGGACTCTTATCCTGGGGGACCGTCAACATTCACACCAAGGCTACCTTAAAGTGGCCAGCTGGAACTTCAAGCTCTCCAGACAACTATGGGAATGTTTCTGTCATTGACCCAGCACACAGAGCAGGGCATACCCTCAATTCAGTCTTTATATCAAGGTGTGGAAGGGATGATCTTGAAGTTGGGGGGCAGTTGAAATAACCCCATGGTCAGACCATTTCCTGGAGAGGTTTGGTCTTAAAGTGGTAGTTTTCCCCTGTGGGAGTGGGGGGTCCACTCAGGCATTTGCTGGTCATTAATATCAAGCTTCTGTAGTAATTGCCTTACAGATCTTATTGAGGACATATTAATATTGTTGTGAACCACTGTAATCTGCAGTGGGTTGCATAAAATGTTTTAAATCAAATAAAAAACAAACTTGCCTCTAGTCACTGGATATTTGTGAATTAAGTCACTTATTCAGCAGTAGACGCATGCAGCATTAAGAAACTAATGGAAAGAAACTTCTGAGTGAACATGGTGGATCTAGCAGACCAAACACTTTTAATGTGTTCACAATATTAAGTAGAATTTGTCACAGAAAGCTAGTTGAGCCCAGAGCATTTTAATCAGGATCTGCTAAAGCTATTCTTGCAGTTTGAGTTTCCTAGGCAGAACAAAGATCTTTGCCAATTTTTTCCTCCCTCTCCCCCACCCCTATTCATGTTTGCTTTACTCAAAGAACCAACTGCGTTTAAGATAATGAAATATTCCAAGTAAGTAAAACATTAAAGAGGTATCTTCTGCATAGTCCAACTTCAAAAGTTACATTTTATTTTGAACAAATAAATAAATGGCTTCAGGCAGATAGAAAAGTAATTTTGAATGTACTGCAGGCTACGCCAAATTCAATTCTCATTCTCAAAAAAACAGGAACATGAAACAAGACACAAGAACATGCAGTACTCATCTCTCCACCAAGGCATACCCCCACTGAAGGATAAGGATAGATTATATTTATATACATACATACAGACACACACACACACCCAGCAGCTGACCCATGCATATCAGGTGATGAAGGAGACTTCTCACCTCCTCTCCGCTCATCAAAAGTTTGATCTGATGGCGAAGAAGCACACAATTTGCATCTTCACCAGGGTGCTCGGCTCTGCTAACTCCAGCGCTATGTCTACGTACTTTATTTTTTTTTCTTTTTGTCACTGCCACCAAAGTTACTGGTGTCCAAGGGCAGATAGTTGGTGGAGGGGGGGGGAGCAGAATGAGGATGTTAACCACCCCCAGTTAACAGATTCAGTGTGCAATATGCTCCACAGCTAGCATTCAGATAAGATCTAAAAAATTTATCTTGCCTGAATGCCTACATACTAATTTTCTGGAGTGTGCGCACACCAGAGAAGCATTTCTGAGTTCCTCTTTAAAATAGGATAGATAACCTGTGGCCCTCCAGATGTTGCTGAAATGCAGTTCGTGTCAGAAACAGCCAGCATGACCAATGGTCAGAGATGATGCAAGCTGTAGTTCAGCAACATCTGGAGAGTCACAGGTTAACCACCACTGTCTTAAAGCATGTCGGATTACATCCCTGGACTGAGCTTCAAAATCCTAGAGAAGATGTTTAATTCAGGAAGCTGGTTTTCCTATCAGCCAGAATGTGCACTACCAACATTTTCTAATCTTTAAAAATCTAATAAGCTTTTTCTTTTCCAAAATGCCTGGACCATGAAAAAAGTTGCAGGCAAGTTCAATTTCATTTCTTCTTCCAAAAAATTACTAGAAATTTCAGATGTGTCCTTTTTATCTTGCATTGTCATGCACCATATACACATATTATAGTCTGAAGGTTTTAATAATAAGTATGAAGGTTTTTAATAACAACAACTACTTTGTGAATATACCATGAATACATGTATATTTATGCTTTTGTTGCCTTTATAATGTTACTATTTTTAAAGTAATAAATTACATTATTATTGAGAAGGATTTATTATATGAATAAGATGGATGACTGGATATTTGGAACGTGAGCTCTGCAAGGTTACCAAAGAGAAAAAAACAGGTTGCAGATAGCTATAAAAATTACTTTGTTCATTAATATTACTTGGAAGAAGGAATGTCATATTTCAGGACAGTTGTGCTCATTTGCCTAAAGGCACTCTGATAAGGTCAGAGATGATGACCCTTTGCAACATACTCCTTGCAATCCAAAAAGGAGTACCTACAATCAACACATCAGTCTAGAAGACTGAGCAGACAGCATAAAATTTTTGGAGGAAGAGCCATTTTGGGGTGAAGGCCTCTCCAACAGCCTAAGGAGCAGTTTGAAGCTAACATCAGCATTCCGCTACATACACCCCTCTGTGCTATTACACCGGCCATCTAGTTAGTCAGAACAACTGGCTTTGGTAACTATATCCTTGCAGAGCATGGGTGAATGTGTTGTATGACTGAGAGCTGTCAAACAGATGAAATTAATATATTATTTTTGAAAACTGGTAAACTTTTGGTCTCTGTGCCTTCTCCTGATCTTGGGTTGCGTTCATGACTGAAGCAATTGATTACTACAGAATAGTGTGTATCATGGAACACAGAGTATAAAACTGTGGCATATGAATGTAGCAGATGAATAACTACTGGATTATTTTCTAATGAAGTCTACCTAAAATATAAACCTGTGCTTAAAACACAAATTTCTGCAACTGCAAGGCTGGACACTGTCAGTTCTCATTGGCCCTCAGTGTTCAACTTGCAGCTCCTGAATTCTTGGAAATACATACTAGCTAGATAGCCATGGGGCTAATCAATCAAGAACAGGAGGACACCAGTCCATTGCACCTAAACTAGACATGCCCTGCCTAGTTGGCTTGTAAAGTTTTCTTTACATGACAGAGACTGCTCTGTAGAGCTCATTATTCCTTGGCTCATTTGATCTCAGTTGCTGATCCGTATCTTTTCATTCACTTAGATTCTGACACTTATAATATGTCCCTTCACCCACCTACCCTCCCTTTATGTGTCTCTTTCCTTCTTTCTGTGGCTGCTGATCCTGCCTTGGCCTTGACCAAACGGAGGAATTTTCTTGTTATTTATAGAAAAACTGGCATCCAGTTAAGAACTTTTTTGGGTGTGGGTGGGGAGAGGACATATTTTAAAGGACAGTTTCTTCCTCTCGTGGTTGTAAAGGACTGTTTGAAAATGTGCAGGCAATGCCTTCAAAAGATGGTAGCATTTCACAAACAAGGCTTTCCTTATTATCCTATTTATGTAGTATCAGTGTACTTCAGATCAAATTTACTGATGCTAAATGCTTCTCTTGAGAGAGAAATGGCTACGATATGCTATACAGATTTGAAAAGCAAAACAAATTAAATATTGGGCTGATGAACTACTCTAGTAGCCACATAAGACGCTCCAGCCTATCACACAAGCTTTGTTCCAAGTTACTTATTAATATGAGTGCTATTTAAGAGTAACACTGAGGCAGCAGAGGTTCAATTCAGACATGGGATAAAGAAACTGTAGCTATGGCTTAGTGAGGTATCTGAATCAACAAACTACAGTTTGGCAAACTGGGATCCAAAACCATGATTTGAAGTAGGCTTGCAAACCATAGTTTGGTGCAATGAATAAATTGACCAATCATTACTGAGGGTATTGCTTGTCTTCTGGAGACCACTGCATCTTAAGGACTGGAACGGAAGCAGACAACAAATAAAAGCAGGAAAGCAGCTCAAAACCATAGTTTGCCTTTATATTTAGGAGCTCAAATAATGAGTGAGATTTAAAGTATTCCTAGTACAAGTCTTGGTTTGCGATCTAAATTGAGCTATATAGCTTGCCAGGCAAAGCCACCTACAAAGCCTCAGAAAGCTGGAAAAAAGTGCACTTATTCCTTCTCAGGCACTTGCTCTTTACTCTGCAGCTGAAATCTGTGTAGCACCCGTACCCCACCTGGCTGCATCTGGAATAGGTGCCAACTCAAACAACATAGAGAACCTGTTCATTAGAAGATCTATTACTCAAGCCAACATTGTCTCTCCAACTATTTTTTTTTTTTTGGATGTCAAAGCTCAGCTAAGTCTTCAACCAGTAGCACATTCCAAAATGTATTCATCATAGGCCAAGAAGATTTGCTGACCAAATTTCACATTAATAATGTACCATATTATAATACTTTGTGTTTTACCTTGGTTGTTTGGTGCAATAGTGTCTTTTGTGATCGCTGTTGCCTCTTTTGACCTGAAGTCAGCAAATGCAGAGTGCATTTTATCTGGAGGCTGAAGAAAACTTCCTATGTAGCTATGCTTCGACTCAGTATCCACGGACTGCAGGAAGATAGACAGTATCATGTATATATCTATTTAAATATTAATTCAGGCACTTTCCATTATACCATTAGACCAGGACTGGCAAATCTTTTTCAGCACAAGGGCCACATTTTCTTCTGGACAACATGCTACATAGCAATGGCAGACGTGGCAATGAATGTGAATTTTACCTCTGTGCAGTAGGCTAGTTTCTGCATATCCTCTCTATCCTCCTTTCAGGAAAGAAAGAGACATTATCAAAAGTTCAAAGCCGCATTCTAGCCAGGCAAAGACAAACAGGAGGAGTGATGTGGCCTGGGGAAAGTTGCAAGGCCCAGTCGGGGGGACCACATTTGGCCCCTGGGCCTGAGGTTCTCAGCCCTAGTTTAGATTAAACAAACCAGTGTTTCCCTTCTCATATCTCTCACATCTCTTGATGGAAATGGGTCAGAAATTAACTAGTTTCCCATGGCATAAACCTTCCTTCAGAGGCATTTGTTTCCAACGTACCACAGCACATTGTTGTATGGTGCTACTCTATACAAACTTACTTAGGAGTAAGCTGCATTTTATAGACATTTTATTGGTTTTATCATATAAACATGTAAAACAAGAATGAAACTACAACAAGAGAAGCAAGTGTACATAGCCATGGGGATTACCACTATGTTACAATTATCAGTGTCCAGTTCAGGATGTGCCCATAATACAGAGCACTATCCTAGTTCTTTTTAGCTTACTTACTTTTTAGCAAATATGTGTAGGATAGGGCTGGTAATTACTTTAGTGAAGCAACTGATTAGAGCAAGCAGTTTCTGTGTAACTACTTTCTGCACTGCCTATAGAGAGTCTCTCAAAGTTAATTTCTGTTGGGGGAAGTACAGAGGTTTTTTAAAACTCTAGATGCCATATTTTTATATCTGGGCAAAAAGAAAAAGTGATATTTCCTCACAATAGCAATGGATACATTGGCTTGGATCTTAACTAGGCATCTGAATGGAAGGGCTCCTTCCATTCACAGACGGGATTGAGATCTGCCGGATGATCCTGCTCTTGGAAGAGAGGAGGGAGACAATTTTAGGTGATTTATTATCTCAGTTTCTACCCTGCTGTTCAGCAATTCATGCTTCCATGGCAGCTTACCAAGGAATCATTTAAAAAAAGCACACACAGCTCACATTTGGAATTAGACATCAAGTGAAAATCCAGACAATCCTAACAAAATAGGTGAACAATCCATTAATCTTCAGCTAACTTCAATCCCACTGATTCCTTTGCAGCTCCCCGTGCAACCTCGCATTTAGCTCTAGGGAGGGCCCCCACAGACCAATTGGAAATGTTAAGTTTCCCAATTTTTAAAAAATATTAGGCAGATATATTAACTTAGTTGACAGATTCATTATAAAAGCACTGGACGCTGTTTGTTTGTTTTAAAAAACACACCTCAAACATCTTTGCCTCTTTAGATTGGTTTAGAACTGGCCAGTGGTGTAATGGTTAAGGTGTTGGACTACGACCTGGGAGACCAGGGTTCGAATCCCCATAGCCATGAAGCTCACTGGGTAACCTTGGGCCAGTCACTGCCTCTCAGCCTCATGAAAACCCTATTTATAGGGTCGCCATAAGTCGGAATCGACTTGAAGGCAGTATATTTACATTTAGTTATTTTGGCTTCTAAAACCACAGTACCTACCTCCATTATAGGAACTCCAGCGTTTCACTCACCTGCCAAGACAAAAGAGTCATTTTGTTGCTTACTTCTGACTTTGAAATATGTTAGAATGGCATTTTCTCTCAGCTATTTGTATTTTTCTTCTTCTTTAAAACGTTTATACAGAAAGAGAAGATAGACCATATTTTTTATGAACACTACTCTGTCTATATTCAGTCTGGAAGATTTTCCACAAACTTGTCACAGAAAAATGGCATGAGATATAATAGCCTGTACCACACTTTGCAATTTCACTGTTTGCATGGTCCACAAAATCCCCACCAACAACCAATCCCCATCACCAGCAAACGGCATCAGCACCTGTATGTTCTGTGAAGTGACCAATATTTATGTGTTCAACAACTAATAAATAAACTAGCGAGAGAAAGTGTAGGGGTTTACAGTTTCATTTGCACAAATTTATCATTTATTAGGAAAACCATTAAAACCCAAATCCAGCCAGAAGAACCATGAGGGACACAATACAAAATGCAACAAGAATGTTCCTTTGGACAGATCCTGGATGTTCATCAGGTGTTGTAGTGTTGCAAGCAGGACCAAACTAGTCAGCCCTTGCCAAAATCTTTTGAGTCCATTGTAAACCCAGTATCAATGCAAGGGGCAGGTAAGAAAGTGGAAAGAACTTCAGCCAGTAGTTGTGATAAATTCCTCTTCAGACTGAGGTGAAATAAGCGGCCCAATCCAAATACAAAAATCAAGCCAAAGATATCTTTGAGCACGGCTTTTTTTAAAAAAAACATTTTGCTGAGCTTGCAAGCTGCTTAAGGAATACTTAAGTCTTTTACTTCTGCTCTGTCACTTTGGCCCTGCATCCACAGAGGGCTTAATTTTGAGTCAGGGCTGGTGAGCTCTAGGGCCTTTCCCTCTTTTAAACTGCAGCTACAGCATGAAAGGAAGAACTCCTGGATGCGTGTGATTTAAAGGCTTTCAAATGCAATCCTATGGGTGTCTACTCGGAAGTAAGTCACCATTAATCAAATGAGGCATACTTCTAGGTAAGTGGGTAAAGGACTGGTACCATATCTCATGGATGTTCCCCTTTTTTTATTGCCTCTTTTGCCTGCCTTATGGAAATAATGATTTTTCTGGTGTTTTCCTCTTCCCTCCAACGCCTACAGCTGGTTGTTTTTTGTTTTGGCCTCTTCCTCTCCTCAGCAGACTGTTAAGGGTTTGACTGCAGCCAGAATTCCCTTTGCTTCGCCCTTTGCTCCTCCAGCAAAGAAGGAGAGTCCCAGACGGGGCTGGGTTAGAAACAGCCCAGCACTCAACTTAATGGGCTCCGCCGAGACTCTGCATGTTATTGCCTGGGAAGTGGGAAACCTTTGTGGAGCGGGAAGGGAGAGAGGATTTCTTCCGTTTGGGCCACGGCCACGCTGGCAGAACGAGGAGCCCGACCCAGGTGAAAACAGGAAAGGTGGAAGACAGGCAGAAACTCAACAGGTGAAGAGACGCCCCCCCCCAAAAAAAACACGCCTTACCGAGGTTCAGCAGAATTACAGACCCCACTACCTATGCTCGCGCTACAGCCCAGTCCAAAATTATGCCGTTCCTCCTCTCGTGTTCCTTTCCTTTAAGTTAACCACAGCCGATCATAAAAAGCCATTTGTTCGCCAGAGCCGTTTTTAAACAGACCGCTTCCCCTCCCGCTCTTAAGGATTCTCCGCCCCGCCGCGCCCCTGCGACCCGGATTGGCCCCGCCTCCTTCCAGGTTTCTTGCTAGCGTGCCCTGCGCTGCTACAGAGCCATTCCTACCGTGCCTTGTCAGCAAAAATTCTTATCTTCCTCCGGGGCTTGTGTCGGAACCGTCTTTTCTGGTAGCTGCTGCGCTTAAGGGTTTCAACTGCTAGCTGAATCGGAGGCTTAGCTTGCACCTTAGACTCTTCTTTGCATTGCATGCCAAGAATGTGCTAAGCGGTAAGGAAAGTGCGAGGCCTCTTAACGCGACCGTTCGTCTCACCATAGAATACACTCAGATAAATTTAGCCGAATTACTGCTTTGATATGCCTTTTATAGCTCCGTGACAGATGGAGAGTGGACATGCACACCCTTCCTTGCTTTTGCAGCACTCTTTCTAGGGAACGACCATCCGAGGGGGAAGGGCTGTAGGCAAGCGGCGAGCATTTGAGGTCCCAGGTTCCGTCCCCAGCATCCAGGTAGAGCTTGGAGAGCCGCTGCCAACCTGTGTAGACAATACTGAGCTAGACAGACCAATGGTCCGCCTCCTTGGTCGAAGGCAGTTTCCTAAGTTCTCAATAATAGTTGTGGAATTTCTGCTTGACTTGTTAAAGACTCAACAGACCTGCCAGGGAAAAATTGCGTAACCCTCCATCAGCCAGTGTGTGTTGCTTCCACACAAGCCGGAGCCCTGTACCCTCCCCCTGTCTTTATTATTTTTTCATAGATGTTTTGCAAATGCTTTGGAAGCATAAGGGGCAAAGCAAGCCATCCAAAAATGCTGCTGCCTGTTTTCTTGGGACTAATGTGTTTCAGAGTAATTGCCACTTCCTTCTCAGTTCCCAGCCACTGATAGTATTACAGTTCTGGGTGTAAATCATAGTGAAAGCAGAATTGAAGCTTTTTTTGTGGACAGAGTGCCATTTTTGACAGCTATATACAATGAATAAAAATCACAATGCTTTTCCTAACAAAGACAGTTATGAATGAAACTCCACCAGTGGGTTTCTGATGTGCATGCTGCTTTTAAAAGCACACAGTGACACTATTTATCACTATTCAGATTTTAAATACCGAGAGAGTTAATTATGCTATGTAATAACTGGTCTGAATTTTGTGCTGTTCATTATTTACAGCCAAAACCAATGCATGTTTACTCAGAATTCCATCTAATGGGACTTACTCCCAAGTATGTCAGCATAGGACTATGGCCTTAGTTTTTGACTGTTTAAGGATGCTTAATTTTTAAAAGGTAAGATTATAGCTGTAGTGCTAATGCAGCAAGCACACAAATGTTTTCATGTAAGAGACCTTCCATTTATAGCAGTCAGATGTTTAGAGCTCATAACAAATGGAAACAGCAAGTGAACAAAGGCTCACGTAATATAAGGCACCATTATTGCAAAGCATGTATATTCTTATGGGATTAAAAACACATTTGCAGTGTGTGTATAGACAGATGCATACATTTATGTATATTGCAAAGTATAGCCTATAGAAAGTTGACAGGACAGAGTTACCCACTTCCACTAATGTTTCCAATTAATAAAAAAAGATTCATAGGTATTTTTGGTTGTATGCAGATATAAAGAATGCAGAGTTAAGAAGGATTTTTTTGTACAAGCAAGATCTGTCTCAAAAGAGTTATGACTCATTGTCCAGTTGGGAAAGTTATTGAACAACTGTGGCTCACAGAGTATCGCCAGAAAGAACAGAGCTGGAATTAAAGCTGCTGTTTATAGTATTCAAATATCTTGTTTTAGAGTAGTTTAGATGGGGTTACACTCCCCTTGAAGGAACAGGTTCGTAGCTTGGGGGTTCTTTTCGATCCATTCCTGTCTCTTGAGGCTCAGGTAGCCTCGGTGGCACGGAATGTGTTCTACCACCTTCGGTTGGTAGCCCAGCTACGTCCCTATCTGGACAGCGACGACCTCGCCTCAGTTGTGCGTGCTCTGGTAACCTCTAGATTGGATTACTGCAATGCGCTCTACGTGGGGCTGCCTTTGAAAACAGTCCGGAAACTACAGCTAGTGCAAAACGCAGCAGCCAGACTGTTGACGAGGACCAGATGGTCCGCACATATAACACCTGTTCTGGCGCGTTTACACTGGCTACCTATCTGTTTCCAGGCCAAATTCAAAGTGCTAGTTTTGACTTATAAAGCCTTACACGGTGCGGGACCACAATACATAATGGAACGCCTCTCCCGATATGAACCTACCCATTCACTACATTCAACATCAAAGGCCCTCCTCTGAGTTCCGACTCACAGAGAGGCTCGGAGGGTTGTAACAAGATCTAGGGCCTTTTAAGTGGTGGCCCCCGAACTATGGAATAGTCTGCCTGACGAGGTGCGCCTGGCGCCTACACTTCTATCCTTTCAGCACCAGGTTAAAACCTTTTTATTTTCCCAGGCATTTTAATATATTTTATTGCTGTTAATATATACCAGGCTGTTAAATGCTTAAAATGTATGTTTTTAGTGTCCTATTGTTATTTTATTGTATTTATTGTATTGTATTTACTCTATGCTGTGCACCGCCCAGAGAGCCTCTGGCTTTGGGCGGTATAAAAATCGAATAAATAAATAAAATAGGACTACTTTTTTTTTTAAAAAAAAGCAAGGTTTGAGAACTGCAACAGCGCCCTGCATTTCAGGCGAACAATTATATCAATCCTCTGAGGTGGTTTACTGTGGTGTGCACATTTGTCAGCATATGTTTGTCCACATTTCAACCTTCAGTGTTATGAATCATTCACAGTTTGACCTCTTTCCAAAATAAATTCATGCTAATAGCTACAATATGGGTAGCAATATTGAGAAACTCTCTGCTCTTCTGGCTGTTGTCCTGGAACAAATATGACTAGCAAGAGACAGTTTAGAAAGACCAGTTTTGAACATGAACATTTTTTTCCTTGTTGTTTCCCATTCAGACTTAAGAAAACAGTTGGCTAAACATCTGCACATACTATTTTGATGGTTTCTTTGAAAATTCCTCCTGCTAGGATGATTCTATTGGAAACAAATA
This sequence comes from Rhineura floridana, assembly GCF_030035675.1. Taxonomy (NCBI): domain Eukaryota; kingdom Metazoa; phylum Chordata; class Lepidosauria; order Squamata; family Rhineuridae; genus Rhineura; species Rhineura floridana. The sequence continues at coordinate 85,612,466 of NC_084483.1, read as the reverse complement.
GTGTATTCTTGTGTTGTTCTCCATTCTCACTGCCCCAAGCTTTGCAAAAACAAAAAACTTCCATTTGTGAAATTAAATCAACTCAAGTGCTTGTTTTCCACAAACACTGAATTATGTCAACACAATTTTATATTAACCACAATCATCCTGTTGAGAGCTCATCTGTCTGCTTAGACAAGCAGTTGATTTTTGACATCAGTATGGGGAAGCAGGAATGAAGTAAGCATTTTCCTGCACTTTGCTTAGGGATATATTAAGTTCTTAAATGTAACCATCTTACACTCCTGGGATCTCAGTCTTCTGAATCAAGACTAAAGAGTTTGCCTGTGCTGATGAATAGTCACCCAGTTTCAAGAAATATATTTGTTCTCAAATTGCTTTATTTATGTTTTAAAAAATTACTCCATTTCCCTTCCTTGTGGAGATGCTCAAAGCAATTTATTACCGTCAGACATTCCAAACACAGTTAAAACAATAATTAAAATAAAATAAGCATCCCAACAATAACTACAAACAGCATAAGGGGAGGGACTTTAAAGCAAACCAATATAATTAACAGGTTAAACAGCAACAGCTATTTTGTTGAAATAGAAAAGTTTTCAAGTGCTAGTGGAATAGCAGTAAAGAGGATAACTTAAGTTGTTGGGGCAGAGACTCTGAGAAAAGACCATCTCATGCATGCCACCAACTTTACCTCATGGTATGCACAAGAGAGCTGTGCCTGTGTTAGGACAGGAAGATTCACATGAGAGGAGATGTAAAAATAGCCTTCTGGGTCAGACCAAAGGCTCATCTAGTCCAGCATCCTGTTCTCACAGTGGCTTACCAGATGCCTATGGGAAGTCTGCAAGCAAGACATGAGTACAATAGCACTCTTCCCCATTCATGTTCCCCAGCAACTGGCATTCAAAGGCATACCACATCAGACACTGGAGATGATAATGGGTAGCAGCTACTGACAGCCTTATCATCATGAATTTATCTAAACCCCTTTGAAAGCCATCCAGGTTGGCTGCCTTTACCACATACTGTGGTAGCGAATTTCATTGCTCAACAATACACTTTGTGAAGATGCACTTCTTTTTGTCTGTCATGAACCTTGCAATGGTCACCTAAGAAGCTTGGCCCTGAACTGTTTAAGATTTTACAGGTAATGATCTGCACCTTGAGTTGAACCTAGAAACAAACCACTAGGCAATGCAGTTGATACAGTATTGGAGTCACATAATCCAACTATTTGCACCTGGTCAAAATTTTGGCTGGTATAGCACAGTGGGGAGGAAAGCCTGGCTCGGAGTCCAGAGTCTGTGAGTTCAAATCCCCGCTCATGTCTCCTGGGTGTCAAGGCCCAGCTAAAGATCATCCCCACAGTGAGTGGCTCAGAGGTTACATGCCCTGCCACCTGTGCAGCTGCGGGCAAGCTGCATAGTCCCAAGGAGCCCAGTTGCCCCCCAGCTGGCAGTTGCCGACAAGGAAGGGGCTGGCTTGTGCAGCTGTGGCAAGCTGAGCAGGCCCTAGCCAGCTGGGGAGGACTAGCCTCAGAGGGAGGCAGTGGTAAACCCCCTCTGAATGCTGCTTACCCTGAAAACCCTATTCATAGGATAGACATAAGTTGGGATCGACTTGAAGGCAGTCCATTCCATTCATTGTAGCAACTGAAGTAGTTGTTTTCAAGGGAATGACCATGGTAATCCAGTTGCAGTTAGCTAATTCATGTAGCACCATGGCTAAATCCAACTGTCACACTATCTAAAACCGGTCAAAAGCACTCCCGAACACAGCCAACACCTGGGCATATAATAGCACCAGATCCAGAAGCACTCCCAAGCTACAAACCTGATCTTGCAGGAGAGTGCAACCCCATCCAAAACAGGCTAAATTCCTACCACTGGAGCAGTAGATCTCCTGACCAGTGTCACTTCTGCTTTCTTTCTTTGTTTGCCTTCACCCAGCTGACTCCAGACAACAATTCATAAACTCCAGAATGAGATGGTAATGAAAATGTATTATCGCTACTATTTTAGATTATCTGCTTTTTGAGCAAGGATGGAAAATCTGTGGCCCTACAGAGCCACTGTGGTGTAGTGGTTAAGGTGTTGGACTATGACCTGGGAGACCAGGGTTCGAATCTCCACATAGCCATGAAGCTCACTGGGTGACCTTGGGCCAGTCACTGCCTCTCAGCCTCATGAAAACCCTATTCACAGGGTCGCCATAAGTCGGAATCGACTTGAAGGCAGTACATTTTTTATTTTTTACAGATGTTGGATTACAGCTCCCATAATTCCAGAACACTGGCCATGGTGGCTGGGGCTGATGGGAGTTCAACAATATCTGGAGGGCCACAGATACCCCAACCTTGCTTTAGGGTACAGTCAGAAGTACAAGGTGAGTTTTAAGAAGAGAAGAATGTGAAGATATATTTCAGATGAGGACAAAACCTCATCTCCTTGTCTCCTAGTGTCACACTACAGAGGCAATTTCTTCCTAATTTCAGTCACTTAAACTTCTCTAATAGAAGTTGAAAGAAACATCCATTTATTGGAGAGATAATAAAGCAGCTGGGCAAAGGAATACAGTTCAAGTATGGGGAAAATCTGTGGTCCCAGACACGGTTGAAACTACTGTGATGAGCAAGAGGCCATTTTGCCTCTGAGGTTTTATGGACTAGACCCTGTTCTTTGCCATAAATCCAATGGCATTTGATTCTAAGCAAGAATATGAAAGTGATTTTTAAAGGAGAAATTAACAGGCTAAGGCAGGGGTTTGTGTGGCCTGTGGGAGTGCATGTACCCACAGAGGCCTTCCCTGGCACCCACAGGTCCCACTTCCCACCTCTTCCCCACTGAAATTAGGTTTGAAAAAAGCATTCTGTTGTTGCCAATAGAATACAGTGTAGTCGTGATGTGTGTGTGATGCCAACAACAATTTCTCCTATCCTATGCAAATATGTTCATGGTCCCAAAAAGGATTAAGTGTTATATCCAACCAAGACATGCTTAAGAGCAGGCTCATTAGAAATTAGTGTACTTAAGTGTCCATTGATTCAGTAGGTCTGTTCCAAGTGTGTTCCAATGGGTCTGTTCCTAAGGCTTGCAACATTAGGGCTGTATCCAATGATACCCATTTACCTGGGAATAAGCCCTACTGAGCTCAGAATTATTCACTTTTGAGTAGACATATATAGGACTACACTGTAATCCTATAACCAAATAAAAATGCCTAAATCCATTGGAAACAAGTTTTAGGTGTGCTTAACTCTGTTTAGGGTCAAACTGCATACATTTAATTACTGACACACTATCTAATTTTAAATATGCGCATATTCCTTCCTAACATTACTTCTCAAGGAAAATCCGAAGCAAAACAAGTCATAAAATAGTTTGTCAGAAAGGACAATATACCCTATCATCCAGTCTTTCCCTGGTCATTCTAGCAAATCTCTTGTGATTATACTTCTTCAAGTTACTAACAACTCAATTACAGAGCAAGTGGCCAAATGCTTGAACTTGGCTATTCATATTAGACCATTAATGATTGTCTGACAGTCTCCAAACCAACTGTGTGTTGTTTGGTTTTTTGAAAAAAAAGTAAGTTTTACTTCACTTATTCATATATATTCCATTTATATATTTTTAAATGAGGTTGTAATATCTGTTTTTATGTGATGATTCAATGGTCTGTTGACTGTAATAAAATTTGATTCGATAAAATTTGATTTAGTTTGTCATAACAAGAATTAAGTATCCAAATGCTTGCTTACCAGGAATGCCTGACTCTAAGCAGAAGAGCTAAAATCAACAGGTTGGAAAATGGGAGTATCAGGAAAGATTGCGGCCCTGTCCCTTTCTTTTAGCAGGGAGCCTCCAGTGTATCCTGTTCTGCAAATGGAAGCAATGCTTCCATTTCAAAGGGGCAAGTATTGATCCAACCTATAGATTTTGTTTTGTTCCGTTTGCAATAAATTTGAAATAGATGTACAGATAATCACCTCAGCATTTCCTGAAAAGTACAGTCATTATAGATAAAATGTACTTAATATGAAAGAAAATCATTTCTTTTAAATACATATGCTATTAACATTTGTTGCAGCCAATCCGCTACACTAAGAAAACCACTTATAAACTAAAAACGTACCAAAGAGAAATCGTACTAATTTTGTTCAGATTTAATCATTTTATTTGATGTTGGCAGGCTGGCTACTAGCCTATAAACCTGAGAGACGCTGCATCCCAACATGGCCTATATGATCTTTAAAATCGCTTTAGTTGGGTTCAGTTTGCAAAGAGGCTCTACTTGAGATCCGAGAGGAAAAGTAGCTCAAAAGAGTTAAGTTTGTTATGTTAACTGAGAGGATGTTACCAGTCATACACACAGGACATGGCCTTTGGCGATCCAGACAATCCAATCCAAAAGTAATTGTAAAAGTTTGGCCCTCAAGACAGCAGTCCATTGTTCAAATCTGTATCTTATCCAGCTAGCTAAAAAGTAAATATTACCCTGACCATACAATCCATAACAGGTATGGAAATTAAGGAAGGACACCTCCCTGATCCAATCAGTGTTGAATTCTCCTTTGAGGCTTTTGTCCAGAAAGGTATAAAAATTGGACTCCTAGAGCCATTTTCTGCTCTGGTTGCCCAGTTCCACTATGGAATCACCTGCTGAATCACTATGCTGGGTTCTGTCAGTTCCACTCTGCTGAATATCATTCTATCTGAAGTGACCTGCTGAATCACTTTGCCGGCCAGAACCTAGGGGTCTGAGTCCCCGGCTTTTCCTTCAGTATATCTGGACCTCTACCTGCTGCTGAAACAGAGGTCTCTGTCTACTGAAGGTGCTTCAAAAGCCCTTTCCAGGGCTCCACTTCTTTTCTTGGTTTCCCCTGGACCTTTAAGAATATAAGAAGAGCCTGCTGGATCAGGCCAGTGGCCCATCTAGTCCAGCATCCTGTTCTCACAGTGGCCAACCAGGTGCCTGGGGGAAGCCCGCAAGCAGGACCCGAGTGCAAGAACACTCTCCCCTCATGAGGCTTCCGGCAACTGGTTTTCAGAAGCATGCTGCCTCTGACTAGGGTGGCAGAGCACAGCCATCATGGCTAGTAGCCATTGATAGCCCTGTCCTCCATGAATTGGTCTAATCTTCTTTTAAAGCCATCCAAGCTGGTGGCCATTACTGCATCTTGTGGGAGCAAATTCCATAGTTTGACTATGCCCTGAGTAAAGAAGTACTTCCTTTTGTCTGTCCTGAATCTTCCAACATTCAGCTTCTTTGAATGTCCACGAGTTCTAGTATTATGAGAGAGGGAGAAGAACTTTTCTCTATCAACTTTCTCAATGCCATGCATAATTTTATACACTTCTATCATGTCTCCTCTGACCCGCCTTTTCTCTAAACTAAAAAGCCCCAAATGCTGCAACCTTTCCTTGTAAGGGAGTCGCTCCATCCCCTTGATCATTCTGGTTGCCCTCTTCTGAACCTTTTCCAACTGTATAATATCCTTTTTGAGATGAGACGACCAGAACTGTACACAGTATTCCAAATGCGGCCGCACCATAGATTTATACAATGGCATTTGCTAGCCAAATCAGAGATCCAAGAAGCCATTTCAGAGTCTGCCACTGGAGGTCTTTTTCCTTCAAATTGTAGCCTCCGTATCTTCTCCCTCTGCCTATCTTTGGCTGTGTATGTGACTGTTTCAGAGGCCATACTCTGGTCCTCCCTGCCTAGTCTGCAAAGTGACTGCCTAGTCTACAAAGTGAAGCCAGAGAGAGAGAAAAGGCAGGCAAGTGAGCCTTCTTCAGTTGTGCTGAACTCAACCACCCCCATCTCTTAAGCCTTGGGTGTTTGTTCCTTTGTGTGTTGTTGTTATATGCCTTCAAGTCGATTACGACTTACGGCGACTCTATGAATCTTTTGGATGTATTCATAGGCTTTTCATGGTAAGAGGTATTCAGAGGAGGTTTACCATTGCCTTTCTCTAAGCCTACGGCACCCGGTATTCCCAGGTGGTCTCCCATCCAAGTACTAACCAGGCCTGACCCTGCTTAGCTTCTGAGATCAGACAAGATCAGGTGTATTCAGGGTAGTATGGCCATAAGCTCCTTTGTGTGGGTATGTGTTAACTTAGTTATTGTTTGGTTACTTCCCTCTCACATATTGGTACTGAGCTATTCCTCATTGATGTCAATAGATATGTATTGTACCGAGCTATTCCCCTTTGAGGTATTAACTGTACATATTTTGATTCTGTGTGTGTATGCTCAATAAATATCTCCATGTTTAAGACTTGTGTGAGTGTAAGTTACTGGATAAATCCACCGAGATGTACTACTGCCAATATCTAAAGATCTTAATTCATGAGACTTCTAGAATGTGTGAGCAATGATGCATCCCTGTTTTATGCCTGATCCGACTCTGAATGGATCGCTCTGAAAGCCATTGTTATCCAAAATTGTCGCTGTCACATTGTCATGAAGGAGTTGCAAGATATTCACAAATTTATCAGGTAATCCAATTTTCAGAAGGATGGTCTGGAGAGCAGTTTGATTCACAGTATCAAAGGCCTTAGTCAGATTGATAAACACCATATATAAAAGTCAGTTTTGCTCCTGGCATTTTTCTTGAAGCTGTTGTGCAGTGAAGATCATGTCCACTGTCCCCCTGGAAGTGCAGAAATCATTTTGGGATTCAGGGAGGATATCTTCTGAGATAGGTAGGAGGCAATTTGCAAGGATCCTTGCAAGGATTTTCCTGCGGTAGCAGTAGGAGAGATGCCTCGATAGTTCCCACAATCTGTTCTATCACCCTTCTTTAAAAGAGTGATAACTATGGTGTTCCTAAAGTCTTCAGGGATCTCCTCCCTCATCCAGATCTTTTTGATGAGCTTATGAAGTTGTTGTGTAAGTTCAGGCCCACCTTCTTTAAAGACTCAGCAGGAATCCCATCAGGTCCACTAGCTTTGTTATTCTTCATTTGATTAATGGCTTTACTGGCTTCATCCAAATTAGAGGATGCTGCAAGCTCATCTCTAGTTTGTTGTTGCTGAATTTGCGAGAAGACCTCACCAGCCACAACAGAGTTACGATTAAGGAGGTTGTGGTAATGCTCTTTCCAACGCAGTGTAACAGATTCTTTATCCTTAAGAAATTTGGTACCATCCATTGAACGTAAGGGATTTGTACCATAATTTGTTGGTCCATAGATGGCCTTTGTGGCATTAAAAAAGCTCTGTATATCATGAGCATCTGCAAAATGCTGCATTTCTTGAGCTTTCTTTATCCACCAAGGCATTCTTAAGGAACAGCTGCAGCACAAGGGGACTGAAGAAGACCTGCCCTGGCAGTGAGTATCTGGCATCTGGGTGCTGGCTACTAGCTCCTTTGGGCTGCTGTCTGTCCAGACAGCTGAAGTCCCTGGTAAGTGCTGCAAGGACTGGGACCCCCTGCCTGGCCCTTGCTCCAGAGAGAGGCTGCAGTTAATCTCGCAGCCCCTTGCAACAGCTGCTGGCTGGGCCAGGAGGTATAAAAGCCCAGTTGCCCTTGGGGAACCCCTTAGGGAGTCCCGAGGGTGAGGACACTACCCCCTTCTATTACTTTTTCTTGTTTTGTATTTCTTAATTTGTTTTCTGTTAAACCAGTCTAGAGGAGATTGGTGGTGGGGAGGGCGTGTGGTGCATGTGTAGTTCCTGCACAGGGTGGGAGCCTGTACAGTGAACTGAATGAGAGGAGAAAGTCACCAGATGCCGTCAGAGTGAGAGTCTGTAACTGGCAGAAGGCTGGCCCTCCCTGGGTGTGAGACAGGAGGGGGAGTAGATGGGCCCTGTGTGAAAAAGTTTGAATGGGTATAACTGTTCCCAATTCTCGCAGAGGCCTTCTGAGATAATTGGCTCCGGCAGGCTTTGTTGGTGAGCTTGTGTTGGGTCCATATCAGCTGTTTAGGAGGAGTCTTAGTACGGAGGAACATGGGTGATGCCACCCCAATTTCAGTGATCATGGGTAGAAGGAAATATAGCCATGGGGATGTGGTGAATTACCGTAGAAGACGAGGGCAAGGCTATCTATGCCTTGTTCCTTGCTGCCACTCCTCTCACGGATGGGTTCCTTGTTGCTCATCTGCTGTGCCCATTGGCCTGTGTGTGTTGTTGTTAATGCCAGATCGGTACATACTAAGACCACTCTCATCCATGACTTGATTGTGGATGAAGGTGCCGATTTGGTGTGTATTACCGAGACCTGGGTGGGTGAGCTTGGAGGGGTTGATCTGACCCAACTTTGCCCACCTGGATACTTGCTGCAGCACCAGCACAGGCTGCAGGGATGGGGGGGAGGGGGAGAAGTTGCTGTGGTCTACAGAACTTCCATCTCTGTCACCAGGAAACCACTCTGTCTTGGAGCTGGCTGTGAGGGCCTGCACCTGGTGTTGGGCCGAGGAGACAGCAAACTAGGGTTGCTGCTGGTGTACCATCCACCTTGCTGCCCGGCAGCTTCTCTGACCGAGCTGGTGGAGGTCGTCTCGGCTGTGGCATTGGAGCAGCCCAGAACAATAGTGCTGGGTGATTTCAATGTCCATGCAGAGGCTGCCTCTGGTGTTCCGGCTCAGGACTTCATGGCCTCCATGATGACCATGCAGCTGTTTCAACTTGTTACTGGCCCAACACATAGGGTACGGCACACCCTCGACTTGGTTTTTGCTCCAGATGAAGGGAGGGGTGGTCTGGAGATAGGGGGTGTGGTTGTCACCCCATTGTCATGGTCCGATCACTTCCTGGTGAAGTTTAGACTTATGGCTCTGATCCTTCCCTGCAGGAGTGGTGGACAGATTAAGATGGTCCACCCCCGGAGACAAATGGAATCCACTGGATTCCTGATGCCCTAGGGGAGTTCCCAGTAGATAGAGCAGGTGACCCTGTTGAAGCCCTTGTCACGCTGTGAAACAGCGAAGCACATTGGGCTCCCGACATGGTTGCCCCCGAGCGCCCTCTCCAGCACTGTTGAGCCTGGCTTGCACCTTGGTATACCAGTGAGCTAAGGGCAATGAAACAGGCTGGACGACGGCTAGAGTGCAAGTGGAGAAAGACATCCTGTGAGGCTGATCAGGCACGAATAAAACATCATAACCGTGCCTACTGTGTGGCGATGAGGGCGGCAAAGAAGGCCCACTTCTCTGCCTCTATCACATCCTCAAGTAGCTGTCCAGTTGAGCTTTTCCGTATTGTCAGGGGTCTGTTGACATCAACTCCAGGAAATGGAATCTTAGACCCTTCGGAGGTCCACTGTGAATTGTTTGCAAGGCACTTTCAGGGTAAAGTTGCTTGCCTCCGTAGCAGTCTTGATGCCCCATCTACATATACTGTAGCCCCCAATGAGGTGTCCAGTGCAACGTCTGCTGCAATTTCTTGGGAACAGTTTTAGTTGATGCGGCCTGATGACGTAGACAAGGTGCTTGCGATGATGCGGCCAGCAACGTGTCTTCTCGACCCTTGCCCTTCTTGGCTTATTAAAGCTTGCCGAGGGGGTCTCACCGAGTGGATCCAGGGTGTGGTCAATGCATCATTGCGGGAGGAAGTGGCTCCAACTGTCTTGAAAGAGGCGGTGATTCGACCACTCCTGAAAAAGCCCAGCCTGGACCCATTGGTTTGTGACAACTACCGACCGGTTGCAAATACCCCCTTTTTAGGGAAGGTGATTGAGAGGGTTGTGGCGCAGTAACTGGGTTCAGGCCTGGTTATGGGACTGAATCGGCCTTGGTCGCCCTGATGGATGACCTTTATCAGGAGAAGGACCGGGAGAGTGCGACCCTGTTATTCTTACTTGATCTCTCAGCAGCTTTTGATACCATTGACCATGGTATCCTTCTGGGGTGACTTGGTGAGATGGGTACTGGAGGCACTGTTTTACAGTGGTTCCGATCCTATCTCCAGGGTCATTCTCAGACTGTCTTTCGGCCCCCTGGCAGCTGTGCTGTGGGGTGCTGCAGGGTACCATCTTGTCCCCCATGCTGTTTAACATCTATATGAAGCCCTTGGGCAGTCATCAGGAGCTTTGGGGCGAGTTGTCAGCAGTATGCTGATGATACCCAGCTCTATTTCTCCATAACATCTGAATCAGGAGAGGCCATGTGCAAACCCTGGACCGCTGCCTGTACTCGGTGGTGGGCTGGATGAGGACCAATAAACTGAGTCTGAATCCTAGCAAGACGGAGGCGCTGTGCGTTGGTGGTTCCCGACTTTGGATAATTGGTCAGTTGTTTGCTTTGGATGGGGTCGTACTCCCTCTGAAAGAGCAGGTCCGTAGTCTGGGGGTGCTCCTGGATCCATCTTTGTCGCTAGAGGCCCAGGTGACCTCAGTGGCTAGGAGTGCCTTTTACCAGCTTTGTCTGGTGTGACAGCTGCAGCCATTTCTGGACAGGGATAGCCTGACTACTCTTGTCCACACACTGGTAACCTCTAGGCTGGATTACTGTAATGCACTCTATGTGGGGCTGTCCTTGCGGTTGGTCTGGAAGCTGCAGCTGGTGCAAAATGCGGCGGCGAGACTGCTCACTGGAGCAGAGTATCGCCAACATGTCACCCCGCTACTGAAAGAATTGCACTGGCTGCCTATTTGCTACCGGGCCAAGTAAAAGGTTCTAGTTTTGGTGTGCAAAGCCCTATACAGCTCAGGACCAGGATACCTGAAAGACCGTCTTATCCCTTACATACCCAGTCGATCACTGCGCTCTGCAGGTGAGGGCCTCCTGCAGATACCATCTTATCAGGAGGTTTGTTCTGTACAATATAGGAAATGGTCCTTTAGTGTGGCAGCATCTACCCTGTGGAATTCCCTCCCTTTGAATATTAGGCAGGCGCCCTCTCTGCTATCTTTTCGGTGCCTTTTGAAAACTTTTCTTTTTCAACAAGCCTTTTAAGTTGAGAGCTATCCCAGTCTGTGTCAGTGTCAGAATTACTTAATATGTTTTTTAATAATGTTTTTAACCCTTTTAAAAGAAGTTTTTAAAATGTTTTTAATGTTGTTTTGTCTTAATGTATTCTAGGATTTGTTTTTATGATGTTTTAAAGTGTTTTTAGTGCCTTGTTTGCCACCCTGGGCTCCTGGTGGGAGGTAGGGCGGTATACAAATTAAATAAATAATAAGTTCTCTAGTTCTTTGTTGGACTTCAGCCTTTGCACTGGCATAGATTTTATTTTTAGCAGCGCAATCAATATCGTTCTGCCATATCTGGAAGGCTTTCCTTTTCTTGTCAATGATACAACCTTATTTGTTATCTTCATTGCCATGATTCTACACCTTATTGAGGGAAAACTTCCTTCTGGTGTAGAAATCATATATTGAACAGATGGAAAGCTTTTTTAATCTCAGTAGGCTGAAAGCAAAAAGTAAGGTAATTACAACCTCTGTCATAGAACTTCAATATGCTGATGATAATGTAGTCTCTGCACATTCAGAGAAAGATCTTCAAACTATCCTAAATGTCTTTTCAGAAGCATATGGAAAGCTTGGGTTCTCAGTATTTAAAAAACCAAAGTGCTTCATCAACAGGTATGAACTAGTCCCTCTGTAGCACCATCAATCCAGCTTAATGATGCGACGCTGGAGAAAGTGGATCACTTTTCTTATCTTGGCAGCCATCTCTCTGTAAAAGCTGACATCAACGCTGAAATTCAACATCGTCTGAACTCTGCGAGTGCTGCATTCTCCTGAATGAAGCGTAGAGTGTTCAAGGATTGGAATATTCACAGGGAGACCAAAATGCTTATTTACAGAGTACTACCGACCTTACTGTACGCCTGTGAAAAATGGACCATTTATAAATACCACTCTCAACTTCTTGAAAGATTCCACCAACTCTGCCTCTGGAAAATTCTGCAAATTACTTGGGAAGATAGACAGACTAATGTTAGCATCAACATCAACTTCACTGGACCAGCCATGTTGTTTGAATGGCTGATTACCATCTTCCAAAGCAGCTACTTTACTCCCAACTTAAGGATGGAAAACGGAATATAGACAGTAAAAGAGGTTTAAAGATGTTCTTAAAGGTAATCTAAAAAATGTAACATGAGCATCGAGAACTGGGAAGTTTTGGTCCATGAGCATCCCAATTGGAGGTCGGCTATCATCAAAGGTGCTATGGACTTTGAAGAAGCAAGAGTACAGGGCGAAAGGGACAAATGAGCTAAGCAGAAGGCACGTCAAGCAAATCTTCATCGCAACTGTCTTCCATCTGGAAACTTATATCCTCATTGTGGAAGGCTATGTGGATCTAGGAGTCACTTATGGACCCACTGTTAAAGACCCTATCTTGGAAGACAATCTTACTCGGTCACGAGTGATCGCCAATGTATGATGAGAATGTGTGAATGTGAAACACATGTCTACAGAGGAGTCTTGCTAACACTAGGGAGGGAAAGGAAGTTTAACAAGGAACAAGAATTTCATTAATAGTCTTTTAAAATTATTCAGTAATGCCACAGTAGAATCATTTACATTTGTGATAAGCACACTTAAAAAACAGAAAAACATTAAGATGTATTAGGTGATTGGCAATTCTTGGTTGTTCATTTTGATTTTCCCAAGACTTGATTAACAGTACAGCTCCCTAGTCTAATAGCACAAACCTGTGTACTCAGAAGTGAATCCTACTGTGTTCTATGATACTTAGTCTCACAAAAGGGTGTGTGTACTTGGAAGTAAGCCCCATCAAGCACAGTGGGATTTACTTCAGAGTAAACACACACAGGATTAGAGTGTCAGTATCGTAAATGTAAACTCTTCATGTCAAGAGCTGTTCTGCAATGAAATGTTGTACCATAGAGTATTTTATCTGCATAATTAGAAAGACTCTTGATGGTGTACATTAAGGTGTATATGAAGATGTAGCAGTATCCGCATTAAACAAGTCCTGTGTAAAATAATAAAAGATTATATATATAAATAAATAAAATTATATAAAACTAAGTTTTTTAAACAAGTTATTTAGTGTGATGTTTAAAAATTGCTTTCCTCACTGGAGAACAGGTGGCTAATTAGCTACTGTATTTAATTCATCCAATATGATCCTGTATAAAAAAATTAAAGGTGATCCATAACTACATGGAACTGAACCAGTCCACCACATGAAGGTTTTGTATTTCTTAACATAAAGATAAAAGAATAAGAAGCTAAATATTATTATTGTTGTTATTATTATTATATTTGTTGGTTGCTTTTCTCATCAAGGTGATCGAAAGTGACATATTAACCAGTTAAAAACAAGAACAATAATTTATTTAGTGCTTAAAAACCACTTCATATTAACAAAAAATGGCAAACTAGTGTACAAAGAACAAAATCATATACAGCATAAATACAATAAAATGGATCCAACAATATTACACAATGATCAGCAGCATGCATAGCCAATAACAGCTTTCTGGAAATGTCTGGTTACTAAGTTGCTATATGCCAGTTTGCCATTAAAGTAGCAGGACCTGTCAAAACGATTAGCAACCTAGTGTTGCCGAAAACAGGCACAGAACAATATATATTAAAAAGCGCCACCTTTGCAGCAAAAGAACCCACAAAACCACTACCCTACCTTCGCCGCCTGCAGTCAAAGGCGAAAGGAATGTAAGGAACAGCCACAACTGCTATTTTATATACCCATGTGACCGGATGATACACGCGCTCCGTCCTGTCTACGCGCTTCCTTCTGGGACTTTTAGTTCTGCTTAAATGAAAAAGTCTACAGTTTGGCGGGATTAGAACTATTTGTCCCAGATGCCTCGAGAAAACGTTAGGTTGATTGGTTGTAGCTCAGATGGAATTGGCTGAAGCAGATACCTATCGTGTTGCCTTACAGCAAGCGGCATATGCAGCTTTAAGAGAAGAGGCGGGGTTAGGGGTTGGCAGCCGCCTTCTGGGTGAGGGGTGGCAGTTAGGAACTAAGTAAGGGGAAACAGAGGAAGAGGCTGGCCACCTCAAAATTGGGATGGGTGGGGATCCTTAGGGTAAGCAGACCCGCGCCGGTTTTTCGGCGTTCTCTCCAGTAAACCCTCGAGGCGGGTTCCTGTTAGCCTTTCTCCCTCCCTTCCCTTCTCCGTTATACCGACTGTTCTTCTAATGGGTCGTTTCCTAGTTCTGTTGCCGAAGGGTGAGAGGTAGGTGGGTGGGAGACAAGAAGAGAGCCGAATCTTGTTGGGTTGGGAGTAGGCAAGCGCGGACGAGGACTTTGCTCAGGTTTGTTTCCCCTTGAGGGGGCCTAAGCAGCTCGCTGGGACCCGAAGAAATCGCTGTCTACCACCCGCCGTGAGAAATCGTGGAAACCCCCCACTCTTTCCTCTGTCCTCCCCGAGCAGTTGCAAAGAGAGGAGCGCAACTTTCCTAGTTTTGCCCTGTGCAAGCTCTAGGCGGCCGCTACGGTATGGAAGTCGAGCTAGTCGCAGCCTGACGGAAGCAGCTCTCTAACTCCTCTTGCATTCCGAGAGGGAAAGAGACGCTGGTGCTTCTTGGGGTACAATCATAGTAATGAGGAACGGCAGGTGAGAAGTGAAGGGGAAAGCACCAAACAGACCCTCGGCCAGCCTTTCCTGGAGAGGTTTCTTTAACTCCTCTGAGGATCACAATGAAGACGGCGGCCGCCCCAGACAACTGAAGTCTCGAAAAAGTGCGGAGCATCGGGGCCATCGGGATCTCTTTCTGATAATGGCCGACCGAGAGGGAGAAGTGAGGTGGGATGGGCTGTGCAGCAGGGATGCCAGCGCAAGAGACGGCGCCATGGAAAACATAAGACAAGCAGTCCTGAAGAAAAGCGAGGCGATGTCTCTGGTCAAAGAAAACGCATCTCCTCCGGCGGCGAAAGGGCTCTTGCCGCCCGCTGATAGGGCTCGGGACTGGCTAAACGAAATGCTCGCTCGCCTGCTTATGCTGTCCAAGAGGTGCCCCTTCAAAGACGTGAGAGAGAAGAGCGAGGCCATTCTGATGAGCGTTCAGGTAAACGCCTGGTTTGTATTCTCTCTTTGGCGAACGTGGCACTCCAGCGTCGCGAATGATCTCTCTCGAAGTTCCCAACTCTTTCTACAGTACTTGGAATAAGTTTTGCTGAGTTCTGTAGGCTTCACTTTTGTATGAGCATCCTTGAGATGAAGGTTTTGTGTTTACTTGTCGAGATGGTGATTCAAAGAGCTCAAGCCACATGTGATTTTTCACCTTTCTCCATTGCAACAGCCCTGTGAGGTAGGCTGTGGGTCCAAAGTCACCATGGTTTGAGTAGGGAGGGAGCTTAAACAGGATTTGATCATATGGCCTTCAGCTGTTCCCTCTGACTGTGGCTTGAGGATGCAGGCAGCGTCTGCTCTAGTATAAATAGTGCCCTGGGTGAGAGGTGCTTTGACACACACACACGGTCAACCAGGTGCAGATATCATGTTGGGAGCCCTGCCGCTGCCCCCTACAAGGACCCATGCATGTGTGTACAAAGCTGGGGGGCACATATAAAAACTATTTCATGCATGGATTACATGTGAGAATTCTTGCCTACAGCTCCTCCTTACTCTGGAATCAAGCAGAATGGAAGATGTGGTTCATTTTTTCTTACATGGTGATATGGGAATAGGGATCAGGTTGTGCTGCTCCTGAGTACTTCCTGCAAATTTCAAACCCCTTCTGACAGAGCTTTATTCTGCTTCTTGGAGCTCAGTTTCACAGATTTCCCAGTTCTGGCCTGCTGCTGGCCTTCTCCACTGCTCACTCAGGAAGGATTCCTCTCTTAAGTCCTGGCCTCACATGATTTGTGCCTTTCTCTATGGCTACTGCCACAGAAAATTACTGTTCAGTGGCACCTTGCTTGGAAATCTTATGTGGCGTTCACTAATTCATTCAGTATTTGAACTTCTTCCCTGGTGGTCCTGGAGTTCTTTCTGTGACAAGAACAGGCTGCCTACTCTGCCACAGAATGCTTCCTTAAAACCTCCCCTGTTTGTTCTCTCCTTGCAACATGCTCTATATCGGGGTTACTTGGCCTGGGCCAGTTATTAGCTTGCCTGAGCAACCTTATCTCTGTTGCTGCCCAGGCATAAAGAAAGATTTTGCCTTACCGTGATTGGTTTAGACTCCCTTACAGTTGGGCTGCAGGCCTAGCTCATAAGCAGGCCTCTCCCTTCCAGCCTCCCAAGGATACATTTTATAGCCAGTTTAAGCCTCAAGTTAGCATGTATTCTGCTTCATATACAAGTATGTAAAATATTTACTTCATATGGCTGGGGAGGGGTCCCATTATGTCACAATTACACATTGTGATTCGGTGTCATCTTACACTCCAACGTACAATTTGCTTTTTATGAAAACTTTAAACACTATACTAAGAATTCAGCTGAGCAATGTGGCATGGTCAGGGCAGGGGCCTATGGTACACACAGGAACTGAGTCAGAAGGCTCCTTCCTATGTGGGGGACTGGGGCAAATGGTTGCTTTCCCCCCCCCAGCAGCCCTGCAACTTTGCAGTGTTACCAAGTTGAATGACTTTTGCAGAATTGCAGTATAATAGACCATGATTCTCCCAGCCTTTTCCCCAGCAGTGCCTAGGAAAAGGGCCCAAAGTGAACTATCTCTTATTTTTTGCTTTGGTTTCAGTGCAGTCCTGCTTCAATTTTAGGATCCCAATGAAGTGGGTGGCTTGCAAAGAATGACTCTCATAGAGTTGTAGGCCTATGTTTTTATGTTCAGCACACACACATAATGACTCCTTCTTTGAGCTGTCCTCCCTGAACTTCAACACACCCTCCTTAGGTATCACAAGTTTTAGTTTTAATAATTTTTATAGCTGTTCCTATATTTTGGAACTGATCCACCCATCTGTCAAAATTGGCCTGCAAAGGGTAGGAGAGATGACAATCTGGGCCAGATCCAGTTCTCCACCCCTGCTGTAAAGAGCAGATTGAGTACTAGTGAGAAATAATGCTTCAGACTAACAATGAACTTGCCAAACATGGAGTTTAATATTAATTCAATATGCTCTAAAGGTGTGTGTTTCAATATAAGTCCTGTGCTTCGTTTTTGTCAGTTGATATGGAGGTCATTTTGGGAGATTGGATTATGAAATTATTAACTGTACATCTCTGTCTGACATCTGATTATAATAAATGCTGTTGCCATTTTTTTAGGTCTTTATTAGCTATAAAGTCTATGGCCATACTACCCTGAACACTCCCGATCTCATCTTATCTCGGAAGCTAAGCAGGGTCAGGCCGTTAGTACTTGGATGGGAGACCACCTAGGAATACTGGGTGGCATAGGCTTAGAGGAAGGCAATGGTAAACCACCTCTGAATACCTCTTACCATGAAAATCCTCATAGGGTCGCCATAAGTCATAATCGACTTGAAGGCATATAACAACAATAATTAGCTATGAAAATGATAGCCAGTTTAGAGAAAATTACTTTTGACTGCTGTTTGCTGTCTGTTTAAGATGTGACCCAGTTTATCACTGGTACAAATATGAGGTGAATAAAAGCATTACTATCCTTGATAAATTTGAAGCAACTGATTAATACCGCAAAGCATGTCTGGGTTGCCTAGCATCTAATGCAACTGCAGGCAGGCACAGGATGCTTTTGTTTTACTATTATCTTCTGCTCTGAGAAAAAGCTTCGCAGATATGAAGTAGGAGACCAGCAAAAGTTTTTTTTAAAAGTCCCTTTATGCTGTTTGAATTTCTGCATAACTTTTTAGTAAAAATTAAAGGTATGATGCCTTCATCCTATGGAAGCAAGATAAATTAAGCCTCTTCAGATTGATGACTAACCTATGAGGGATTTGCAGTGAGCTAAGCAGTCTGTACCAGGGCCTGGCTGCTTCAGTCTCCCATTGTCTCCTCTTTTCTTGGTCCATGCCAACATTTGTTAAATTTACGAAGCAAGAAGATTTATCTACCAATGTCATTATTACCATATAGTTTGTCCTTGAGTGCAAGTTATAAATTGTCAGCGTAGGGGGGCCAATTAAGGTTAGGACCATAATGTGGAAGGTCAGAAGGCCTTAGCTCTTTATTTGATCAGAATTGGACTCTAACACCTTCAGTTTGTATGGGTTGGTGAAAGCTCCCATTTGCACCATTGGGAGCTTCCCTTGCAATACAAATTGCAGGTGCAGGGGGCTTAGCCTGCTTACCTCTCGCACTAGGGTTCCAATCTAGATGCTGGCAATTAGTGAAAGAACAAACTTGCACTTAATTATGAATGTCACTTGTACGTTGGCCCTCAGAATCTCAACACTTCAGCATATATCTAATTCAGACCATTTGACTGATTTTTCCTTCCTAATTATGCCCCTATTTCCAGTAGGGGGATAGAATGTTTTCCCTTCGTGACCAGTGCACATCCACACATGGTGGCAACACTTGAACAGGCCATACACATTACAAACCTGATGTTGAGTTGATTCTGAGACTGAAGTTGCACTTTTCAGGGCTACACGCATTAAACTTTATGTGTGTACTCCCTATTACAATGTTACACCAGTGTATGGATGTGGGACAGGTGTGCCTGACTGGTGGGATTAGAAAGTTTAGTTCCTGCACACAGAAGTTCAAGAAGAAAATATAGTTTGATGTGGGCCTCCATGTTCAGCTAACGTGAGCATGCATGATTGCTTGAGAACATACGAAAGGCCCTGCTGGGCAAGACCAAGGTCCACCTAGTCCAGCATTCATAGAAAGAATCCCAGCAATCAGGCATTACTAGGTGGTACAGGGGTAGCCAATATGGTGTCCTTCCTATGCTGTTAGATTACAACTCCTATCTTCTTCAGTCAAATAACCAGTAGTCAGCACTGATGGAGTTTGAGTCCAGCAATGTATAGAAGCAGTACATTCACTACCCTTGCAGGTGGTCCATTGGAAATTAGTCAGTGGTCTACAATTTTTGCCTGGTCTTTCAGGCCATGTCAAAAATCGTAGTCATCCTCTCCCCACCTATCAAGTTCCCCCAATCATTTCAATAGGGAAATGATGGTGCAAAGGAAAGGGTACTAGCTTGGGCCTCTGTCTTGAAGCAGCAGTGTTTGACACTTCCTGAGGGAGAACCAGTGGGGAGTGTGTCTGTTTGGGTGCTGCTGCTCGAAGGGCACCATCACCAACTTCAGGCAGCAACATCTACTCTTCCCTGCTACCCACATTTTCTGCAGTGGTGTAGGGAAGACTGGAGCAGTAGAAGGTGAGGAGGGCGGGGTTGTCAGTTTGGCCCTCCATAGCCAAGGCTCTCTGGGTGCATCAGCCACACTCCTGTCCCTCAACCTCCAGCCTTCCTTCCTCCCAATGTTGGAGCACCACAGAACTGCCTGGACTATACCTGCCCACCTCTGCAACTTCAGAGATGAGAGGAAGACTCATCTCTCATCTCAGGCATCCCATTGGGCAGCACTGCACTTGTCACAATTAGTGTGGCAAGTGGAATTGTTGATGTTTGGGTCCACCAATGATCTGCAATCTATTCTTGGCCTGCTCCAGTCTGACTGATGGAAACCTACAATGCTACAGAATAAATACCCTTGCTGCTATAGTGCTTAAAAGATTACTGGAGAGAATATTTGTAAGGCTCCAATTCTGTACATGGTTTTCTAGGAGTAAGCTCCTTACTACTCAGACACACATAGGATTCCACTTCCAGGGACACTTGTTTCTTAGTAGCAGAAAGGCTTGTGTAGAGGGATGTTTGTAAATTTAAAGTGAGAGCAGAATTTTCCAAGCGTTCTGCCAACTCAAAGCATTGTGCTTAATGTGGTACTTTGCCTCTCCAAATAAACATTCAGGAATATAAAGGAACAGTCAACTATCACTTTCAGTCTGTTTTTATAATGAGTGGTTTCTTGCAGTACCTCAGATGCTGTTTCAAGTCTTGGCTATCTAGTCCTGGCTAAAGATATGTTTTCATTCAAATGAAAGATTTGCTGGTACTTTGAATTCATTCTTATAAATTCCTTTCTTTTTTTTGTTCCGTGCTATAAACATTCTTTTGATTGCATAATAAGTTGGTAGTCTTTTGATTTACTGATTGTAAAACTTTCACAATGGGATCGGAATATGTTCGTTCATATATTATTATAGTTCATTATTTCAATTATAAACTGGTTCTCTAGTTTAAAATACCCGAAGCAGAGAATAAAACAACTTTAAACAAACAAACTAAATGATGAGTCACACATTTTAAGAAAGTCAATACAGTACTAAAGTTATATCTTGGCAAACAGCGTCTCCTCATCCTATAAAGGTTGCTATTATTATCTTTTCAGTAGGCAATTTGTTTTTAAAAAACTTGTAGATTTATGACTTCTGTAAATCTGATGTTTAATCTAGTCTTCCCACGGTATTTTGTTTTGTTTGTACAATACAATTGTTAATATAAAACAATACAAAACAAAAAGAGTGTCAATAGGTGTTACAATATTGTCAGAGTCTTTATTTTCAGATTATATTTAATATGTGGTAGCAAACAACTGCATACAGTGAAAAGCTGGCTATTCTTTAGTACAGCAATAAAATACTTTGCCTTGATACAAGAATATGGACCTAAATCTCAATGGTCATCCATCTTTTTTTAGTTTCATTTCTCAGGAGAGATCCATAATTTGAACATAGTTATATGTTTAAACTGTGATAATTGGGTTCCACTTTGTCTTATATTATAATTTTGATTCCTCACCCCTTCTGTTCTGAAGCACTAGGGCCTATTAGCCAAAAAGCATACCAAACATTTTTAAGGCTGGAACCCTATACTCAGCTCACCAAGGAACTCAATAGGGCTTAATTCTGAATAGACATGTATATGATTGCACTGTAAAATAATATTTATGTCTGATTATAATGATCAGTGAGCATTTAACTGCTAAAGACAAACATTTAAGAGACACTTACGATAGGATTTGATAGGTCTAGGAAAGAATTAATTGTTACAAATATGTACAGGTAGTGCTATAATGTGTGACAACCATTATGTTTCCTTTTAACATAATTCCTGAAGATAGGAGACTAGTAGCTGCAGTTTTTCCTTTTGACTTCTTTCTAAGCATGCTAGGATTTCTAAGCATAAATGCTGGCTGAGGCTGATAGGAGTTGTAGTCCAAAACATGTGGAGAGCACCAGATTGGGCAAGGCTGGTCTATATTGCTGTGTTCTGGAGCTTGGGCTATTTTAGATCATAGGGCTTGTATTACTTATATCTGGCTATCTGGTTGAAATGCTGCCAAATGATAATGAAATATGGTTACACAGCAGTTGACTGTGCTGTGTTAAAAAAAACCAACTTTGTCAATTCTTGTTCTCTTCCTCCTCCCATCGAGTGTGAAGTTTGCATGGAGGATGTCTGCTCCTGGAAGAAAGTAAAAAGCTCTGTGCAATCCGGCTTAAGATGCCTGTTACTTGCCCAAAGGTATGACCTCTATCTTTAAGGGCTGTGCAGTTGCTAGATTATGGAGAAATGCTAGGTCATGCACAACAACTAGATATTCTTCCCATCCCCAAACAGGTAAAGCAACAAATATGCTAATATTGCCACAGCAATTGTGATGACAGAGCTAACTTGGATGCAGGTCTTCATGTTTTTAACTTTAAAGTGCAAAGCTAGGGAATAGTTACGAAACTCATCAAGTGTATATGCTGACCTAATTGGTATACACATTTATTTTGAGCATGCAGTATTGCTGTTCAGTTATCTTCATCTGTGACTTTTCCTAGCTGGGCACGTGTTCTTGTCTCTAGCTTAGCCTAAATTACATGAGATGCATTTAAAAAAAAGGGGGGGTACTTCATTTCAGAGCTTGGAAAAGTTACTTTTTTAAACTACAACTCCCATCAGCCCCAGCCAGCATGGCCACTGGATTCGGCTGATGGGAGTTGTAGTTCAAAAAAGTAACTTTTCCAAGCTCTGCTTCATTTCAATAGAGTTATGAATAGAATTTATGGAAATGGACTGCCTTCAAGTCGATCCCGATTTATGGCTACCCTTTGAATAGGGTTTTCATGGTAAGCGGTATTCAGAGGGGGTTTACCATTGCCTCCCTCTGAGGCTAGACCTTCCCAGTTGGCTAGGGCCTGCTCAGCTTGCCACAGCTGCCCAAGCCAGCCCCTTCCTTGTCTGCAATTGCCAGCTGGGGGGCAACTGGGCTCCTTGGGCCTATGCAGCTTGCCCATGGGTGCACAGGTGGCAGGGCATGTAACACCTGAGCCACTCACTGTGAGGGTGATCTTTAGCTGGCCTTTTACACCCAGGAGACACAAGCGGGGATTTGAACGCACAGACTGTGGACTCCCAGCCAGGCTCTCCTCCCCGCTGTCCTAACATATCTGTATGAACACAAATAATGTATGTACCTGCTTGGGAGCGGGGGAGGGGGGGCGCAGAGTGAGGGAGAGCTAGTCTAAAATATTTCTATTTGCATTTAGAATAACAGCAGTCTGTTGGCTTTGTATTTTCTTTTTTAGTTAATCCAGAACATTGTAGTTCTGCTTGATATATATTGGCTATTGCTTTCATTTGGAAGAAGGGAATGTCTTAACCACAATATTTTGTGGAACATAAAAGTTCATTTTCAGTCTTTGGTTTCAGAGCTGTGAAGTGTTTCTGATCATCTGATGTGAAACCTTGTTTCCACTTCAAGCCAAAAAAAGATTTAGGTTTTGATTGCATTGAGCAAACGTTTTTAAGCCATACACCCAACAGTAACAAATATGAGTCTTCCTTATAAGCTCCTAGCTGTTCGCATGCCAGAAGCAAACTGTGTAATTTTTTTAAAAAAAAAAACATGGGCCTGTTGAATAGGCTATGAACACCAGATGCTGAAACATAAGTAGAGCTAAGCTGGTGTGGAACTGATTAATAGTCTGAATGGGAGACCACTGGGAACCCCATGCAATTATGATAAACATGTTGGCCCATGGACAGGATCTATGCAATGTGATTTCCCCCCCTGGTCCTTTGACAGTGCTGTAGAGACTGTCTCTTGAATATGGAATCTGAGCTGCCAAGCTCAGAGTAGAAGATCATACAAAGGCGAAAGGAAGCCAGGGACAACTCAGTAATGATAAAATTGCCACAGCTTCATTTCTGCTATCATATTATCATCCCTCTTATTTCAAATCTGGTGATTATTAAGATGATGTTTATTGTATGCTTGGGGAACATCCCTTTTTATTTAAAAGTTATTTATAACATTGGTTACACACTCTTCATTATAAAATCCCCAAGTGTCATACAATACAGTAAAGCACAATCAGTATACAGTCAGTCAAACAATAAAGCAGTAAAAATAGACAAGAGCTAAAAGGCTGTTTTCAAAGTGCAGCGACACAGATTCAACCGGAAGCCTGGGTGAATAAGTAGGTCTTCAATTTATGCCGAAAGCTTATAAGACTTGGCACCAACTAGTGATGATGCCATGACCAGAAATTATCCCCTGAACAGTTTGCTTCAAACAGATCTAGCTTCCTGTCGAGATATAGGAAGTTGGCTGTTCTGGATGAGTAAAATGAAATGTAAAGACCCCTCCCCTCCCAGTGCAGCTTTACTATGGCAACAAAAAGCTAACCTAAACATTTTCATATGCTTGTAATAATATTCAGATTTGACGATTCAGGGGAAGATTTCTAGAATTATGGGTAGGAAACCAAAACAAACTAATTGAACTCAAACTAATTTACCTTAAATGGAGGCAGGCCCAGCCAGGGCCTAGAACTAGACATGTGATCTAGACATGCATTAGCACCAGCTGAGGCGAAAAGTCACACCATTTGTGTGTTGAAGGTCTGGACATTTTGGTTTCTGCATGAGTTCTGCTTCCTTCTCCTTCCCCCTCACTTGGGGGCACTGTGACTTCATTATTTTTAACCACATTTTCTGTGTTCATTAGATGTGAGCTGGTGTAGATTTTCTTAACAATATTTGAAGGTGATGTCCATTGCATTTTAAGTTGTAAAACTTGCATAGGAAGAGCTACTGCAATTTAAGTTGCCACTGATGTACAACTAACAGATGTTTAATACACTTAAGACAGACTTTCAGAAAAATCAGATTGGTGTTGGGGTGATGGTTGTCCAAAAGATTCTAGTGGTTTGAAACTGTACACAATAGTGGATACCTTGTAATATGTACACAGTGATTAATAGGAAGATTTGCTCTCATTTTTTCTGGATGGGAAAACTAAAGGTAGCCTTGTGGAAAATAGATCATGAAAATGAAAGGAATATGAAAATACTTCCATATGTACAGTATATTCAGATCAGGTGAAGCAAAAGGCAGTTAGTAGTGATATAATAATATCTCACAAGCCAACTTGTATGGTGTTCGTGACTAGCCTACAGCTATTAGTAGCTGAAGGAAGAAAGCTAAGGTGCGATCTGGGACAATTTGGGGTGAGCAACCAAGAGGTCTAATCTGGAGGTGAGAAATTGAAGATGAAGCCAAGTGTGAAATGACAAAAGAAGAGGGAGCATAATCCAGGACAAATGGATGTCTGTACCCCAAAACACAAGAAAAATGTTATTCAGGGAATAGCTGACTCATGTTACCTGCACTGCACAAACATGTTTTTCAGAACAGAAGCGTACATGTTTTCTCTTATTTTCCCTTATTAATGAATAGCTATTCCCTTGAAGAACAGCTTATAAAAATGCTTTGGAATTGCTTCAGTCAATCTTTATATGCCCATTTGAATCTGTTACCTGTTCAGCCTTGTTCCTGAAGGTTGGCCTAGAAGTGCACATAGCCACTGGGGAAAGCTGGATGGAGATCTTAATATTAAAGAAAGGTGCCTTTACTGGAGTCTGGCAAACCAGGTAGCTGTTCAAGAGAACCTTTTCAACTGGGCACAACTTTTGCCTGCTGAGCAAGAACAGTCAGCATCGTAAAAAGATGAAAACATTATTTTTGTGATCTATTTCTTGATAAGCAAGTTGTTCAGTAGCATGGACCTATTTTCAGTAGTCTACAGATATTTGTAATAGCTTTAATTACATTTTTGAAAGCAATAGTCTTTCAGAGGCATTGCAGGGTTCTAGTTGGCCAATTTCATCCCAGAAAAATGCTGTACTCCAGGGAATTCTGCTTATGTCTCTGTACATTGTTTAGATTAAAAGCTGTTTCAGAACTTGGTGTTGCAGCACAATAGCCTGATATATTATACTGTCATACTTTTACATTGCTATTTTCTGATGCTTAAGCACTAAGAGAAACTGATCTTCATATTTTAAGACAGAATTCATACAGTCATATTAAATATGAAAGTTGCAAAAGGTTGTGCAATCTTTCAACAAGCTTTTTAAATATATTTTCTTACACAGTCCTTTAGTTCCCTAATATATCTTGTCTGAGCTGAGTTTTTCTTCAGAGGTCAACTAAAATACATGGGTAACACAAAATGGAAACAGATTCTATGAAGAATTTTAATATTTGCTTGTGAAAAGGAGCTGGGACAGTAACCTTTGTAAAGAGAAGTGTAGATTTGGGATGATCTCGAGCTTGTTCTTTACAAAGGCAGTGTAATGATTTATGACAGGTTTAGAACCTAGGAAATAGGACAATGATTGTCTACAATGGCAGAAATATTTTGTGACCTTTAACACTGAATGAACTTTTCAGTCTGTGATTTGTTCTTTGAAGATGAAAGGAGAGGAATTTAAGTACCTTAGTAACAGAACGTCTATGGCCATACTACCCTAAACACACTCGATCTCGTCGGATCTCTGAAGCTAAGCAGGGTTAGTACTTGGATGGGAGACTGCCTGGGAATACCGGGTGCTGTAGGCTTAAAGAAACCACCTCTGAATGCCTCTTACTATGAAAACCCTATGAATATATATTAAAGATTCATAGGGTCGCCGTAAGTCATAATCGACTTGAAGGCATATAACAATAAAGTAACAGAACAGTGGTGTTCTAGTGTTTTATGTTTGTTTCTTTAATCCAGATTCTTTAGCTATATTTTTGAGAGGTTGAAAACTAGAGAGCCAATAGTAATTTGGGCTCTCGTTATTTAAGAAGGTTACTTCATTCCATTGATACTTCCAAATATTCCGGCAAGTCTTTTTATTCCTAATCTCCCAGCACTCTCTTGAATAGTCCCTTTACCAAACCTACCTCTCTTTGCCTCATTCCAGTCAATGTCAAGACAAATCACAGTGGTCCACAAACCTCTGTCGATGAGGGCAGTAATTCCCTGTGCCAAAAGATCTTTTGCAAAAAGGACAATCAACAGAAGGATGGGTATGGTCTTATATGTCATTGGTGGGTGGCACGTGTAAGGCAATTGCATTAAGTACACAGGCAGCCTTCAAGGAGGTGAGAGTCTAGCAACAGGGATGTGGCTATCTTGTGGGTTAGATGTGTTTACTTTGGGGCTAACTGGACCTGCAAAGTCTGGCTGGGAGTCCAGAGTCTGTGAGTTCACATCTCCGCTCATGTCTCCTGGGTGTCAAGGGCCAACCAAAGATTACCCCCACAGTGAGTGGCTCAGGGGTTACGTGCCCTGCCACCTGTGCAGCCATGGGCAAGCTGCATAGTCCCAGTTGCCCCTCAGCTGGCAGTTGCGGACAAGGAAGGGGCTGGCTTGTGCAGCTGTGGCAAGCTGAGCAGGCCCTAGCCAGCTGGGGAGGCCTAGCCTCAGAGGGAGGCAATGGTAAACCCCCTCTGAATACAGCTTACCATGAAAACCCTATTCATAGGGTAGCCATAAGTCGGGATTGACTTGAAGGCAGTCCATTTCCATTTTTTAGCCACTATCTTCACTTTTTAATCATTCTAAACTCACACTGAGGAACTTTTTATAAGCCTTTTTAGATGTTGATTTCCACATATGAGAAGCTACTGTTGCATCTTGAAAAAGGCATGTAGAGAATGCAAGTATTTTAATCCTGTTCTTGCATATTTTGAAAATGTTTGAAAATGTAAATTGTGGAGTGGTGTGCATAAGGAACAGAAGCTATTTTAACAACTAGAACAGTTCCTTTTTCCCTCCTAAAATCACAAATAGGAAAATGCCAGCTGTGGTATTTCTGTTTGCTCTTAATGTCCATGCTTAATTAATTTTAGAAACCATGAAGGATGTAAACTTGTTTATACTTGTTATACAACACTGTTGTTCTCTTCAGCCCATTCCTCCAGGAGCATTTTTGGCACAAGCCATTGAGGCAGATTAGGCATGGATCAGCTGAATGAGGACTGGCACCTTAAATTTTCTACAACAGTTTTTTGTTCAGAAGAGACTGAAAAGACGTGAAACAGAGGAAAAAAACATTTCTAGAAGTTGTTGTTAAATATGATTTAACTTCCAAGTAAGCAAAAACACTAGTGATATGCTGCATGTGTAGGGTGAGATCCAGTATCACACCAGAGGAGGGGATGGGACTTCCGCTTCCTCTTTTCCTCCCTGCAGCCTTCTACACCCTCACAGTCTACTTAGGACGGTTCCCAACCCTTGGAGGTATGCTGTAGGGGGAAAGAAGACAGGAAAGTCATGTTTGTGCAAGTGGGACACCACAATTAGCTATCACTGTTAAAAGTTACCTTTACCCTTTTGATTCACTAATGTTAGCAGTCCATAAATATATCTTATTGGTTTTATATATGCTATTCTGGGATCCTTGTTGGCCGAAGAAGAAAATTTCAAAAACCACTCCCTTCCTGTGTACAGTTAAGTGGATTGAAACAAGATGAGCAATGTGTGTGGTGTGTGTATAGGAGATAGACATATTCTTCCTTCCAAAGATCATCTTGCCCTGAGGAACTCTTGGTGGTGGCCCCTCTCTCCCCCAGCTGCCACAATAGGGGCTTCTTAAAGGACCACATTGGTGGTTCTGAGCTTCCCTCAAGGCAATTATAGCTTGTTCTAAACCAGGTGTGGAAAACCTTTGGCCCTCTATATGTCGCTGAACTGCAACTCCCATCATCCCTGGCCGTTGATCATGCTTGCTGGGGCTGATGGGAGTTGTAGTTCAGCAACATATGGAGGGCCAGAGAATCCCCCCGCTTGTTATAAACAGTTGCCTTTTCCTTTTATTGTAACTTTTTTTAAAAAAATGCATATTGTATGTTCTTTTGTAAGCCACTTTGTGAGGTCTCCCTCCAAAGCGAGATACAAATATCTTTTAAGTAGATAATGAAGAGCCAAGGAGCAGAAGTAGGTATCAGCTGCAGTAGCTAAACCCTCTGTGGAACACCAAAGCCAGAGGTTTGTTTTTGGAAGGGGTGAGTATGTTTTAGAAAGTGGGGGGAGACTATGGTTGAAGCTAGAAAAAATGGTGCTTGTGTGGATGTTGATCTAAGGAAGGTGAAGTGGCAGCAGAAGAGAAAGTGCCTTGTAAATCTCAGCCATGTTTTGGTATGTGTTACTCAGGTTTGAGAAATTAAAATCCCTAGTATAGTCTCAAAATGTATTTTCTGATGAAAACTTTAGAAATGGACAACCGTTTGAGGCACTGGAGGATTGTTTTACATGCTATAAAATCTCCACACAGAAGGGATAGGAAACCTAGAGGTAGATTGTTTTTACGTGAGAATTTCACATGCATTTTTTTGTAAATGCATACAGAATTCCAGCACGGAACACACTTTTGTGTAATATGTAAGAAGATTGAGCATGGGAATATGGGCTAAGGATTTTATTCATTATTTTAACATTCCTATGCTGCCCTTCAATATGAATACTCTCAGGGCAACTTAAAGTACTATTGGAGTATGAGTTTGTACATACAAAATATACAAAAATTTCAGTACAAGTGATAGCATACCATCTTTATCTGAGATGCCTTTGTGTAATGTTTATATTGAGATTGGTACCCATTACTACTTTTTGGTGTCCCAAGGAAACTAAGGCTGCAACCCAATACATGTCTACTCAGAAGTAGGCTCTTTTGGTGTCAATAGAACTTCCTCCCAGGTAAGTGTGTATTGGATTGCAGCCTAAGTGAGTAACTACAGAGTACCCAATGTGGGTCCTGCCAAATCGCTTACAAAAAGGTGGTTGTGAGGGATTTTGTACTTAAATTGCGGCACTGATAGGAGATGAACTTCTCCAATCCTTGGTTTTTTCATCCATAGTTGCTTGCTTTCAGCCATTTTTCTTCGGGGGGGTTTACTTCTGGTTATGGAGCCCCAGCTTAAAGAATAAAATGCCATCGTCTTTTTCTTGTTTGTAAAGTTGTAGTGTGTGTTGAATAGCATCAGGCAGAGTAGACCACAAAAGTAAAAAGATGTGTGGTGAGGGCTCTTTTTCTAAAATAGTTTAGTGTATTAAGGTCTGGCAAAGGGTTCAGCTCCTCCTACTTGCTCACATTGTTCTTTAGCACCCTTCCACTCCCTTTTTGCATTCTAAAAATTAAGAGGTTCAGCAGCAAATTGTTTGTGGGTCTATTGCTATCCTGTCTAATTTGGCCCTGTAAGTTTAGGTTTAAAGTGATACAAACACCAGTGAGGAACATGTTTTCTGCTCTGACACTTGCTGTTTGTTCCATCTGCTTTTCATAATAAATCTCAACTGTACAGCTTGATCTTTTCCCTGAAGCAGCCATTCATCATTAACATCTCAGACAAAGCAGAAAAACAAGCCTCCCTTTGCTGTAATAGGACATGGAGATATGGTAGCATTGTGTCTTAGCTTTGTGATTGGCTGAAGGAGATCACACCTCTGGAATCTGTTTATCCCCTAAAAATAAGATAGAATCTTCTGTACATTTCAGTGAAACCTTTTATGCAACACTTCATATTCAAACAAACATAATTACACTATTGCAAATTATTTGGGTGGGTTAGCTATGAATGAAGGGAATGAATAAGTGTGCTTCTTTTGAGAACAGTGAGTACTATGTGGGTTTTTGTCTTTTTTATTTTTTTGGTGGGTAGGTCTTATGATAGAGAGCCATGTTCATTTTTAAAAAAGAAAAGATCCCTAAAGCTTAGTTGTTTTTCAAACCTAATAGTACATTGGCATACGTAGGAAGCTATGTAATAGCTTAACTATATTAAATCTTGTGTGTGTGTGTGTGTGTATGTATGTATATATGTATATATATATGTAAATATATATATGTATATATGCACACACAATACAAAGTACAGGCTAACTACAATAATGCATGTGAGCATGTTAAATAAAGGATTTCCTAATGTTCCTAACAATCAGGCATTTGAGATTTTATTAATAGTGCTACTACAGATGTATGTTTAGCATGAGCCCATACCGAATCTTACTATTTTATCATGTTATACGCAGTGTTAGTTTTTAAATCAAGTAAAAAAAGTACAATAATTTGGTACTTGTAAATGAAAGCAAGTAGAAGCTGCAGAACCTGGCTCCTTTAAAAACACACACCAAAACCTACAGATACCATGGGAGGAAATTTTGGTTATGGCCAGCAAGTACTCTGTGCAGTAATGTGCATATATATATATTTAAAAATCTTCAGCTGTTTCTAGGGACAACTGCTTCTTAGATCTGAGTTTAAAAAGCAATCAGTGCATGCATACTATTTTTCTACTGAGTTTTATGTAAATTGCCCTCATGCCAAGTTTCCAAATTGCTCCTTAGAATGATACCCATTCTTAATTAATAATAAAGTGCACAATGGCAGCGATCTAGAGATACTACAGGGTTGCACACACCTTACATTTTCTGTGAAACTCCATCTTGGCAGTTAGTTTGGCAGAACCCTAATTGATTCTTACTGTCAAGTTTAAAAAGTAAAAGGAACAGACATGCCATGTAAAAATATGGATTAAAGGAAATGCAAGAGCAGGAGGCAGTAGAGATAAAAAGGAGGTGAAAGGCAGAGTTGTGCAAATTTTTCCTTATGAGCAGGGATCCGCACATTTTGACTGAGCTTGGTAGCCAACTAATGTTTTTAATAGCTGGGAAAGCTTTCATACTTCCTGCTGCACAGAAGTGAAATAAAATAAATGCATCCCTTTTGACCCTTTTTGCAGCCAGCAGCCACTGATCCTAACATTGTGCCCCAGAACAAGACATAGCTTGGTGCCATTTTGAAAGAGGCATTCTCTACTTCTGTATGTGGCTGGCAGCTTCTTTGATGTTCTTGTGATGAAGTGTACTTCAGAGCTTCTCTGTGATTGCCAGATTGGATTTGTGGACTTCTGTCCAATGAAGCTGTCTTGGTTTTTTCTTTGAAGGATCTGGGCTATAACTTGTGTTGAGAAATTCGAGAACATTTACTGATGTATCTGATGAGCAAATTTTCCTTTCAGACATCAAAACCTGACTTTGTGTTTCTACAGAGATCTTTGTTCTTTTAGAAACGCTTTTTCTGTACTTGAATAATGTAAATGAAAGGAGGTAACACTGGCAAAGCCCATCTTCTTCACCTTCCAACAAGGGAGGCTTCAGTCATTTGTTGTGTTTCCTGTGTTGTTCAAATGTAAAACACTGGATTGAATGCTTATTTGATTTAAGCATGAGCCTCATACTAGCAGTTTTCATATATGATTCACTGTGGAATAAAGTGTAATGTTAAAATGCCCTTAATTTGCCTTTCAGGTACAGGTAATCAATACCAAGTGAATAAATACATATTTATCAATATTACATTTTGCCTGTGTTGGAGGAAATTGTTTGGAAATTGGCTTAGCTATTTTGGGGGCACTGGATTATGTTCTCATTACAATTCCTTATGAAAGAATAAAAAATCTGGCTGTGATACATCACTGAACAGGAAACATCTTTGTGCCCTCAGAGTATTTAAATACAAGATGAAACAAACCTCTTCCAGAGGGAAGCAGATAAGCAATTCTCTCCCACATAAAGGCATTGTGCTGAAAACAGGTTAACCTTTCTGTTTTGCTCCAAGTGGAAAACTGCACAGTTAAACATTTTGCTCAATTGCTGTGGAAGAAAATTATCATTGTTTACTTGTTAAGAAGTTGCTTAAAGACTAGGTTTCCTCTTCTCTTAAGGGTACACTTAATTGTAATTGAGATCTCACAGATACTTTTGTTGAGTTACAGCACAACCAAATATTGGATACAAATTTTTGAAATTGTCTAAATGTTAAACTTCTCTGCTTGCTAAAATCCTTAAATATAACAGTTTGTTAAAATGGATGAAGATAAAGGATGGCGGAGAGCAGTAGGATGGGCATGTGTTGGGCCCAGGAGAGGAAGAGAACTGAGATGGAATAGCAGAAGCACAGTGGTCTAAGTCAATTCGGAAAGGTAGGTTGACACAGGACAGTGTTGGTGGTGGGAAAGATGACCTGCGCTACTGCCTGCATATATGCATGATGTGGTAGTCTCCTGCCATTTTCCACACATACTTCTGCCACTTTCCTATCTCTCACTTGGCCAGTCAATCATTAGGCTTCCCTGTCTCCTTGACGATTCATAGCAGACAGTAAATGTTATATAATAATAATAATAATTATAATAATAATAATAATAAATTGCCTGTCTTTCACCAAATATCCCAGGGCAGATTGCAACAATTTTCAAATACGCATTAAAAACAATTAAAGAACCTAAAATCACAAAATACATTTCAGGAGTCAAAGGTAAAGAAGCATAGTGCCTTGCAAAAGTAATCAGACCCCTGACCTACCTACCTACCTATCTATCTATTTATTGCACTTGTATACCGCCCCATAGCCGAAGGTCTCTGGGTGATTTACAGCAATCAAAAACATTAAAACAAATATACAATTTAAAACACATATTTTAAAAACAATTTAAAACACAATTTTAAAATTTAAAACAATATAAAAACAATTTAAAACACATGCTAAAATGCCTGGGAGAAGAGGAAAATCTTGAGCTGGTACTGAAAAGATAACAGTGTTGGCGCCAGGCACACCTCGTCATATGCTCTCATATTATTGAATTACAAATGGTACATTGTAATTTCATTCTATATGATATTTTATTTTGAAATGCTGAAACTCCAAATCTATTATTGTAAGGTGACATTGGTTTTATGGGAAGTGTTTGTAAGAAACATAAAAAACTGAAACATGTTGCTTGCATAAGTATTCAACCCCCACACATTAATATTTGGTAGACCCACCTTTTGCTGCAATAACACCTTTAAGTCTTTTCGGGTAGGTATGTACCAGCTTTGCACACAGTGTTGGAGGGATTTTGGCCCATTCTTCTTGGCAGATTTGCTCCAGGTCATTCAGGTAGGTTGGCCATCACTTGTGGACTGCAATTTTCAAAGAGCATCACAGATTCTCAATGGGATTGAGATCAGGACTTTAACTGGGCCACTGTAGGACATTCACCTTGAGCCACTCCAGTGTTGCTTTGGCCTTGTGCTTGGGATCATTGTCCTGCTGAAAAGTGTCCTGCCCGTTGTTGAAGAACTCAGCCGCAGATGTGTCTGTGGCTTTTTCTCTTTTTATTAAAGTTATAGATACATCAAAAACAGTGCGCCTCATTAACCTGACTAAACTTGCTAGGAACTTTGACCCTAAGCTGACACTGACTAAGCATGCTAATGTGGCACTAAAACGTTGACTCAGCAACTGGGTCCCCACCCCCCAAGTCAACTTAAGTAGGCTTGGATTGCGTGTGCACACGAAGGCTCCTCCTCAGCTTTGACTGTTGAACTTCCTGCCTTTGGCACCTCTGCACACAGGACAAAGGTGGTTTGATCTCAAGCTCCCCCTCTGACAGAGGGGAGCTTCTAACAGTCAGTTTGGGGAACTGGGCAGCGCTAGGCGGGGAAATGTCCAACATACCTGGCTGTGTCTCAGAGGTGGGCGGTGAGGGCGTGTCCCGCTGGAGAGTGTGGTGATTCTGCAGAGATGTCGGGAGCAGGGGGAACTGAGGCGGGCTTTGGGGCTTCCTGTGAGTTCACCCCTCTGTCATCCCCCACCCCAGACTCCCAGTCTTAAGTCCTCATCTTCTGACTCGGCTTCGACCAGCCCCCTCCCAACTGTCTGGTTCACAACAAAAAGTGAATTTCTTCCAAGCTTCATTTTTTTAGTGGACTGAAGCAGGTTCTCTTGCAGTATTTCCCTGTATTTTGCTCCATCCATTCTTCCTTCAATTTTAAGAAGACACCCAGTCCCTGCTGATGAGAAGCATCCCCACAGCGTGATGCTGCCACCACCATACTTCACTGCAGGGATGGAGTGTTTTGAGCCATGGGCAGTGCTAGGTTAGTACCACACATAGTGCTTTGAATTTTGGCCATAAAGCTCTATCTTGGTCTCATCTGGCCACAAAACCTTTTCCCACATTGCAGCTGGGACACTTTCATGCTTTCTGGCTAACTCCAGACATGCTTTCGGATGGTACTTCTTGAGTAATGGCTTCTTTCTTGCCACCCTCCCATAAAAGCCAGTGTTATGCAGAGCTCTTGATATGGTTGACTGGTGCACCATTACTCCACTCCCTGCTGCTGAACTCTGTAGCGCCTTCAAAGTGATTGTTGGCCTCTCTGTGGCTTCTCTCACAAGTGTCATCCTTGTTCAAGCGCTGAGTTTTGAAGGATGGCCTTTTCTTGGCAGTGCCTGGGTCGTGTGATGAAGCTTCCACTTCCTGATTATTAATCCAACTGTGCTCACTGGGATATTCAAACACTTGGATATTATTTTGTACCCTTTTCCTAATCTATGCATTTGTATTACATTATCTCTCACTTCTGTAGAATGCTCTTTGGTCTTCATTTTCTTGCAGATCCACAGCCTGACCAATGATCCTGCAACAGTGGGGTTTTTATCCTGACAATGTGACAGCAGCTTTCATGGTTCACAGGTGGAGGCCAACGGTAAGGTAATTGTGTCCTCGATAGGGTACTTTCTTTCAGCTGTGTAAACTGGGAGCTTCCACAGCACAGGGGTTGAATACTTAGCAAGCAACATGTTTGCTTTTTATGTTTCTTACAAACATTTCCCAACATAAAACCAATGTCACCATAAAATGATTAATGTTTAATTTCAGTGTTTCAAAATAAAATATTACTTTTGCAAGGCACTGTATGTCTTTATTTGGGGGCCTTAGCATTCTAATGACACGTTGCTCCCAGACTCCTAATGACCACTCTCAATGGCTTCATATAGATGTTAAATAGCACTGGGGAGAGAATAGTACTCTGTGGAACCTCATAGCACAAGTGCCAGTGGCCCAGGGAATACTCACCCAGTGCTACTTTCGGGACATGGCCCTGAAGGTAAGAGTGGAACCACTGTAATACGATGCTTCTGATATCCATTCCTACTGAGTGAGGCCAGGAGATACCATGGTCCATGGTATCAAAGGCCGCTGAGAGATCAAACAGAAGTAACAGGGTCATACTCCCACTGTCTCTCACAATAAAGGTCATCCTTCAGGGTGATCAAGGCTGATTCTGTTCTGAAACCAGGTCTGAATCCAGACTGTAATGGATCTAGATCATCAGTCTTATCCACAAATACCTGCAGTTGCTCTAAAACCGCCTTCACCACTTTTGCAATGAAAGGGGTGTTGGTACTAATCTATATTTGTTACACTATATTGGGTCCAGAGTGGGCTTTTGAAGAAATGGATGTACCACTGCCTCTTTAAGGGCAGTGGGTAACACACCAACACACAAAGATGTATTTACCACACCAGTGACAATTTAGTCACCCCAGTCTGGCTAGCTTTAATAAGCCAGAATGGGCAAGGATTTAATGAGCAGGTGGTCAGGCGCATCACTGCAAGCATCCGGTCTCCATCATCAGGCTGGAATTGATCCCATAACAATGGGTTGATGTTGTGTTGGACACCTTAGAACTGCCACAACAGCAATGTCTAAATCATTGCAGAGTAGAGACTTCATCCTTTTAATGTTTAGCCAGCTGGTTACAGCTGGGCACTGTGTGCTCCAGACGTCCTCCCTTCTGGTCAGGAGTGACCAACCTCCAGACCACATGAAATAACGCAGCTGGTCAGTTCCTCAAGAAGGCAGCAAATTAGAAGGCTGTTGAGCAGCAGGGTGGGCAGTACACCAACAGCATCCCTAATCAGTCTGTTTGGCCTGACACCGGATGCAGGTCCTCCAGTTCTGCTCCAAGAGAAAGGGTGATAGGGAGTGAACTCCTATGGACTCCAGTCAACACCTTCTCCTCCAGTCTGGGCTGATATTGCACGGAGTACCCAGGTGGGCAGATCTGAGTCAGATCTGGGCCACCCAGCTCCCCCACCCAGGTCTCAATGATACACACCAGGTCGGCCCATTCATCCATGATCAAATCATGGATCAGCATGGTTTTATTATGTACCAACCTGGCATTCAACAGTAGAACATCAGACTGTTGGAGACAGTGGTAGAGCATCCATTAGTATCAAGGATGGAGAGACCCCCTCGATCAGTGACAGAGATTGCCCAACAACCCTCTCCTCCAGTATTCTCCCCCTAAGATACATTATATAGATAGATAGATGCTCTGCTGGACAAATTCAGTATACCAGGCTCTGCAGATATCAATCTACAATAGTTAGACCACAATACAGTCTGCCATAAATATACCCACCCTCCATCAGAGGAAACAAAATAAATAAGCAGGTATTCTACTCCATCTCTCACCTGCAGCATTCACAATCACTTCTCTACCCCTGACTCCTACCCAGCAGTTATAAACTCTTTGGGACATGCCAGTATCTCTCACTAGGCACTCCAAAATACATAAGACCTATATGTATCATGCAATTTACCCTCTCATACACCCCAAATGCATGCTACATACAATAGAAAGACTAGAATACCCACAGATGGAGAAAGAGAAGAAAACAAGAAACCAAATTGGGGTGGTGCTCTCCTTCCAATATTAAAGGGATGACATAAGTTGGTGTTGACTCCCCCCACCCCCTGGGGCCAACTTGCCAGACAGCAGCCCACTCCATGTGATGAGGCTCAGCTATATGATTCTGCTGCTGAGAGTACTTAATTGGCAACTGCTGCAGAGTCCTCCATTCCTGCTGTTCTCAGCTGCTGGGCTGTGTTACCTGATGGTAGGAGGCTTACCAGATGATGAATGGCAATTGGAGGCAGGTACAGGGATGAGGAGGCAAATGTAGTTTGCTTGGAGGTGTTTGCGATCTCTCCTTCCTCTCTTTCTCTCCCATTCACCCTTGGCATCCTGGACTTGTAGTTGAAGTTGAAAAAAAGCTGTTCTCAAATTCAATTAAAAAAGCACACACAGCAGGAAAAGCAACATTTAATACACTTGTTTTTTTTTTAAAAAAATCTGCAGCTTCCACTAACTTGGCACACAGGAATTCTGCATCATAACAAGGAGGAAAATGTTTTCCTTGATGTGTGCTAAGCTGCAAGATTCCTGCATGCTTAGTATAGACTTGTTTTTTTCTAATTGTAGTTGTGGCTTGAGAATTGTGATTGCCCAACAGAGGTTTGTTTTATTTTGCACTGTATGTGTGGACATGGTTTCTGTGGTGAATAACTTTCCCATAGTTTCCTTTGTTTGTGTGTGTGTTTAAACTTTAAAAGTTAAGGACTTCGGTTGACTTTTATTTGATGCATTGGGCTTTGAACCTGCCCACTCAGAGGGTTGGCAAGAAAAGAATCTGGCCCTCTGACCAAAAAAGGTTCCCCACCTCTGCCTTAGACTAAATTCCCACTTGACTTTCATATCCAGAAGGTGGGTGAGAAAGTAGGCAGACAGACCAGCCAGAAATGGCAAAAGGCAGGATGATTTTGTCCCACATGTGTGCTGCGATTTCCATCTCCCTGCACTCTGGTGTTCTCTGATAACATTCACTCCCACCATTCTCTCCTTATACCAGGGCTGTGGAGTCAGTACGCCAAACCTTCGACTCCGACTCCTCTATTTTTCTACTGTCCGACTCCAACTCCACCCAAAATTGCTTCCAACTCCACAGCCCTGGAAAGGGCTGTAAATGTCTTTTTAAATTGGAAACTCTCATAGGAGCATTTTTATCGCTGCCTGAATATGTGCTGATCTTGGCATCACAGCATTTGTCTTCATCTGGGTCCTGTGTCATACACTGACACACAAAATGTTTTCCATCTTGAGTTATGGTGAAATGCTCAACTACAGCTGGGTTCATAGGAAGCTTCTTTGACATTTTGAATTTATATTTTAAAAAATTTTTCAATCAAAATTTATTTTGGAGTCGGAGTTGGTACATTTCTACCGACTCCGACTCCACCCAAAATTGTTTCCGACTCCACGATTCCGACTCCACAGCCCTGCCTTATACTCTCCTCCCCTATTTCATATACTGCATGGGATGGTGATAGGAAAATGGTGGATAGAGGAAGTGGTACCTAGTGTTGTTGGGGTGGTTCTTTTTCATTTTCTATACTTTACTGCTTATGCTGGTTTATTGTTTAGTTGTACTGTGTCTTGTATTTTTATATTTTATATTTATATTTTATATTTATATCCCTTGAGACAGCTGAGGTCCCTAGTAAGTGCTGCAAGGACTGGGACCCTTGCCTGACCCTGGCTCCAGAGAGAGGCTGCAGTTAATCTTGCAGCCTCTTACATCAGCTGCTGGCTGGGGCAGGAAGCATAAAAGCCCAGCTGCCCTTGGGTGGCGGGTCTGCCACCGGCAGGGTCTCCACCGAAGGGGCAACACCTTTCCCCTTGGGGAGTCCCTTAGGGAGTTGTGAGGGTGCTACCCCCTTCTATTACCTTTTCTTTTTTCTTTTTCTTTTTAATTTTTCTTTTTAAACCAGTCTAGGGGAGATTGGTGGTGGGGAGGGTGTGTGGTGCATGTGTACTTCCTGCACAGGGTGGGAGCCTGTGCAGTGAACTGAATGATAAAAGGAAGTCGCCAGATGCCTTCAGAGTGAGAGTCTGTAACTGGCAGAAGGCTGGCCCTCCCTGGGTGTGAGACGGAGGGGGAGTAGATGTGCCCTGTGTGGAAAAATTTGAATGGGTATGACTGTTCCCAATTCTCGCAGAGGCCTACTGGGATAATTGGCTCTGGCAGGCTTTGTTGGTGGGCTCGTGTTAGAGTAAACAAATATTGCATGGTCACTTTAAGGGATATTTGGGAAATATCCCATGTACCTGTTTACCATGATGTAACTTCCTAATGGGTGGGGTATTGGAGGCACTGTTTTACAGTGGTTCTGATCCTATCTCCAAGGTTGCTGTCAGAGAATAGCATTGAGTGATTGTCTTTCAGCCCCCTGGTAGTTGTGCTGTGGGGTGCCGCAGGGTACCATCTTGTCCCCCGTGCTGTTTAACATCTATATGAAGCCCTTGGGAGCAGTCATCAGGAGCTTTGGGGTGAGGTGTCAGCAGTATGCTGATGATACCCAGCTCTATTTCTCCGTAACATCTGAATCGGGAGAGGCTGTGCAAGCCCTGGACTGCTGCCTGGACTTGGTGGTGGGCTGGATGAGGACCAGTAAACTGAGTCTGAATCCTAGCAAGACAGAGGCGCTGTGGGTTGGTGGTTCCCAAGTTCAGATAATTGGTCAGTTGCCTGCTTTGGACGGGGTCGTACTCCCTCTGAAAGAGCAGGTGTGTCGTCTGGGGTGCTCCTGGATCCATCTTTGTCGCTAGAGGCCCAGGTGACCTCAGTGGCTCTGAGTGCCTTTTGCCAGCTTCGGCTGGTAAGACAGCTGTGGCTGATTCTGGACTGGGTAGCCCGACCACTGTTGTCCATGCACTGGTAACCTTCAGGCTGGATTACTGTAATGCGCTCTATGTGGGGCTGTCCTTGAGGTTGGTCTGGAAGCTGCAGCTGGTGCAAAATGCAGCAGCGAGGCTGCTCACTGGGGCAGGGTATCGCCAACATGTCACCCCGCTGCTGAAAGAACTGCACTGGCTGCCCATTTGCTACTGGGCCAAGTTCAAGGTTCTAGTTTTGGTGTACAAGGCCCTATACAGCTTAGGACCAGGACACCTGAAAGACCGTCTTACTCCTTATATACCCACTCAATCACTGCGCTCTGCAGGTGAGGGCCTCCTTCAGATACCATCTTCTCAGGAGGTTCGTTATGCACAATATAGGAAACGGACCTTTAGTGTGGCAGCACCTACTCTGTGCAATTCCCTCCCCTTGAATATTAGGCAGGCGCCATCTCTGCTATCTTTTTGGCGCCTTTTGAAGACTTTCCTCTTTCAACCAGCCTTTTTATTTTATTTTTATTTATTTATTTTATTCAATTTGTATACCGCCCACAGCCAGAAGGCTCTCTGGGCGGTGCACAACAGTAAGTAAAATACAATAAAATCACATAAAAAACACTTTTAAGTTCCTATCCCAGTCTGCGTCTGTGTTAGAATTGCTTGTTAATATGTCTTTTTAATAATATGTTTTTAACCCTTTTTAAAAATGTTTTTAAAGCTTTTTTTTAAAAAAATGTTTTTAACGTTTTGTTTTAATGTATTTTAAGGTCGGTTTTTATGATGTTTTAAAGTGTTTTTGGCATTTTTGTTTGCCACCCTGGGCTCCTGCTGGAGGAAGGGCGGGATATAAATCAAAGAATAAATTAATAAATATTTTATTGCTGGAAGGAGTTTGTTTTTATTTGAGATTGTTAGCTGCTTTGTGGAGGAAGATCCTGAAAAAGAGTGGTACAATTTTTTTTAAAATAAATGACCTATTTAAAGGTGTTTGCTGGTAAAACTAGTAATTAACGGTGTTGTACCATCATTGTCAGCATTTTACTAAAGTTGATGGTAAACAGTAAAGCCTAACCATACAAAAGGCACTTTTAAAAAATATTTTTTGTGACACTTTTTGTCCCAAAATATACAATAAATACAATCAATGAAATGGCAAGGTCACAAAATACCTGTCTCACATTGGATTATATATTTTTGTATAATGTACATAATCATTCCAAATTTGTCATCTAAGCACAGAACTGCAACATATCCACATTGTCCAAGCATCTTAAAAATGGGAAATAACAATACTGAAGGAAACTCCATAATGACAACTGTCTTTGTGTACTGTGTGCATGCAAAGTGTTTCTCAGTTTGCAGTACTGGAAAATGAATAAATTCTTAAACATTACCAATTTATTATGCAATTCAAAAATGTGCTGCTGTAAATACTTTTATAGGTCACCTTTTACAGAAATATTTCATTTCTGACTAATATTGAACAGTGGAGATCTCCAGTAGAGACTTTTAATTTGTAAAATTCTAAAACTTCCTCTGTTTGGCAGATAACCCAGAATGTAGGAGGCAATTTCGCCTTTAAACCTAATTGTTCTTTGCTTTCAGTCCACATTATCACTTTTCAGGCAATGTGCTACTGTTCTCAGTACTGTGTTATCATATATGGTGTAACAGTACGATAACAGCTCTGTTTAATGCTTTTGGAATGATTATGTCTGAAGGCAAACATGTCCTCAAACTACCCTATTTCCCTGCAGTCACCATCGACCAGGATTGGAGAGGCTGGGGAAAGAAGAGACTGGATTCAAACATTTGGTATGAATATTGTACAAGACAAAAGTTTTTAAGTAAAAGTTTTCTTAATTGAAATTCAAAATTCAAATACTTCGCTTGACCTTAAAGAACATCGGGCTTTTGAGAAACTGTGTTGTAGAACCTATGCACTGGGGGAAGGGAGGAATGCAAATGACCAACTAAAACCTTGGTATCTAG
The DNA here is from genome assembly GCF_030035675.1 of Rhineura floridana. Classification (NCBI taxonomy): domain Eukaryota; kingdom Metazoa; phylum Chordata; class Lepidosauria; order Squamata; family Rhineuridae; genus Rhineura; species Rhineura floridana. Next base: position 85,570,915 of record NC_084483.1, on the reverse strand, counting down.
TAACAATATAATAGTGTTGTGAGATGACAAGAGTTTCTGAGAGCATAAGTGGCTCTAGTAGATGATACTGTAAATGAAATATGTACAACTACTATTATTTTGGTGCCAATAAGACCAGATACTCAGTTTGCTTCAGTGCTTCAGTCTTCCGTTTTGGAGAACAATTGGAAATTTCTTTGCTAACTTTCAGTTCACCAACTTCAGCCTATGTGTTCTTTTGATCATTTTTTAGTCATGTAGCTACATAGAAGTCACTTTAAAAACAGTTACTTAATCTGTAAATATGTCATGAAACACCATTTCTGTTTGCCTGTCTACTGTTGATACCTAGACATAAAAAAGGACCAGTTTAGGAAATCACTGTGCATAGGAGCTCTTTGCTTCTCACCTTAACCACACACTTTCCCATTAATCTCCATGTTTACAATATTACTTATAGCTGACAAGCTCAAAATAACTTTCTACATAGCAAGCTTAAAATCTTTAAAAAATTCAGGAAAATTTAAATTTTCATGCCCTTTAAATGAACTATTTATACTTAAGAACTGGCTCCCCCATAAGTGAATAGTGTGGGTTGCATATGACTAAAATGCAACACATCTTTATTTTGTTTTATTTTTTTCATTTTAGCCCCATATTCACAGCTGTGACCCATCTGCTATACTAGAGCTCTTGCAAACTGAACATTGGTAGCAGAGTTATTTTATCACAGGCCAAGGGTCTCCAAGCAACTTACAGCACATCTAAAAGCATAAGTAAAAATACAGTATAATATTGACACATTCAGACAAGACATGTAATTCATAAAAAATACACAAAAACATCCTAGCTTTGGATACATGAAATATAAGTATTTCAAACTTAATCCCAGACTTTTAACTACTTAAACTCTTTTTTCACACCATAGCACAGTCTGTTTTTATTATATTTATTACCTGCCTTTCACTGTAATGTCCCAGGATGGGTTATCTAGGTGATATATAGGGGGACACTAACAACAGTTCAACTATCAAAAGCCAAGGCAAAGAAGTTCATCTTCAATGACCGCTTAAAGCTATAGAGAGATACCATCTGACACACCTCTGTAGGGAGGGTACCTCCAAGGGAGACAATAAGAAGACTCTGTCCTGCAAATCCTGACTGGCTTATAGGGAGGAGGTGCTCTTGCAGGTATTTGGGGCCAATATCATTTGGGGCTTTAAACACAAAGGTGAGCACCTTGAATTGGACTTGGAAGCTAGTTGAAAACCAGTGCAGCGACTTCAGGACAAGTGTTAGGCTTGTCCTGACAATGCCCCAGCAGCCCAGCACCAGCGGGTGGCCAGGACAGGCACTGGCTGAGGGCCCCTGCCGCTAGTTGAAGGGCCCTGTGGCTGGGAGGGTGGAGCTCCCGCTCCGTGATACCCACCAGCATTGGGTCGTGGCCCATGCCTGGATGGTGGCATGGATTGGGGACCAGGAGCTCCGCTCTCCCAGCCAACATCACCCCCACATGCATGTAGCTGGTGCGCACTTAAATACTCCCAGTCAGTTCACCTTACACGTGGAATGTCTGCCATCACCCAAGATGGCGGCGGGAGCATCAACATGTCCCTGCTGCCATCTTGGGTGATAGCAGGCATGCATGCTGATGCGCAAGGTGGTGCAAGTGGGTATATTTAAGTGTGCACATAGGTGCACACACACAGAGAGGAGGTGGGGGCCTGTGGCAGGCTGTGCTGGGCTATGTCCCAGCCAAGACCTGAGCTACCATATTCTGCACTAGTTGCAGCCTCTGGACCATCTTCAGGGTAAGCCTCATGTAGAGCCCATTGCAACAATATAATCTGAAGGTTACCAGAGCATGGAGTATAGTGACTAAGTTATTCCCTTCCAGAAGGAGCTGTTGTACCAGACAGATCTGGAAATAGGCACTCCTAGCTACTGAAGCTACTTGGACCTTAAGTGACAATGATGAATCAAGGAGTACCCCCAAGCTACATATCTGTTTCGTCCAGATGAATGCAACTCTGTCCAGAACAGGCCCTCTCTGCACCTCATGGACCTGTGAATATGGCACACATAATTCCTCTGTTTTATCTAGATTTAGCTTCTGGGGCAAGGAAACAAATTTTGCACCAAAAATGATTAAAATGACAATTTATACTCTCCAGCCCCTTTACCCTCTCAAAAAAACGGAAACTCCAAAGCATCTACTTTAGGAGAGTGAGTGGCAGGTAATATATCCCCCATAGTCTGTTCCTGTATTTTGAATAGGAGAGAATAGGATCCTGTCTCCTATTCGCATTTCCTTCCATCTACTACTACCCTGGGTTTGGAATAAAAAGGGAAACCTTCCCTTCTGATGAGCAGGAGACTACCAGCAAAATATGCATGATTTAAACCCACAAAGTTTGGATTTAAGTATATGGCTGAATATATACAGATTTCATGCCACTTTCTGCATTCAATGTCTTCTGTGTTCATTTTTGTAATGTACAAAGCCGCTCTGTGAAGTTTAGTCACTTAACTGTTCCTGATAAGCTGTCAGAAAACAGCTTGTCTATGTAGGAGGCCTCAAACAAATTGAGGCAGCTTCAACCAGGGCTAAGACAACAATAGGGGTGGGGGTGGATGTGTGAAGGTTTTAGCATATGTTACTCTGATCATACTGGCTATCTTGATTTCTGTTTTTTTAAGTTGCTACCCACACAGTTGCCTAAAAATATAGGTAAAATTTTAAGATCCGGGATAGTCTCAACAGTGTGTGTGTGTGTGTGTGTGTGTGTGTGTATTTATTTATTTATTTATTTATGTACCGCCCCATAACCAAAGCTCTCTGGGCGGTTTACAGCAATTAAAGTATATTTATTTATTTATTCATTCATTCTATTTCTATGCCGCCTTTTGGCCGAAGGCCCTCAAGGCGGCTCACAAAAAAATAAAATAAACACAAATACAAAATACACATCAGAAAAGAATACAGTGCACAGAAATTCAAACAACAAAACATTAACATTGTTTAAAAAACAAGGTTCTTTACAGGCCTGGAGATAATCTGTCCTTAAGATGTAGCACTGCCACTCCAGGAATTTTAGTCCTCAAACATTGAGCAGCTGTTGTAAAGGATTTGCTCACTAACACCATCTGATTCTTGCCCGAAATCATCGTCCGTAGACTTGAAGTAGAACTTGTAGTTGGGCCGGTTGAGGAGCGCCTTGAAGTCGCCCAGTGTCACCCGCTCAGCCGGGATGAGCAGCTTCACCAGGTACTGCTTCTCCTGGTTGTCCAGATGGTAGATGATCTTGGTCTCCACCACCGCCGTTGCCGCCGCTGCTCTTCGCGGAGGGCACCGCCGGCTGAGCCCGGACCTGTTAGTACAGAAGCGGCCTGTCTTGAGTTATGTATAGATAGATCTGCAGGAATATGTTGGGGATTCTTAAGAGTTTGAAAGATAAAGCCTCCTCCTTTGCAACTCAGGGAAGAAAGGTACTTTAGGTAAACAGTTGCAGGCTGGGTAGATAGCTACTGCTCAGTGATCCGCATAAAGGGAATTCTCATCTGTCAGCAGCAGTTCATCATAAAGACGAGCAGGTTGGATAGTACACAGCAAAATGTTTTGGAGTAATGAATGCTGTATATTTACAGAATAAAGTATTGAAAAAATGTCTGCTGCTTGTCTGGCAATACACTTTACATTCTTCAAGTTAAACATCTTTAGCCCTTATGTGACTGACTTCCCACTGCAGTTCTTTAGAACAACAAAATCCCCAACATTTTTGTTCACTTCTATGAGCTTTAGTCTGTTTAGGAAAACAAATAGCAAGGATAAGACAGGGGTGTAAAGAGATATTTAAAATGCTATTAAAACTGCTGCAACATTTTGTAACCATTTATCCATGTGATTAGGAAGGGACCTAAGCAAATGCAACCGCTGACCTTCCTGTTAGCAGGTTGCACCCTGAACAGGTTGCACTCTTAGCCTTGCATAGCTGATAGTGCTTCCCTCATCTAGATACATGTGATGGGGGATTTTATGGATACTTCTAAAACAGAGAACATGAAAGTGACAGTTCAGACTACAGTTTGAAAGGGAGCAATGGCTGCCAGACATGATATTGGCATTATTAAATTACAGGTAGTAGAACATTACTGGCTCTAAGCCTCCCAGATGCAATGGTGATTTGGTTTAACTAATAAATGCTGTCTTGGGACTCACTGGTCTACATGCAAGTTGGGAGAAATCCATGTGTACTAAGTATGTGAAGTCAGCTCTTCTGCTGGATGTTCCTTGATGGCACAAAATGGATATAGGTTACTGGAGATTGCTATCTTTGTGTCCAGTGTACTCTTCGAGTATTGTGTGGACAGATGGAGACATGCTAGTGCTTTTTGTGTAGTGGAGTGAAGACTTTAGATAGTATGGAAGAACTTGCTGAGAAACAAGTAACCAAAACTCTGTGAGTGTGCCCAAGAGCATAGCACTACGTATGTACTGTGCTGCTACTTCTCAAGTGTATGTACCACTTGAGTCACCAGCTTCAGCATCTTGCGTGATACATTCCTTAGCTTCTTAATTTAATCTGCCCTTACAAATAGTTCTCCAAAGGTGTGTACTTCCTCAGCTAGAAAGAGTCTTATGATATTATACTAACTACTTCTCTGAGCCCTATAAAACTAGGCGAAAGGGGTGTGTGATGGCCAAATCAGAAAGAGCACTGTGTAACAGAAGCATGATGCTTCTCTTTTTCCTGGACTGGAAACCTGCATGGCTATCTTAGCTGTGTCTGCTGGTTTTCAAGGGGTGGAAGAATCAGAAGAGACTCTTCCCAAGCCACAGAAAGAGCATGGGGATGGCTAATGAGGATAGAGGGCTGAACGCACCCCCTTTATTTGCTTGTTTGGGAACAGTTGCTAAATTACATTTAGTTACAAACACTTAGCTGTTTTTGTCTTTTTTCTGTATGGCATGAGTTCCTTGATCATTATGAAAATACTGTAGCATTGATTTCATTTTGGAAACAAAGAGCAGTGTCTCTTTTCACCACATACAGTGGGAGGAGGGGACATATTTCAGTACACCAAAGCTTGTGTTGGCCTCTGCATGTTGTTTTGAATGTGTGCTATTTAAAATATTTTTTTAAAGTTAGTGGGTTTTAGTAGTTTTATTTAGGACTTTATGCTGATAATGAATAGCATGTCTATTGAGCATGGTTTTGCTTTATCCCTGTAAACATGTTTTCTAGAACCTACACTGGGTGTACTAAAATAGTTGTACTGTTAAATATGAGTAGCCAGAGGTTATATGAGTGACATGTCACTTGTACTGCAAAGTGTCAAAGGATTCCATGTAGTCCTCTTAAAAAGCAACAAGACTGAGATCCTGGTTAAACAGTATTGTAGAAAATAAACACATTTAGCATAAAGCAACTGCACTATCTTTTCTAAAACTCAGTGTTCCTAGAATACCTGTAGTGACAATAAACTGGGCTAACTTTTCTTTTTGAAATAAGAGTCCTTAAGTATCTTGGAATTTGTACATTTAGGAATGCAGAGGTCTCAGTTAATAATAGGGATACTTTGATGAACAAGATGATATAGTGAGCAGAATGTAACAATTTCTGAGCCAAGGTCCAGAAAGCACACACAGAGTCCTAGAATGCACAGGGAAGCTAAATAGAGAAACTGTTCAAAAGTCAATTTAAAGGAAACACATTTGTTTTTATTCAACAATTAGAGAACTTCTATACAGAAAGATGTTAGTTTGTGTCATATCTCATAGAGCAGGAGAATACGTGTTCCATTTCAGCTTGTGAAATTACAATCAATTTTTTACAGTACACAATCTCAGAAGTTGCTTGAGGAGGCTGTCCTTTCTGAGGTTTTGAAAAGCTTAGCCTTGTACCTGTTTGTCTGATCTCTGATTGGGTAAAAACTGTTGCTAGGCTCCCTTCTTTGTTCCTGGGCAAAATCAGAAAGTTGAACATAACCTGTTTCAACTGCTTTCTGCTTTGCTCAGCTCTGCCTGCTTCACTTTCTTCCCTTTTATTCTTTTCCAGGAGCTTTGATAGGTTAGAAAATTACACAACTTTTTACATTTCAGTAGGTTTAATACATTAGTTCTTATGAGAACGTAGAGCAAGTTATCAAGAAATTAAAACTTTGAATCTTAATGAAGAAAATTAATTTATTTAATCAAGTTACAAAAAGTAACACTAACAACTATTGAGGAATAGCTTCTATCATCTGAAGAATAACAGTTGCCAGAAAAGACAGATGCTGGCTGTTGCTGGTTTTAAACACTGCATGGAGAGTGTTTCCATGATCCAAGACACTGAAATACCACCATATGGCCACACCAGTGATTACTGAGGAAAGGGGCCATAGCTCAGTGGTAGAGCATCTGTTTTGCATGGCCTCAGATTGAACCTCCAGGTAGGACTGGGAGAGTCTCCCTGTCTGCAATCCTGAAGAGCAGCAGTCAGTGTAGACAATACTGAACTAAATAGGCAAAGGGTCTGGCACAGTAAAAGGCAGCTCCCCATGCTTCTATTCATAATGGTAGTGTTGTTAGCCTACAAAGAAGCATAGCACTCTACTAAAGTGTTGTGAGGCAGTCAGCACTTCTAGGAGGACATGGATGTGCCAGCAAATTCACATATCTTGTTAGTAACAGGCCTAGAAATGGCCATGGCTCAGAATTTCCCAAAATAATACATCTCATAATGACTGCTAAAAACGGAGTAGCTGTGGAGCCCTAACTCAGTGATGATGAAAACCGTCACTTTATGCAGGGGGTAGAAAAATAGGTGTTGGGGAAGAATATCTGATGGGGTGAGAATGGCAATTTATATATCTTGCCTGCAAGGAGAACTGCAAGTCCTAGAAAGTCCCTGATCTCATGGATCTTGCTGCAAAATGAGTCTCTTGCTCTCTGATTTCCAGCAGAAGCATAGCCTTTTACTTCTCCAACTTTTAGGTTGTATTTACATAAACATAAGTGAGCAACACTGGGATTTTGAATTAAACATTAGAATTTTTTTAAAAAATATTAATTGGTTTGTAAATGCTTAATACCAGTGGTGTGGGTTTTCTGGAAAATTATTTGACACCCTAGAGAGATCCAATTTAGCATGCTTGTTTTACTAATATTTAGCAAAGAAAGCTAAAAACATGAACTTACCAAGCTTACCTAATGTTGTATTTTCAATTGACATGCATTCATTGTTACTAATGAACTTACGAAACGGAAATTTTTTTGTGGAAAAATAAAGCACTTGAACGTTTTAGAAAATGTTCTACCTTATATCACTGCTCCATGCTACTTGTATCGTTTTAAGCAGATCGGAGATGACCTTATTATTATGAGTAAAGCAAGACATTTGGAAAATGAAGAAGGTTGCCCTGTCAAAATACTTCTTGAAATGCAGAGTACAAAATAGCAGAACATTTGCTCTATGTCATGAATTCTTGTGCAAATATGTTTCAAAATAGTTCATTATTTGTGCTGCCCAACAGTATCTCCAAAATCTTGTCTTGAATCTTTGCACATAGTTGTAATAAGAATTGAAAAAATACAGTTATGAAATGCTTTATCTCCCAACTTTGCAGTATAAACTAGTCTACATCCAATCCTTTATTAAAATCAGTAATTCCAGTTTTATGTCATCACTGATAAACCGCATTAATAACTAGCAAGACTTCTACAAATAATTCATAAAAATATTTCTAGATCGCCCCCATATGGAATATACAACAAAAACAATTAAGTACAATAAAACACAAAAAAATACAAAATCAAAAAATGACAGGCTCATCTTGAGAAATTTAAATAACTGAACAGATCTGTAGGCATAAAAAGGTTTTCAAAAGATGTTTGAAAATTAGCAATCAGGATGCCTGCCAAATGTCTTCTGGAAGAGTATTCCACAGCATGGAACTGGCAACACTAAATCCCTGATAATGTTCCAGTGCTGGTCAGTACTTCAACAGTGCTAGAACAGTATCTTCAGAAGTCTTGCTACTATCCAGTGCATTTGTGCAGTGTCTTGATTACAAGGCCAAAGTAAAAATTATTCAGTAAATACATCTTCAGAAGGGACTCCATACTGAGGAAACATTGCAATATTATGTGTCTTGTGGGGTTTTTTTGAATAAACATCACTGCAAGATTTATGTTTCAGTAGATCAGTATTAGGTGGGAGTTAAGAGTTTCTGTGTGGAAGCTTTCTTTGTTTATACAGGCTGTCACATGGTATTTGGGAAATGGATTCCATTATACTTTCCTTATCTTTCCCCCCCCTCTTGTTTTGTTAGCTATCACTGGTACAATGTAAATAACAGCCATGGGGGGAGGGGTTGCTAGATATGCAAGGACTCAAAATTTACACATTGTATTTGTAAATACAGTCTGTAGGATCTCATGCTTAACATTAACTGACATTGGTATCTTGGAAATTGATGTTTGGCTTGATATGAACTAGGAGGACTTCAGGATAAGAGTGGTGGAAGATATGTTGCCCTTTTCGAGAAATAGTCCAGATTATCCTGGATTCACTGAGATTGGATTTCCATATCTGATCTTTCAGTGTAGCTCCAAAATAGGCCAACAGGGAGCAGGGATGGTCAGAGTATTTGGGAAGAGACACACTCACTGTTCTCCCAGTTCTGGTGTGTCTCCACCTCTTTTCTGAAAACGGGGGCACAAGATGCTAGTCAAACCCCACCCCTTTTTACTGTAAAACCTGGTGGGATCATTTGGAGTGCATTTTTTTAAAAATCACTTCAAAGAAATTTTGCAACTGATCAGCAGATCGACCCATTGGCCCCCCAGGTGTGACCAGTGGAAACACATTGCTGTAAGTGACTAGTGTGCTCACAGCCCTCACAGCCTTTGCACCTATACCTGTTTTCAGAGTTGAAGGAAATTGATTCTAAATGAAGTTGTGGGTGTAAACAGAGGGCTCCTTGACAATTACTTGTTTTTGTAGTGCTTAAATGGCAACACAACTTGTCTTCTGGCTACATGCATATTCAGATCAGAAAACCAATAATTACAGCAGCCAAATAGATGTCCTCTCCATCTATTTCCAATATACATTGTGATTCATCTGTGTTAGAGTAATATGTCCCCAACTCCCGTTAACATCTTTACATTTTTGTTGTTCAAACATGCTATCGTTCAACTTTCTTTTATTACTTCATTTTATTTATGTGTTAAATATGTATATAAACATATTTATAACCTGAGACTATTTTTATGACAGGTAAGTAAAATAAAGAGTCCATTATCCTGTCACAGTTGAGAGCAACAACACATTTTTGCAGTTTCAGCAGTTTTCCTCCCTGAAGGGAGATATGTATTGTAAACACTGTGAACCAACTGTACATAAATTCCCCACATGTGCATGTGCTCTTTAGAGAGTCAGTCCTCTTCACTTTGCAAATCTTTCCTGAACTGCCTTAGCCTTGCTTCATGTGCACTTCCATTTCAACCTAAGAACCCCTAAATTGGCTTTAAAATTAAAAGTTCTGGACATCTTTGTTTCCTAGAAGTACACTGCAGCTAGCACCAAAAGGCTAGAAAATCGTTCTCTATAACTGTGAGACGATGTAGGGTATATGGAAGTTAGTATCCAAAACAAATTCTGTAAAACAAATATTATGGACAATACAAAATTTACATTTTAAAAAGTATATGAGGTAAGCAGGCTGCGTACCAGGCAAATTTAATATACACACCCTTTCAGGGAAAGGTCCAGAATTTGAGAATGACAGTTATTTAGGTCATATTGCAAATATCAGTACTTTCACCACTGCCCCCTTCCTCGTGTTGTTGCCGCTGCCCTTAATAGCCTAAGCAGCTATTTCGTGGCAGGGAAAGGCAAGTTAAAAAAGAACAAGGCAGAAACAGGCAAGCGTTGTAAACGCTGCCAAGAGCGCTTTTTAAAATTGCACGTGAACGCGGTTTAGAAAGTGGACAGAGGCACTGTTTAAAATTGTCATTGATTACAAAGGTGAGCAACGCGACAGCCTGTACCTTGCTGTCTGTAGCTCGGACGTCATGGCTGTCCTCGTTAGAAAAGCCCAGCAGCTGTTTTTCTTTTTCTGCTAAGTGAGACTCGAGAAAGGAATAGGATGTTAGTCGAGAACTACCCTCCCAGTTGGCTCAGGGTCGCGGGGAGGGGCGTCAATCCAAGAGCTCTTCTCCCGGGACACCCCTCCGCCCCTTTCCAGGTACAGATTCCGTGCCCGCGAGGCCCTCTGCTTCCTGGCCATTGGTGGGCCGCAGGCAAAGGGGGCGGGCTCTGCTGGCCTTGTTTGTGTTGAGCCTGGGCATCCTCACCCGTCCTCTTTTTTCCTCTTAAAGCGTCGGCTTGCTGCTACTACCCCTACCCAAAAGAAGCCGGCCGAGGGCAGGGAGGGAGGGAGGAAGTGGTCGAACGCTCTGAGCAGCCTGAGTTGTTGCCGCCGTCGTTCCTCCTCCTCCTTGTGACTCCGGCGGGCTCCCTTCTGATAGGCATGAAGCTGGCGAGCACAACCAACCGGACCTCGGGCTTTCGCTGCAACTGCTGCGGGAGCGTGCAGCGCCGCAAGGTAAAGCGGATTGACGTTGGGTGCTTGGGGAGAAGCGTGGGGGACGGCGGATCTTTTATTCGCCGCGGTCCCCCAGGAGAGGTGCTCTGCTGTGGCTCCCGGGACGGTGGTTCTTCAGCCTTTGTTGGGCAGAGTCCACTCGAAGAGGCTCGCGTGCTGCTTGCTTAGCTGTCAGTCAACAATAGAGTGAACGAGTGAGCCCAGGTCGAGTTCGCCCTGTACGGAAAGGCTTTCCTCTTCGATGATCTTGTCACCTTCACCTGTGTCGCTTGTCATTTCAGTCTCTCCGTTGCTTATTCTTAGGGTGGGTCAGGGAAAGCCGCGGGAAGAATAGTGTCTTGGGGCAGATGCTGGAAGCATTATAATATTGCTTAGGTTTGCTTTTGAATTTCACACGTTGTCATTTTGGCTTGTTCCTGGAAGCCTCCTCTAGTCATACTGTTTATTAAGAACCTAACAAAGAATAAGAAACTTGGAAAAGATCTTCGGTAGTTTCAACAGACCTGCAAAGGCAACTGTATTGAGTGAAGGACAGCTTTTTAAGTGTCATTATCTTTCAAAGTTGTTCAGTGTGCTTCAAAACTGATGTCTAAAGTATTGCAGTCAATTTTAATGCTCAGTTTTTCAGTATAAAAATACTGAATATATTGTTGGCAGACTCACATTCCATGCACTCCAGTGATTTGGCTCCTTGCTTTATTTGTAGGCTGAAAAAGTAGCACGGTTTACTCACAGATGGCAATATTTCTCCATTGAAAGCCTTCTGTAGCTTTATTTTGGGAACTATCCATGCTTTTTTTGATAAAGCTGATTTTTTTAATGTGCACATTCTAGAGAAGCACAAAAACTGTGATACTAGCTCATGGGTAGCCAAGGTGGTGTTCTCCTGATGTTTCTGGATTAAAATCTGCTGGACTAAAATATGTTGGACTACGACCTGGGAGACCAGGGTTCGAATCCCCGCACAGCTATGAAGCTCACTGGGTGACCTTGGGCCAGTCACTGCCTCAGTCTCAGCCTGAGGGAGGCAATAACCACCTCTGAATACCGCTTACCGTGAAAACCGTATTCATAGGGTCACCATAAGTTGGGATCAACTTGAAGGCAGTTCATTTCTATTTTATCCCTGCCTATTGACCACAAGGGCTGGGGCTAATGGAAGTTGAAGTCCAACAACAACTGGAGAGGGTACTACATCGGCTACTCCGTATTAGCCTCTCAAGCTCCAATCACTTAGTCTAACACAAAGTCCCTTAACAAATGAAAAACAATTGTAATCACATTATGCATAGCTTTTTCAAAACTATCTTCCATAAGTATAAAAGGGCAGTTCAAGTTCCTTTTTCTTGTGGTTAGAATTCTGGTGTAACTGGAATAATGTGGGGGAAACTTAGTAAATGTATTGATGGAGAAATTAAATGTGGAACTACATGTCAAACCACAAATCAGTCTGAACAACAGTCTTCAGTACTGGAGTTTTCCAGTCTCCTGCTTTTTTTTCATATGAGAAAAAACCTTGGAGACATCACAACGATCTCTTAGTGTTTTTGTTAACTAAAAGTACTGTATATGTTTATTATTGGTAAAGACATTCTGAAAACTAAAGATAAAATGTAGTAAATTATATGTTGCATTTACTTGAATTACAATACAATTTTGACAGTATAATTATAAAAAGGAATAAATTAAATGTCTGATTTGTATCTCAACTTTATTGGAATGTTTAAAATTGATATGCAGCACCTGCAATATTCAGTTTCTAAAAAGTTTCCTCTGAAGGCATCGTGCCAAAATTTTAAATAATTGGCAAGGAATATAAACATCTAAAGTGTTTTATATTGCCAGTTATGAATCATGATGTTTTTCAGTCTAGGCTACCATTGAAACAATATATGTGGATAACATCTCTGACTAAGCAAAGAGAAGCTTATGGATTATCTACCTTATTAGACCGTAATTACAAGAGCTGTGCCTTATTCACAGGAGGGAAAAAATAAAGTATGCTTATGAGGCTAGATATCTTTCTAGGAGTTGCTACAGTTATTGTTTCAAGTTGGAAGGAAAACATGAAGTCTAGTTTTGAGTGTGTATCAGTTTGCTTAGAGATGTCAAAATAACCTGGAATGGGATGCCAGTCATTGCATTAAGTATGACTGGTAACTGGCATTAGCAGTGTCAGGATCAGTGAGTTATTGTCTTCAAGTGACATTTGAGATAGGCATGGAGGTTTTAACTTGCTCTCATGTAACTAAAGAGGTGCAGCACTGTGGTTTTAATAAACCGCAGATTATTTTTGAACTGAAATGCGAACAAGAGAACTAGAAAGTTCTACCTATAGAGAACTTTCTCCATAGGAGGTTCTAACACCAAACTAGTTTGGCTCCAGGTTTTTTTCTCTTGGCATGCATGTGATGAATTTTATTTCTTCTTCGAAGGTATTTTTGGTGTATGTGTAAAGTTTATCATTTTGTGGTCATAAAGATCTGGTGCTGTTTGTATACTGAACAGGAAAAAAGCAATATAACATAAGCAGGGTTGGACTAAATATTTAAAAAGTTGTGATAGGTCCTTAAGGGTATAACAAAAATTGTGGTCAATTTTGCGTTTTCATTTTACATCATGTACAAGACCAAAAGACTGGTCTTTAAAATCTTCTACTATTTGGTCCATAGTCAATCAGTTTTAATGTTAGAAGACGTGAATCTTGAAACAAGTGAGTAAGAGTAAGTGAGTAAGACTTCTGATAAGTCTTGTAGAGTTGACGTAGATTTTGTGGCAAACTGACACTCTATTCCAAGTGTTTTTAGAGACTGTTGATTCCCCTTTATTGTATCTTTCCTTCTATTGCTTCCTTTTTTTAAGTTAAATATAATTAGAGCTCCAGAATTTGTGTGACTTTCCAAGTACTGATATGCAACATAAATACAAATCAATCTGTAAGTAACTTTAATAACTTGGGAATTAAAGAAGCAAAATGGTCAGGAATCATGTCTCTCATACATAGGTTTTTTTGACACTCGGTAGAACAGTATTTTGAAAATATTTTTTTAAAAAAACAAACCAAAACATCCTGCATGTTACTATAGAAAATGGTTGATAGTGGGTGAACTTCTAAAGGAAGAAAGTTCCAACAACATGAGGCTGCACAGAAGACATTCCTCTGTGCGCCATTGCTGCTTGCATTGGGTAGCTATAGAGAACTATCCTAGTGGTCTTTCTCAGTTGAAATGAAGGAGGAAGTGATCTTTAAGTTATGTAGCGTCCTTCTTTTTCATGTGTCAGAACCAGATCTCAGCCTGGAGCAAAGAACCAGTTTAGATTTTAAAACAAACATAGTTGTATATAATGGATTTGAAATGTTTATCGGTAGTAAAATTCTCAGCTGGATGTTGCAACTTTCTCTGGTCAACCTATCTTCAGCTGTGATGAAAGCAGTCTTCTGGCACCTTCAAGACAAACACATTTATTATGGCATAAACCACTGTGGGCTGCAGTCCACTTCAGCATATGCTTTAAGTATTATCCTGAGTTACACATGTGGTTGGAGAAGGGATTGTAAACAGAAAGGTCAGAGGGAAATGAAATGCACAAAATACAGATAATAGTTTTGTGAACTGCCACTGTTAATTACATAACAATTGTGATAACATAGACATCCTAGGATTGGTAAGCCAATTAACATATATAGTGTGGGCTCCTTTTGGGAGGAAGTGCAGAACATACATTTAATAAATTTTTAGAAAACCTTTGTCCTGATTCTGGTGCTAAGAGGAGAGAACTTGGTGGAAATCCATTGCTTTGCCTTTTTATTCAGTGAGGCCTTTGTGTCCCATCCCCCCCCCGCAAAAAAGCAGGGCTGTTAAAAGTCCCATTCTGACTTCCACTCACCTGACCCACCCAGCCTGTCTATCCAAGCTCATTTCTTGAGTGATGGCGGCATCAGCATTTATTAGGTTTAAGTAAGCTTCGGGGGGGGGTAGTGGAATAATCTCCCTTTTAGCCATATAACTCATCAGTGTGGCATGGTACTTACTGAGATGAGTGGGGACTTCACACACACAAACTAAACCTTAGCACAGTCCACACTCCTAAACACTGCAGTCCAGACACAAAAAAAGGGGATGACTCCTCCAAATATATATGTCACCTTTTATAATGTGAACACATTAGCAAGGATATTTTATAATGTGGAAGCATAATATGAAATGCTTCTTTAGACACTAAAAATAACTGACTATTTTAAATCTTCTGCCATCTGGCGTTCTCTGTATCTACCTGAATCAGGAAAGGTTAGCTACCTGGCAACATTAGTATTATTGAAACTGCAATATACAAGGAGAGGTTCCTTGCCCCAAGGAACCCACAATCTAAAATTTGACTTGATGAGATAAGGGAGAAAGGGATACACAGAGGAAGAATATACATCTATTTCCATTACATGTTTGGATATAATTACAGTGGGGTGTGGGCAACTATGCCAAAGGCTTCATGGGAAAGTTGGTTTTTGAGGAGGGATTTATAGGAAATAAAGATGGCATTTCCCAGGCATAAGGGACAGCAAGAAAGAAAGGGCAAGAAATTTGAGGAAGCAGTTGAAGATGATGAGGTAGAGAGATGAGAGGACAAGGCTATGGAGGTCATTATAGCTAGGGGTGAGATGTGTGTGCTGGATCCAGGAATGGGCAGAAAACCAGTGTAGGGATTTAAAGAGTGCTATCATGCGGTCAGTCTGACAAGATAGATGAATGATTTAGAGGAGAGACAATGGAATATCGGACAGAAGGCTATAGTAGTCATGAGTGGGAGATAATCAGGGCATGAACTAGTTTTCTCCAAAGGGGCAGAAAAGAGGGCTTAGTATTTTTGCAATATTGTAAATTGAGAGACTTGGTGAAGTGAATGAACATAGGGTGAGAGAGGAGTCCCAATTTAGTCAAGTTTGAATGCTTGCTACATAGGATGGATGGTGACACTGCCAATGGAAATAGAGAACAAGTGAGGAGAGAAGGGCTAGGGAGGAGAGGGATGAAAGATGAGAAGTTTGGTTTGGGTCTTTATTGAGTCTGAAATGATGATGGAACATCCTAGCAGAAATATCAGACAGGGAATTGGAGAAGTGGACTTGGGTAAAGAGAAAGAGTTCCTGGGTAGAGGAGTATAGTTAGTTGTCATCAGTTTAAAGATGATACGGAAAGCTTGAAGAGGACACTTGAAAAAAATATATCTGAACGACAGGTTTTTTAAAAAAAGAAATGGTAGGGAAGATGAGGCACAGAGCAAGACATGCACATTTCAGCTGTTTTCTTTGTGGCCTTGCCTCTACAGTGGTTAGCTCTCTGTTTCTCTGTGTAACAGGGTGGTGGGGGAGATGAGACAGAAAAGATTAGGAACTTTGGTCAGAACAGGGCTTAACAAAATGTTGCATATCTGATGCTGGCCACAGACTTCATTGCTCTTCATGATATCTTTTAGAGCTTGTTTTTTCAACCTGGGGGACGAAATGGAATAGAAAAAAATAAGATTGCTGTTATTTTTGTGTGCTAGGAACTAAGAATAGATAATTCAAAGGAGTAAAGAGCCTCCATCACGCTCCCCATTCAAGCCACAAAGTACCATCCATGCATCTGCTACCAGGGCTGGCAACAAGCACCAGTGGCCCTTTGGAATAGTGATCATGTCACCACCAGTTCTCATCCAGAACCAAATGGATGCCCACTGTCCTGTCTGCTCCCTTGCCATTGCTACTTGGGCTCCCTGATGGTGAGGCTGCTGCTGCAACCACCAATTGCCCCTGCTACTTCAGCAGGAATATTTGGTGGCATACGAAGAGCCTTGCCAAAGGCCCATCTAATCCAGCATTCTGTTCTGACAGCGGCCAACAAGATGCCTATGGGCAGCTGGCATTCAGATGAATTGAGTGCAACAGCGTTCTCCCAGCAGCTGGTATTATACAGCCACTGGAGTGGCTGTATACTATACCCAGGGTGGATTTTTCACATTCCACACTGTTAAATTGAAAATACCCCATGCCATTCTGATGCTTCCCATAAGCTCATTTCAAAACAAAACCGTACAAAACTTATAGTCCTGAACTCAGAAACGCTTGCTTAACAACCCTGTAAATTTTCATGGCGATACACAAAACAGTCAGAGAGAATCAAGAGTTCAAAGTCTAAAAAGAGAGAAAAAAGCCTGAAAGCCCTTTTGGACTTTTTTCTGTCAGAGTTCTCATAATCTGTTGAAATTCATTAAAAATCAGCCATGTTCACAGAGGACCTGTAATCCTATTACTGATCCTGCCCCATACTCTGACTTTCATCTTCTGGAGTTTAAAAGTTAAAAAAAATGCCTGGCTGATTTTTAATTAATTTAAGAAATGTTGGCTTGAACCCAATGATAGTGTCAGGAATGCTCAGCAAGAACCAACTCTCAGGGTTCTAAAAACCAGACTCACAGCTGCTGGGCTTGGCTAATAAGGGGTCCACACCCACGCCAGACTTTGATTTTACTTGAGATAGTCATGGCTTCCCCCAAAGAATCCTGGGAAGTGTAGTTTGTGAAGGGTGCTGAGAGGAGACTCCTATTCCACTGACAGAGCTTCAGTGGCCAGAGTGGTTTAACAGTCAGCCGCACTGATTGAAAGTCTGTGAGGGGAACAGGGTGTCCCCTAGCAACCCTCAGAACCCTTCACTAACTACACTTCCCAGAATTCTTTGAGAGAAGCCATGACTGTCCAAAGTGAAATAAAGGCCTGGTGTGGATGTGGCCAGGAACAGCTTTGGTTTAAATTTGGGTGGAAGGCTACATGTGCCTGCTGTAGAATAAAAAGGTGGGGGAAACCCTGAAAAGCAATGATACTGTTCAGAATGTTTTCCTTTTGAAAAGGAAAGGGGCTTCCCTTCTGCCCAGTGCCCACCCACCCAATCGCCTCCTCTCCCCCTCCTCCTCCCTTCCCTGCCCCTCCCCCAGGTCAGTATTGGACTACAACCTGGGAGACCAGGGTTTGAATCCCCACACATCCATGAAGCTCACTGGGTGACCTTGGGCCAGTCACTGCCTCTCAGCCTCAGAGGAAGGCAATGGTAAAACCACCTGTGAACACCGTTTACCACAAAAACCCTATTCATAGGGTTGCCATAAGTCAAGATTAACTTGAAGGCAGTCCATTTCCATTTTCAAACATGATTGCACAGAAATAAATCCCACTGAACTCAAAAAGTATGCAAATGATCAAACCCACCCTCCCTTCTCCCTCCTATCCCCTCCCTTCACCTCATTCGTAGGATACACCCTTACCTCCCGAGCCACCTGCTCCCTAATGTGGTACATGCTCTGGTTCTGTCCCAGCTGGACTATTGTAATGTGTTATATGTGGGTCTTCCCTGGAGAATGGTCCGTAAGCTGCAGCTAGTGCAGAATGCGGCGGCTCGCCTGATTAAGGGCTGCCGCCACTGTGATCACATTACCCCAGTACTTAAGGAACTGCACTGGCTACCGGTGGTTGCTAGGGCCAAATATAAGATCCTGGCTTTAACTTTCAAGACGCTCCATGAGGCTGGCTACCTAAAGAGTCGCCTCCACTCGCACCGGGGCACCGGCTTACAAGATCGTCCTTGAATGGTTCGCTTCTTATTCCCCCAACAAAAGCAGCGAGATTGGGGAGGACACGGTCCAGAGCTTTTTCAGTAGTGGCTCCCTCACTTTGGAATTCTTTGCCAACTGACCTCCGTCAGGCCCCTTCCTTGTTATGCTTTCTTTGGGCCTTGAAAACCTGGCTCTTTAACCAGGCTTGGGAAAGGGGTTAGGGTGGCAGAGGGTAGTTCCGTAGGGGTTTAATAAGTTTTTAAATTTTATACTGTTTGCTTTTTGAATTGTTTTTATGTGGATTGTATTGTATTTTGTTGTACGTCGCCCAGAGTGGCAGATTAACCTCTGCCAGATGGGCGTCTAACAAATCTAATAAATAAATAAATAAATAAATAAATATCCCCTTCCCCCTCCCCTTCCTCCTCCCCATGGTCAGTTTTACCTATTTTAAGCATGATTGCACGGGAGTAAACGCCATTGAACTCTATAAGCATGCAAATGATCAAACCTGCACTCCCCTCCCCCTTCCTTTGCCCCCTCCAATCTGCTCCTTCCCCCCTCCTTCTCCCCCATGGTCAGTTTTACCTATCCTAGCCATGACTGCATAGGAGTAAATCCCATTGAACTCAATAAGCATGAAAATGATCAGACCTGCCTTTCCCCTTCTTCCCCTCCTCTCTCCCTTCCCCCTCCCCTCCCCTCTTCCTTCTCCCCTGCCCACTCCATCCCTCCATCCCCCCCGGTCAGTTTTACTTTTCCTAAGCATGGTTGTGCAAGAGTAAATCCCACTGAACTCAATAAACATGCAAATGATCAAACTTGTCCTTCTCCTCCCATCCCCTTCCTTCCCTCTGCCCTTCCTCCCCTCCCTCCTCCTCCCCTCCCCATCCCCTGTGGTCATTTTCACCTATCCTAAGCATGATTGCAGGGGAGTAAATCCCACTGAACTCAATAAGCATGAAAATGATCAATCCATTCTCAGCAAACTTGCAAAGGATTCCATTTCTTACCTCCGGGTTTAACAAGCAGAAAAATTCACTAATAGGCAAAAAAACCTTGTGGTTTAAGAACATACCTATAGCCCACAGATATTTCTATCAAACTTTTAAAAGCAGGGAAATTGGGCAGCTATAGTGAATGCACCAGGGGAGCAGGAGACCTGACCTTCTCTCTGAGATATTGAACTGCCCTACAAATTTGGCAAAATGCAAACACACTTTGGGTTGGTCTTTCACAGTCCAATCCACTTCCTGTGTAGCTTGGAAGAATTTGGTAACATGTGCCTTCCAAGCTACACAGCAAGTGGATTGGACTGTGAAAGACCAACCCAAATGGTGTTTGCATTTTGACAACTTTGTAGGGCAGGCAGTACAATATCTCAGAGAGGAGGTCAGGTCTCCTGCTCCCCTGGTGCATTCCCTAGAGCTGCCCAATTTCCCTGCTTTTTAAAGTTTGATAGAAATATCTGTTGGCTATAGGTATGTTCTTAAACCACAAGGTTTTTTGCCTATTAGTGAATTTAGAGGCATACTGCCTCTGGCAATATGGCATCTCAGTGGCTAGCCACAGTATTAAATATCCGACAGTGTGATGCCCAGGGACTATGCAGCGCTGATTGAAGCAGAGGAGCTACTTGATTCCCATACGAAAAATGCTGCTGTATCCTCTTAAACTGATTGGTATGAAAAAGTCTGGGAATATGCTGTTGTGGCAAAACTAACTTATTTTAGGATAAAGCAAGGACAAAGGGCAAGGCTTATATATGAAAAATTGGATAAACTTTAATCAGCATTGCAGATATAGAGGATACATCCCTCGTGTGTTTTGGTTTTTCATTCTTCTCAGAGGTTAAAGTTGAGTTTGATTTAATAAGTTGGAGACTGGCTAAATGATTGTTTTTCTGAGGACAAGGCTTATTTAAGAATAGTATTAGATTTTCCTAATAAGGCATAATGGTATGAGGTGGAACTCTTGGATGTATACACTGTTTGTATGTTTATGAGTTGCTGCTATTTTCAATCTATTTTCAATAATTAATGCTGTAATAGTCACTGGTGGACCCTGGCAGCTGCCTATGCCAGCTGCTGCTGCTACCTACAGCATACGCTCTGCAGGCAGTGTTGCCACATGTGTCTCTTCTCAAATAACCATTGCATTCATGGGCTTCAGATAAATTAAAGTGTTGCATAGAAATGTTTTCTGTTTTCCATTTTTATAGCTTTTATTTTATCAGTGCAAAATGCCCAGGACAAGAAATAACTGGCCTTTCTTGAAGGTCTGTATTAAACCACCCTGGCACAGATAGGGGTAATTTGCCAATATTTGTAACTTATATTTTTCCCCTTACCAGAAATACTCCATTTAGAATTCCATTCTGCAAGTAGAAATCCAGATTTGCCAATATGATTTGAATGCATGATTTGTCAGTGTTAGTACTGCCATTCCCATAAATTGACGGTTTACTTGACAGTTCCACTTTTAAAATAAAATTCCCTTCTTATAAAGTCATTCATATACTATAGCTTATTAAATAAAACCAGAGGCTTTTCCTATATTGTCAGTGAGCTCGTGAATACACTACAAGTGCCAATTAAATTTTGTAATTGGTGTTCCTGAAAATAGTTGCCAATGGGCCAAATACAAAAATCTGTCAGCAACTAATTTTGCTGAAGAGCCTCTCTCAGGTATAATTGAGAGCTAGCCTTTCCTTTTGACACAGACTGCTTGCAAGTTCCATTACAACTGTAATAATTCTGTCTACACATTCCTCTTGCCTTTTAATTTGGTACCAGCCGGTATTGCTTAACGGGCCAGTCACTGAACTATGTGCTAGATTAGGGAGGCTGCTTCCTGATGATACTCCTGTGCCAGGAAAAAAAACTTGTGAAGTGGCCTTTCACTAATTGTGTTTCATAGTAAAGTGAACTGGGGGGGGGAGAGGCATCAATATAAGGTGTTTAATAGCTGGTTTGGATCTGCTTCCACATTACAAAATAGCTGAACTATGTATTTACGGTGAACTTGCCAAAGTGAAAAAATCCATTCTTTTTGACTATGTATTCACACTACGCAACTACAATTGGCCCTGGTAGGGTATACAAGTGGGGTTTTTTAATGGCATTAATTGTAAAAATATATGGTGATTTTTGCTAATTTTGTAGTTTGTTGTGGTCTCCAAGAGGTTCTCCGTAAATGCTTTCTATTGTCAACTGGCTGTAGAATTTCAGTTGTGCATTGGAGTGTTTCCGTTCTTTTAGTAAAAGTCTTGTGGTAGATGTGTTTCAAGTTGGCTTTAAACTTTAACCTGAGAAATTACTGCTTGTACTTTGTCATTTTTAAATAGCAAATTTAAAACACAATTGCATGTACTTTTATGGTTAATATGCATAGCCACACACAGAGAGACACATGCACAAACCTTCAGTAAGGTTACAGCTGTGTTGCTTCCTGAAAGATGCTGATAGATTCGATATTCTGGTTTGCGGATGTGCAGATGTACTTCAAAAGCCTTTAGTGTCACTAACATTAGTCAACTGGCAGCTGTGTACTGAACTCCTTGTTCTGGACATTTTGCCAAGTTCTTTATGCAAAACTAGGTTTGCAATGAACCAGGTTTCATTGTTTTTAATGGGAGCAGTATGGTATACTGTAAACAAGTGTGGCTGTTATGAAGCGCAGATAGAAAATGTCCATAGACTGCACTCCTGCAACAATGACAGTTTTGTTTGTTTCAACTGTAATTTTTTTTCTTTCCCCCTGAAGCCACAGCTGAAATGTTTATAGCTAAAAGTTCAGATAATGTAACTTTCTTTTCTAGGAACTTGGAATTAAAATCCCTAGACCACTGGGCCAAGGGCCAAGCAGATTCATCCCAGAGATGGAGGTGCGTGGTGACTTTTGTTTTGCAAGTACACAGTGAACTTGTTGCATTTTTGTAGGGGGAGGAGGGATTCTTAGAGTCTAGTTTTGGCTGAGGAACAGCTGCAGAGCATTGTACACATAACCACAGTAAATCATCATGAGAGTTTGGCAAGAATTCTGCCAAATCAGAAAACAGCAATGTCTGTGTGGAATTTTTGTATTTAATGGTACATTTATAGTAGCATTTCTTAAGAAGCCCAGTATTGTTTGGATACCTTAACTAGTTTAAGTATGGATTGACTTGCCACTTAATTGTAGTAGACATGTATGTTTGTTTAAATTTAATTAACCAGCTTGTTTTTAGTGCTTTGGGTGTGTGTGAGAGTGAGTGGGGTGTGTGTATG
Organism: Rhineura floridana; assembly: GCF_030035675.1. Lineage (NCBI taxonomy): Eukaryota > Metazoa > Chordata > Lepidosauria > Squamata > Rhineuridae > Rhineura > Rhineura floridana. The sequence continues at coordinate 85,548,488 of NC_084483.1, read as the reverse complement.
AACAAGTGAACTTCGAAGCCTATGCACTGGCTGATATGAAACTCAGAGGGTAATAAGAGGCTTTATTGATGTGACTGAGGTCAACATACCACCAAGCTTAGTCATAACCATGTTTCCTACTACAGGCAAGTATCTAAATAGTCCTCAGTATTTTGGGGTGTTGCTGTTGCCCCTTTATCGTCTGTCATACTGCCCATCACTAAATATATGCTGTCTATAGACGTCAGTTAAAATTTGATTAAAAGGCTGACACTCCTCTGGAGACATCACTTATTTGTCTTGTTTTTTTACGCTATTTATCTTAAAGTGTATTTCCAGCACACTATTTGCCATATTTGAGGATTCACTAAAGCCCTTCTGTTACGAGTAGCATCTCATTTAGTATATTAAGATTTGATTTGGAGCTGCTAGCTGTTAACAAATATTCATAATAGGTGTCATGTCTTTATCTCTTACAAAATGTGTTACTATTCCTTTTCTAATTTAAACAGATTCTCCAAGTGAGCGCTGAAGATACCCAAATGCATTCTTTGTTTGCAGAGTCTTTCACAACTTTAGGGCATTTGGACAACATTACTCTAGTGATGGTTTTCCACCCACAGTATTTGGAGAGCTTTTTAAAAACTCAGCATTATCTGTTGCAGATGGATGGTCCACTGCCTCTTCACTATAGACACTACATAGGTATCATGGTAGGTTGAACTATGAAATTGGAAGCACTAGCAGCCTTTTGTAGAGCTTTTACGTTTCTCTTTATAGTGGGTATGGTTGTACTTAGGGAAGCTTGGTGACTGTGCAATGTCATTGGCACCAGACTAAAATGTTTGGGAGAAAAGCATGTTTTTAAATCTTTTGTATGTTTTAATAATTTAATTTTTCTTCCTTTTGTTTTTTATGCTTATGTGACCGTACACAGCCAGGAAATTCTAAATTGAACTAAGGGGTATATGTTAAATAAATAAATTAAGTTGGTTAATTTTGTAGGAATTCGTACTTCATTTAGAATGGGGTGATTAACCTGTGGTCCTCCCAGATGTTGTTGAATTCCAACTCCCATCAACTCCAGCCAGCCAGGGATGATGCAAGTTCTAGTCTAACAACATCTGGGCAACAGATCAGGCATATCCCTGATTTAGAAGGTAGATCTCTTAATATTTGTATGAATGTTGGTCAGTTATTGAGGAACAAGTGTGCTGAACCTAATTTTCAGCAATCTCCCTTGACTAGAAGACTTATTCCAAATAAGTCGTCTATATTACACATTTTCAGTGGAATGGCTAGAATAGCAGGGGATTGTTTAAGCTATTCTAGCCAGTAGTGGTCATCATGGTAGGGCAGTAACACTCACCTGATCTCCTGCTGCCTATGTGACTGTTGCTTACTGAGAGCTTGGGGAGGGCCCAATGTAAATACACTGGTGGGAGCACCAGATTTGCTTTGTTGCTGTGTTTGCACCTCAACACTGCCTCGCCTTCCCCCTCTACCTCCCTGTAATCAGCAGCAATGTGGGCAGCAGGAGGTCCGGTGAGCACCCTCAGCGACCGCTACTGATTCTAGCAGTTCTGTTTGTCTTCAACAAATCTGATTGCAGCAGTGGTGCCGGAGAGAAGGTTTCTGTGATCTAAATCTCCTCCCCAAACTACTATCAGGCCTCCCTAGAAAGGAATTGTATTACTTTGTTTATAGGATTTGCCAAAAAAATAAGCCAACAAAATGAACACAGTTCAGAGCTAACGGCAGTTTCAGGGGATGGATTTAGATTAGTGAAACAACATTAGGGGGGAAAGGTTTAAAAAACACCTTTTCCCAGCAGTGTTGCTCCAATCAGATTTGGCCCTGTGGCTGATTTTAACCAAAAATGAGTAAGTCAAGAGATCCCGTCATGCATATCTACATAATTTGTAGCTTGCTTATTTGCAACCAAATAATCTATGATTATATGTTGAGGTGCCAGTATTATTGCTTCAGCTTTCCAGGAAAACTGTCTAACGAACAGATCTACAGTTGTGGGAGGAAACATCTAATGATGGCTTTTGTGAAAACAATGTTCAAGCTGTTTCTCTAGCTTTCATATATAAAAGGACTTGGAGGGACTAATATAGCAGAACCAAACTATCTTTATGATATATGCAAGTAAAAATCGGGCTGCAAATCCCAAGCAATCTTACCTGGAATTAAAGGGTTGTATCCAAAGAAGTCATCCTGGTCACACAAGGACTTCCATTTGTGCAATAAAATTTCCCCTCCCTCCCTCCCCACACCCTATAAATCTGTTCTGGGGCTCCTCCAATCCTCCAGAGCAGACTTGGAGGGGGCATGTAGGAAGAAAAGAGGGTTCCATTGGGCAAGCAGAAGTCCTTGCCCGAATGGGACAACTTAATTGGATACAACCCAAGATATTTAAAATCAGTGGGACTGGATTCTGAGTAAACTTGCTTATAAAGTGAATACATTTGTATATGACAAAGAAATAAAAGTTGCTTTGTTGTATTGCTTTTGCCAAATCCAAAGCATATGCAGAAATAAACCACTAAGCAAACATAATACATAAACATTTCTACACAGTAAGGCATGTTCTTTGTTTCACATTCTTGACTACAGTATACTCTAGTTACTCATATTTGCCCTGTTAGTCAAGGAGCTTCCCTGCAGGGAATCTCTAAATTTGATCATTCTTTTTGTTTATTGGTTCTTCAGGCTGCAGCTAGGCATCAGTGTTCCTACTTGGTTAACATCCATGTCAATTACTTTCTTCAAGTTGGGGGAGACCCTAAGTGGCTGAATGGTCTAGAGAATGCACCTCAAAAACTGCAGAATTTGGGTGAATTAAATAAAATTTTGGCGCACAGACCATGGCTCATTACCAAAGAGCATATTGAAGTAAGTATTTTGTTTTTTATTAATAAATAAATAATATTTATCTATGTATAAAGAATAAAGTAAATATCCTCCACTATTTTTTTTTCTGGTTTGAAATTCTCTAAAGGTCTGTAGTCTTTTAATCTATACCAGTGGTTCCCAACCTGGGAGCTGCAGTTATTTATTTATTTATTTAATTAATTACATTTCTAAACTGCCCTATAGCAACAAGCTCTCAGGGCGGTGTACAACAAATATCCCAAGGAATCCATGGTCTTGGAGAGGTGGGAGCTGATCAGCCACCTTTCTGGAGAATAATAAAATTTCTCTGTGGACCAGTGGGGTGGGGGAAGCCTTTGCCAGCTCAGTGCATTGAAGAAAAGCTCACAACTGTGGGCATGCAAACAAGGAGGGCCTAGCTTCCCTCATCCCAGCACCACTAGTGAACAAACCAACGGTGGTGCAACATCCTGCTGTGTAGTGCTGTGTTTCAAGGTGCCACTGAGTGGCTGGGAGATAAGACTCACTCTGGGCAGCACACTGATTTTGTGTGTTTCAGTGCAGTCTTTTCATTTGCTTGGTATGCCACCAGAAGTAGAGGTAAGAACTTGAAAGTGGTGGATGACGAAAAGTCTCCTTCTCATGCACTTGAGCTCAGCTGGTGGGGCTTGGTTGGTGGGAAAGAGAAAACAGAAGAGGAAGGGCACTTCAGACTCAGACTACTGTGCCTAGCATCTCAAAGGGAGAGTGGCTGTGCTGTGACATTGGGAGGCTCTCATTGGGACCATGCACTCCAAAGCAGCCTGTTGATGATGGCTCCTAACTCCCAGTGACAACTGCCTCCTCAATTAAAGGAGCCTAAAGTTACAACAATTAGCATTGTCTGTGAATTTTTTTGAGGTTAAAAAGGGGTCTTCATAGTTGCACAGACTGGGAATCACTGATCAATTCCCTTTTAAAATACTTGTTAGTATGTTTTGTCACAAAATGCTAAAACATTCAAATCCTCTTAACAGAAACACAAACTCTAAATGTTTGTGCTGAACAACATTCTTATTTGGAAACCAGGAGTTTTGTTTTTTCATTGAGCATGACATAGTGCTAGGTACTTCACAGACTTGATGTACAGGTCTCAAATGGACGGGCACCATTTCTTAAACTATTATTCATGCCGGTGATGTAGCTCCTGATGTTGAAGGGTAATTTAGGGACATTGTGGAGTCCACTTCCAAGCATTTATCTTTTTCGAACCCTGAGATTATTTATGTGGTCTTATATTTGTCAAAACAATTTGAAACTTGAATTCTGTTTTTTTACTAGCTCTAATTATACCAAGCTAGAAAAGACCATTCCTGCCTGGATTATAAAACCTGTACCTATTTGGATGCATTTTCATGACCGATTCCCTGGCATTTTATTGTATGAATTACTAAAGTGTCCTGTCTTCTAATACTTCTAAAGTGGGAAGAATCCTAACCATTAATTTCTCACAGCTACTGCTCATTTTTGTTTTAAAATTATCTAAACTACTTTGAACCTTGATAATAGGATGAACAATATAATGTATAAAGTTGCTAAATAAGACAGAGCTATAAAGAAGTCACCTAATTGAAAATCTGTTTGTAAGCAGGCCATTTAGTAGGACCCTTTTGAAATACTAGCAGGATTATATTTTACAAGGATACCATCCTGCTAGAAAAATCTGTCTTGTATTGTATGATCAACTTTGTGAGGTAAATAAGCAAGTTTTCTAAGAAAATGTATAAATCTTCTTTCCCCTGAAGCAACTTCTAAAGACTGAAGAACATAGTTGGTCGCTGGCAGAACTGATCCACGCTGTAGTTCTCCTTACACACTATCATTCACTTGCCTCCTTCACATTTGGCTGTGGAATCAACCCAGAAATTCACTGTGATGGTGGTCACACATTCAGGCCTCCTTCTGTCAGTGACTATTGCATCTGTGATATTAGAAATGGAAACCACAGGGTGTATGAAATGCAGGGCCCGGCTGGAAATACTACTGTAAGTATTTTGCATGTATTTAAAAGGTCGTATACAGAAGTATTTCCTCCATCTCCACTGGCAGTGAGGAATATGTGTATAGTTGAAAAACTTGGTTGGTTTTTTTTGTTAGTTGGAGCATACAAATCAGTGACTTTCCATAGTCTGATGTGGAGTAAGGTAAACATTTTGATGGGTGGGTGGTTGCTTATACAAAATTGATACTGTAGATCAATGGAGAGGATCTGCAGTGTAAGCTGCTAAAGGAAATTGCAAGTGTAGTATTTGAGTATGTGGAAGTTGAGATGCATATCTGAATTTAAACCCCATCTGCCTTTTGAACCTGGTAGCAGGACTGTGGTACGGATTTAGGTTATGCTGCTTTTTCCAAATATGGTCCCATAGCACTGTCTGGGACAGAATTTCTATATGCAGTAAGGCTTAAGAAATCAGTGGCGTGGTAAATAAATACTGCATAAGATTGTGGACAAATTACTATAGTTCATTGTGACTCTAATGTGGTCTAGAATGCTGGATTTCATCACAGGAGAGCAGCTCCATATTTCCTGAAGCACATATATTTACTAGTGGACTTTACCAGTATTTTCTGTAGCAAAAACACAATGAGGAAAGAACATAAGCATATCTGGGGAAACCCAATTGGACAATATACACACTTGCTATGGAAAATATCAGTGTCCATTCAGGAAATAACATTTGCCATATAAGGAGTGGAGCTAATCTGCATCTTCCAAAATTGAGGACAAATAATTCAAACACTCACTAATTTGATGGCTTAGCTGTAGCTGGTGACTTTTGCCTTTGTCGATAATGATGTGTCACAGAGGATTATTATAAGGTTCCTAAGGTGAGAACAGGCTTACCATGGAGCAGGTGCAGATTCCAGAGGGGACATAAATTAGGATTAGATTAAAAAAAATTGGCTTCATTTTAAAAAAAACTTGAACAACATGGGCAGGGGTTAGGAGCGCATTTAACTCTTCTTTTGATAATGAACATTTTGAAAGTCTGTAGTGCACTATCTTGAAGTATGACTTGAAGAAAGAGAAAAGCCTGTGAAAAATATAGGGCTGCTTGACTGATGCACCTTTGTATGGCGTCTGCTACTAGAAATACTTGCTTCACTTCAAGGCATATTTTAGCTTTGAGACTGCAGTTTTCATATCTCCAAACATTACTATGACGCAACTCCCAAGAAGGCATATACTATATGTGTGGTTTTGATGATGATCATATGTGAAAAGCAGTCCCAGTGAAGTCCTTAAAAAATTAAATTTAGCATCATCCACTTGAATCAGTGCATCATCCACTTTCTATCTGTCACCTAGTTTTCATACTCTTGGTTGATGTAGAAGACATTAAAAACAGAGAATTTTCATAATTAAAGCAAATGTTCTATTCCCTCCTTCCCCATCTGCTGAATAAATACATTTAATATTTTTCCTCCATAGAAGGCAACAGTTATTCTGTAACATTACTGATTTAACATCTCAGTTGTGAATGTGTGCATTTAATGGGCTTTTTGTTTCTTAATGGCATTTGAAGTATGTGCCACCATCTTTGAAATGTGCATTTCTTAGGAACTTAAGATCACATTCAGTTGGACAGCATTTTGCATAAGCTGCACTTTTTGGACTAACCTTAAGGGCTGCTCTGCATAGGATGCACTTCAGGCTTGCATGGATGATGGGTCACTGTAGGAAGGCATCCCTGCCCAGACATTGCTGTAGCTATCACATCAGCCAAAGCTAGTGAAATGGGAACCACCCACCCGCAAGACCTGTGTTGTCAGAATTCAGCTTACTGGCCCTCGCACAGACACCGCTGTGTCCAGGCATGAGTCCAGGGCTTGCATGGCCACACCTGCTCCAATTGTAAGAGAAATATAGCTGGGGTATGGATGCATACTGGCAACACCACGCTCCAAATCTCCTACTGCTTATTCCTAACAGCTTCAAACAGCATTTGGGACAAAATACAACTCTGCAACGTAACTGATGAGGTCAAGATTGCCAAGCAGCCGGCTCTGCACTCAGGAGCAGAACCTCTATAACACAGAGCTTCCCATTCCCAATCTGCCAAGCTGGTCCAGTAAGATACAATGGCTGATCGTCCTGGAAACTGCTCTTGATTAAGGTCATCCATCAGATGACGAAGCTCTAAAGTTTCCTGAGGGCAGTGGAGGGACAGGGGAGTCTTGTAAGAGAGGTGGGAGAAATGAAGGTATAGGTATGTCATGGCTTAAGAGTAGTGGGGAATATGTCTCACTTGTAGCATGCCTCTCCTGGAAATGCATTATTCGAATACACATGTGACTCATTTGTATCTCCTGTACCAAAAACAAGGGAAACTGAACGGCAAAAATATATTTTTTAAGTTCCAAAAAGCAAAGACATATAAAATTGAGCAAGTATAGCACTAGACCAGCATTATAGCCTTAATTCTGCAGTATGTTGTTAAGGCAAATAGAATATCCATGAAACTGAGGGTACCAACAGGCATAATAATGTGCAATAACGCAGGTATTCCTCCCTTTTAAAATCCATGGTGTGTGTGTGTGTATAAATATAAATATAAAAATCACTTTCAGGAATTACATTCTTTAAATTTGGTCTTCTTGATCATTTGGGGACCTTAAGCTTGATGTTCAATAATTTATGAAACTGCCTATAGAGTACAACTGCCTTGTTAGTACAGTTAAAGTAGCTGAGGCGGCAAATAGCTCCATTTTACATTCCCTTGGTTTTAATTAGGCTTTCCACCTTATCTTTACAGAGTTCTCTAACATTGAATATAATGCGGTAAAGCAGGGAGGCAAGAATAGAATCGGTTATATACCTGTGACAACATTGTCATTGTATACTGTCAGTACTGCATCCCAATGCATTGGAATGTTGTTGTTTTTCTTTAAGACTACAGAGCCTTTCTGTGAAGTAGAAGCACTTATGGAAAAAATGAAGCAACTACAGGAATGCAGAAATGAAGTTAAAGCCAGCCAAGAAGAAAAAGCCACTCGTTTTGAGAAGGAGAAGAGAGAAAGCATGTTGGTGTGTTGCTCAGGTCGGAACACAGATAAAATTAACTTATCTTAAAAAACAATCTTAACTTGTAATACAAGTCATAGCATTACCAACTGAATATGAAAGCTCTAAGTAGCTTTAAATTTTACCTATCAAATTAAATACTAAAATGCTTTCAACAATTCCAGATCACAGCAAGTTTCTACTGTCATAAATAAATAAATAATTAAATACTATATTTTAAAAACACACTAATTGCCTTCATAACTCAAAATCTAAGCCAATCAGTTCATCTGGGTAGTTGCACAAGACAAAAATGTACAAAGGCAGGATGGTGCATGACCAAGGGATGTGTGTTTCGGTATGCCCTAGCCAGTGCCTCTATTGCTTTATTAAATTGACCTTTCTCTACTGGCTGTCAACTAGGATTATCAGTGGAAGAAAACGCTTTCTGCTAGAGTAGTATCATTTTTATTTCATTTGTCTCAAGATGACTTACAATAAACAAAAAGACAAAACCAGCAGCAAGCAGATTTTCAGTCTGCTTGCGCATAACACTATTGCCATGAACTTTACCTTGGAGCAGTATGGACTTTGTTTCCATTGTTGCTTCTACCAGGACTACATCCGAGCGTATGTAGCTGCTCCCTGCTTGTTACTTCTATGAGTCTGGAGCTTTATGGCCTCCCAATAAGGAGTGAGTCTGGCAACCCCATTGCTATATTGGGATTATTGCCATACCAACACTGAGACTGCATTAAATATGAGGAACTGCTTGCCATTAACATGTACACATAATTAGGTGGAAGCATGCAGGCAAAGTAGTGCTTGAAATAAAAGACTTCTTCCCTTGGCTATGCTTAATGTTTTAATCCAGTCTGAAGTTCTGTTTATACCCTGCCTTCTACTCCCACAAAAACTAGAAGCAGGGTGTTACTACTAATTGTTGATACTGTTTTCTGTAGATTATGCAGCAATTGTTTTAGATTCCTAGGTCATTTTAAGCTTAGAAAGCTTAACATTACTATGTTAATGCAGTGTCATGTCAAGAGCAGATGGATCCAATTCAGTTTTCCTCAGGTAGCATGCCATCAGATGGGTAGTAGTGCCGCTTGGTGTCTAAAGGCAGGAATGTACAGGAGTCAAGACTTCAGCTGCTTCTTCTGGTCTGCCCCTCAATCCATTCCTGCCTTTTGTCCTTTTAACTTTAGCTCTGTCAACTTCCTGTGAGTCTGTTCTGTGTTCATTGTCAAATTTCTCCATTTGTGGTTTTGTTTGTCTTGACTTGGTCCTGTATTTTAAAAAACAAACGTTCTTTGTGTCTGTCTGTTGGCCAGCTTCCCTCTCTCAAGGCTTGCCACTGTGGCCACCTGCTCCATGTCTTCCTTGGACTTTCCTCAGGAAGATGCTTGACCTTCCTCACCAGGCCCCGCAGTTTGCTGCTGGTCTTCAAAGTTTGTATCTGCAGCTCTGCTCCTGAGCTCTCTCCCGTCACTGCCTGTCCCTCGGAGCTTGCTACTGTGGCTCCTCCTGCGGTCTCTACCCTCACCACCCATCCCTCGGAGCCTGCTACTGCGGCTCCTTGCTGGGCCACCCTGCCGCCGCATGTATCTTGTCACGCCACTCAGATCCTGCTTTCTCTCTTGGCTATCCTCCTTGGAGCCTGCTGCTGTGGCTTTCTCCTTGCTACTGCTGCATGTCCCCTGCTGTGCAGCACAACTTTGCTCCTTGGCTTCCTTACTGCTTACACAGGACTACAGTTCTTCTCCAACAGCAGCCGCCATTCATTCCATGCAGTGCGACTCCTTTCCCTGCTCCTCCTCCTGGCTGCCCTTCCTTGGTGCTTGCAGCTATGATAGCGGCTTCTCCTTCAGTAGCTGGGGATGTGCAGGAGCCTTTCATTCGCCATTTTGAAACCTGGGTTTTCCCGCCTTTTTCCTTCGTCAGCCATTTTTCCTTGTGATCCCCTCCCCCCCCGCTCTTTTTCTCTATTGGTTTTTAATCTGTACCTTGCCTTTGTTTCTCCCTCCTTCCCTTTTTCTCGCCCCGGACAAAGGGAGAGGTTAAGAAAAGGAGGAATTAAATAGAGAGGAAGGAATTGATAAGAGGAGAAAAGGAGTGAAAAAAATGGAACAAGAATTTTTTTTGTCTGCATTCTGAGGTCTAATTGCACCCCTCTACTGTGTGCGTGTTATTTCTGGCCTCCGTTAATCCACCATACCTCTCTACCGGGGTGTGTGTTGATTGATTCTCCACCACACCCCTCAGCCCATGTGTGTGTTGACTGGACTTAAACTTCCTAACTCCTGGCACTGCTCCCCTCTTCTGTGTGTGTGTTGCCATGGCTGAGCCATCTTCTGCTGTATCTGTAAAGGTCACTACTGAGGTACATTTCTGTGATATATAGCAGCAAGCACCTGCACAACTGCTAGTGACAAGGCCTATGTCTGAAGCCAAGTTGCTTAAACACAAAGCTTCCAAGCATGCTCATTCCACGAAGCACACTCATTCCAAATGCACCAAGAAATCCCTCCTCTCTGCTAAACAGAAAGCTTCCAGAAAAGCCTGTAATGTCATTGTCCCTATTCCCTATGGTGACTCCTCGGAGAGAGCAGAGAGAACTGCAAATTCATGGACAACAATGGCCAGAGGCTCTTTTTCACCAGCTGACTCTTCTGATGGGGAATTTGAAGGGTTTCCAGACCAGCCTTCTCTGTCATCTGGGAGGGTTTCTGTGGTACCTCCTCACCTAGGAGACTCCTCCCAGCAGTCCTCTGTCCCTGCTTCTGCACCCTCTATGCAGGTCCCAGCATTATCGTCCACCATGTCTGAGCAGTAGATTCACAACTACTCCATAGAATTTTGGAAACTTCCTCCTCACAGATTCCTTCCCTCACCCTGTCCACCTCTCCAGAGATGTGGGCAGTGATGAAGGAAGCCATAGCCCACCTGCTATCCATAGGAGTGATAGTGAATCCCAATGACTTTTGTTCAGGTGTTTACTCCATTTTGTTTGCAGTGCCCAAAAAAGACCACTCATGGATGGCAATTTTAGACCTCAAGTTCCTTAATACCTTTGTCAGGTACCAGTGTTTCAAGTCTCTCGCGTCAATTCTGGAGGCCCTCCAGGAAGGGGACTTTCTGCCTTCTATCTATCTGAAGGAGGCTTACTTTCATGTGCTGATATTGCCAGCCCATTGACAATTCCTGAGGTTTGCTTATGGCCAGGCCCACTACCAGTACCAGGCCCACTACCAGTACCAGGCCCTACCATTCAGTCTCTCTTCAGCTCCGAGGGTATTCATGAAGCTTCTGGTAACCCTGGTAGCGTATCTATGGCTCCAGGGGATTCACATCTATTCCTCCTTGGACACAAAGTCACAGGCAGCCTTTCATGTATGTCTTACTCTCGCAGCCTTGAAGGACCACAGCTTTCTGGCCACTCTGGAAAAGAGCCAGTTGACTCCAGCCAAATATCTGCAGCATTTTGGAGCCATATTGGACATGGCTCATGCAATGGTCTTTCTGTCCCTGAAGAGGATAACGGGTATCATCCAGACAGCTCGCCATCTGAAGTTCCTTGCCAGAGCTCTGGGACTCTTCATTTCCTCCATTCACATCATCCCTGGGCTTGCCATCTTGCATGGCCACTCCAGTGGACTCTTCTGCCCTTTCAGCTGGATATTGCCAAGTCCAGGCACAAAAGGGTGTGGCTCCCCCCATTCCTGCAGGCCTCATTTTGCTGGTGGACAGTGCTTGAGTAGCTACAGAGGGGTACTCCCAAGAACACAACAGGACCTTGATCATGACCAATGCCAATCTACTGGGGTGGGAGGCCCATTGCAATTTCCTATTTGTTCAAGGGGCTTGGACAGCAGCTGAACAAGTTCTGAGCATAAACTAGTTGGAACTGCACATGGTGCGTCTGGCTGTCCTTCACTTTCACCAGCAGTTCCATCTGACCAATGTTCTCATCCAGACTGACAACATCCATGTGAAGGCGCATTTGAACCATCAAGGGGGCACACAATCAAGGGCCCTTCAAGTGGAATCAACCCTCATTTTCAGTTGGGCCAAACGTCATTTCCACTCCCTGACGGTGGAGCACCTCAGCAGTGAATTGAACATCTCAGCAGACTGGCTCAGCAGGCAGCAAGTTCCAGCTTGGAAATGGAAACTGCACCCTGAGGTGTTTCATCAGCTACATTACCGGTTTGGTCCTTTTACAGTAGACCTCTTCACCTCGTCTCAGAATGCACAACTCCCATGGTTCTTCACAAGATATTATCAAGTGGGCACTGAGGCAGTCAACGCGCTGTCAACACCATGGCCAAGAGGGCTCCTGTACGCCTTCCCTCCAATTCCTCTAGTGGGACCGACCATCCAGAAGCACCATCAGGAACACAACCAGGTGATTCTTCTGGTACCCTACTGGCCTCACAGGCTATGGTTTTCAGATCTACTAGCTCTCTCAGTTCAGGAACGATGGCATCTAACATCGTGGACAGATCTTCTGTCTTAGGGTCCAGTCTGTCATCCAGATCCTGCCTGGCCGAGTCTGACAGCCTGGGTGTTGAGTGGCACCACCTGAGATGTTCTGGGCTCTCTAAGGTCATTATTGCTACCATTCTGGCTTCCACACAGCTTTCCACTGTTCATATCTATCAAACCACGTGGTTGGCCTTTGCCAAATGGCGCTTTAAAAAGCAGGTTCGTCTGTCCAGTGCTACGGTTAACCACCTATTCAGTTTCCTCCATGTGGGTCTTTTGATGTGCAGGTAGGCTTCAGAAATTTCTTCCATCTTGTTGGCGTGACCAGATCAAGCTTCCCTTGCTTTGCGTCTTTTGGTCAAGCAGCTCTTCCAAGGGGCATCCCTTCTCTCACCACCGGTAGCTCATCGTTTTCCCTCCTGGAGTCTTCACAAGGTCCTGCAGGCCCTGCAGCGTCCTTCCTTGAGCACCTTCGGTCTGGTCCATTACACCTGCTTTCGTTCAAAGTCCTTTTCCTCATGGCAATCATCTCAGGTCGCAGAGTCTCAGGTCTGGGAGCCTTGTTCACTGCCCGCCACCTCTGTGTTTTCCACAAGAACTCTGTGATATTACATACCGGTCCTGCATTTCGTCCCAAGGTGTCTTCTCCCCTCCATTGCAGTCAGGACATTGTATTACCCTCCTCCTGCCCTCACCCAGTCCACCATCTGGAGAAAGTCTGGCACTTTCTGGAAGTTCGTTGAGCCTTCAAAGTCTACTTGGCCAGGACTAGGGACATTCTTCTGATGGGATCTCGATTTGTTTCGTTTCACGTGAGGACCCTGGGATGGAAGGTCACCAGTTCAACTCGTATCATGCTGGCTACAGGCCTATATCACCCTCACCTATGAATCTCTTTGAATTTTGGTGCCTCAAAACATCATGGCCCACTCTACTAGGTCAGTGGCCACCATGGCTGTCTTCACAACCAATGCTCCTGTTGTTGATATCTGTAGGGCTGCCATTTGGCTTTCACCCAATTCCTTTATCAGATACTATAAGGTAGATTGTTATGCCTCAGCAGATGCCTCTTTTGTTAGGCATGTCCTACAACAAGTACTGTCCTCTTCTTAGACAATCTGGGCCCTCCCTACTGGTACTGCTTAGGTACATGCCATCAGGACCCTCCCTGTTGAGGGGGGCTGCCTAATCTGGTTCTGGAGGTAACTTTTTCAGTTGTTTAGTTTTCCATTTCCTTCAGCATAATCTGTTTCGATTTAAATTGACCATTTATCAGGTTACTGCTCTTTCCTGTTAAGGTTGTTCATCTTCTGTTTTGGGAGTCAAGATGTGTGTTTAAGTCTGTTGCTGCTCCTTGTATTCTCTTTTCACCTGAGAGGTGAATGGATCCAATGTACAGTTTGTCTGGAATGGACTGGGGTGAAGACCAGAAGGAGCAGCTGAAGTTTTGCCTCCTATACATTTCTTCCTTTGGACACCAGGCAGCACTACTGCCCACCTGATGGCATGATACCTGGGAAAACCACCTTTCAGGTGAGACCAACAGTCTGTTTCACTATGCAAGGACGTATCCACTGTAATGCCACTGTAGCAATGGGCACCCTGTGAAAACTTTGTTGAAATCCTGAAAATACCAGCTTTTCGCTTAAAGTGGCAATGTGTTTCAAGCCCATCTGATTGTGATGAGCTTGAAATTTACAGCATGAAATGCTTGAGACCAAAAACCAGGAGACTTGTTACTAATCCCTGATCCTGTAGTTTTTTCCTGCTTGCCAAGTCAGATTTCCTTCTCAAGGGCCATTTTCCTCACATTTGCATAAGAAATGTAACTCATCCACACTTCTATACTTTGCATCTGATGTGTAGAGAAATTATATGCTCACTACTTGCACTAATATGTAGATGAGTTATAGCCCAGAGTTTCATATAGCTGGGGTAGGGGATCTGTGACCTCCCAGATGATGTTGGCTACAACTCCCATCAACCCTGACTATTGGCCACACTGAGTGGGGCTGATGAGAGTGCAGTCTTAACACCTGGAGGACTACGTGTTCCCCACTCCTGTCATATAGGATCAACATGGATTTCTGTCCTGAGTTGTCACCCTGTCCTAGTCAAAAGCAAAGATTATACAGGACTGAAATGCTGAAGGGGCATTCCAGTGTTTTATTTTTTAAAAAGCTCTGTCTCATGAACTATCCATTTAAAATTTATCTTTCTTTAGTCTGGAAAAGATGTTATACAGATAGTATTAAAATGTTGCAATTTGCTTCTGGGCTTTCTGAGTTTGTGAAACTAGCTGATGCTTTCTTACATTTTTAACAGAAGATGAAGAATCGACACCAACAAGAGATGTGTCTCGTCACTTTGAAGATACTAGCTATGGTTATAAAGATTTCTCCAGACATGGAATGCATGTACCTACATTCCATGTTCAGGTAGGACCTAGATTGCAAGCAGTAAGACTTGGGAGAATGCACAACATAATTAGAATTTGATTTATAAATTTCACCAGGCCCATCAGGAGTACTTTACTATTTTTTTAAGATTATAAGACAGTATTTCCTTAAGCCATTTCTATCCAAATGTGTGTATGACCATCCCATCTTTATTGGGAACTTGCACTCATGTACTGAATTTGCTTTTAAGGATTATTCTTGGGAAGACCATGGCTATTCATTGGTAAATCGTCTCTACCCAGATGTGGGGCAGCTGATAGATGAGAAGTTTCAGATTGCCTACAACCTGACTTACAACACAATGGCCATGCATAAAGATGTGGATACCTCAATGCTTAGACGGGCAATTTGGAATTATATCCATTGTATGTTTGGAATAAGGTTGGTCCTGTTATAGTCTCTGTATAAGAGCAGTGTTTGGGTAATGCTATATACCTGTTAATTTTGGTAAATATTTTTGCTATTGAGGTCAGAATACATATGCTTGTAATTAATACAGGTTATTAGACTAAAACTATGCTAAGAACCCACATTAAAACTTGTGTTGTCCCAAGCTGCAGCAGACATAAATACACATGAATCGGATAGGCAAGAGGAAAAAGTCGTGGTTGTTAGTAACTGCTTATCAGGTTTATATTTACTCAACAATGGACAACCAATAACTTTATGGCCCAGTAAAGTAATTTGCCTTCATTTAAAAAAATAAAATGCAAGCATGGAGCAGGTTCATGGCTTGAAGAAACCACTAAGGAATTGAAATTTAGTCGGGGAAAAGGTTAACAGAGAGCTGCAAGACAGAAAAAGGCAGAAGAAACCTATAGGACTCTAAAAGTACAGTGGAACAGTGCTGCTTGGCACAGAGGAAGTAATCTTCCAGAGCTATGGGAAGTAGGAAAAAGCACTGAGGAAGGGAAGCTGTAGTAAGTTCAGCTAGAGAGACAAAACTATTCAGAAGGCTGCTGCCATTGGGCTATGGCTGGAGCTGTAGGGGAACTGGTTATAACGCCTGTCCCTGTAAGGTAGCTGGTACAATTAATCATACTGTAATGATGAAAATGCTTGCTTTGGGAGGAATAAATGTTTGTCCCCTTGATTCCTAACAGATATGATGACTATGACTATGGTGAAATTAACCAGCTACTGGACCGCAGCTTTAAAATTTATATCAAAACTGTGGTGTGCACTCCTGAGAAGACCACAAATAGAATGTATGATAGCTTTTGGAGACAGTTCAAACACTCTGAGAAGGTATATTCTCCAAGCATGTGTTGTGACCTTGCTAGATTGATCAGTAAAGCGGCTTGACAATTACAGATAGTGAATCCCTAACACATTCATTTTGTTTAAACCTGCAGCTCCCATAATGCGAAGTAATTTCCCATTTCTTACACATTTGTATGCGAAAGATTTGTATGTACACTTTCTCTAACAAGCAGTGTTTGTATTTTTACATTATTACTCAGTATGACGGAATGAGGATTATAATATTAGTTAGTTTAGATCATTGTAGGAAGTTTAATTGAATACCTTATTAAGGTATGTCTCTGCCTAATTTATACAGTTTGCTCTTGGATCCAGTAACAGGCCATGCACACTGCCTTCATGTTAGGTTAACAGAACTGGTCACAGTGAGCATGTATCGGACAGTATTTTCCACTTGCTGTTCATCTGTTTCTGTACACAGGATTTTAATGGTTTCATATTTTTTCTGTTGACATATTTTAATGGAAATCTTTAGCTCTATCATGCTTAAAAGTAGCTGGATCACTGTAATGACATTTTCAAGCAATAACTACCGCTGTCAGATGGGAGAACATGCAGTCTTTATAGAGGCAGAGCCAGTAGCCACCATACAATTGCTGCTGGGCTCACAGCCTAATAAGGCCTTAAATGAGCTGGGTCAAAGCTGACCAGTTAAATCACATTGATTCTGTATGCTTTAGAGAAATACTATGAACAGAAATATATTTCAAACTCTGTTTTTCTTTTTTTTAAAGGTTCATGTCAATTTGCTTCTCATAGAAGCGCGGATGCAGGCTGAACTGCTTTATGCTCTGAGAGCCATTACTCGCTACATGACCTGAAATTTTTGGCTGGCTGGCTGGCTATGTTGGAAGGTGCAGCAGATGCTGCCTACTAGGGGATACTACCAATCTTCAGAACCAGAGGTGGCTAAAAGCTATAAGATCCATTGTGCCATAATTTCCTTTTAGTTTCAGCTCCTTCCTTGCTGGAATATCACTGCTGCTGTTGGGCATGGTGGACAGAATTGATCACTACAGCTTGCTCTTAATAGCACAGGAAGCCATGAGTTGTGGCAGCCAAGTAGTTAATTGCGCAAATCTTGTATTGTTGCAAGTAGATAACAAAATCTGGAGCACAAAGAATTTAAAAGGACTTCTGCTTTTGATACAAGAATGATTGATTTTTTTTAAAGAAGTCCTGATGCTGCTGTACTTGCTGATGAAGAGACTGGCAATTCCAATTAAACTACAAATGAAAGCAAGCAATGCTATCTGAGCCTACATTTCTTACGGTTTTAGAGCAAGTCCTTGCTAATAATTTGAAATTGAACTGTACTTCACACTAACAGTTTTGATTGCAACAGGAGCTTCTAGCTGTTGTATTTAAAAATATGCTACTGGCCTGGACTTGTTCACAGTGGTGTGGTTAAATCAACAGAGTGAGGAGGGGTGAGAATTTTCAGAGCTGCTTAAGACTGCAACTATGTGAAATGCTAAATGCTTGGAAACAAGGATGAACATTTTTCTACTTCTCTGTTTTTCCTAGGAGGTATCTAAGGTGTGGGAAGGTTAATTCAGACTATCAGGCAGCTTCTCAATACATTGCTTACCCATAGCTATGGTCCATCACTTAGTGTAAGGAAAATCTGTCAGTATTACTGAATTGTTTAAATAAAACAATTTTTGTTCTATTCTTATTTCAGTCTTTTTATTTGAACTAGCATCGACCATTACAGAACACAGCAGCAAGTGTGATGTCTTGTTCTACAATGCTGTCTATTTGTGTTTGAGGTAAAAGAACAAAAAGCTAAACTGCAACAGTTTAACAGGAAGCATCTGCTATTTCCTCTAGTCAAAAATACAAGGTTTATGCTGATCCAAAAATCATAGGGGAAATGTGCAGTTCTTAAGTTGGCTAAAATATCTCTTCTACTAATTGCTGTATCAAGCAAATGAAGTCTAGTAACTTTCATATTGGATCTTGTTTATCTGCTAGCAGCGAAGCTAATAATATCAACATACAAAGATATTATCAATTTTTCAGGATACTATGAGCTGATTCTTGCCTCATATTGGTGATACTGCACCATTACAGGCTCAGTTTCGTTTTGTTTTTAAGATGCAATGCTTTCATGCAAAAGTGTCAGGGAGAAGGTCCATGATGACCTGAATCATAATCTAGAAGCTAACTTTAAAGGTTCTTACATAGGTAAGGAGATAGTGAATTAGTTTTACATTAAGGGGGGAAAAGGGAAATTACAGAAGTGTAATGTATTAGAGATTTTCCCACAACTATTTTCTCAAAGCAGCCTTTCCCAATCTTTGGGTCCCCAAATGCTGCTGGACTAGTTTCCATGATTCCTGGCCATTGGCCATGCTGGCTGGGGCTGATGGGAGTTGTAGTCCAGCAACATCTGGGGTCCCAAAAGTTTGGAAAGGCTGCTAGCATGTCATAGACTTCCTAGATCAGAAAGCAATTGTCATTTTCTCTGTTGTGGACATAGGTACTATGGGAAGTGAACCTTAGTTGGGTAAGAATGAGATGACTTCAGAAACAGGATGTATTAAAGAAGGCATTTAATAAATCCTACCATGCTTTAACTTCAGTTATCTAAAGCACTTTTTGTATGACAATTCAGGAGAGGGTTGTAGAAGGTGCATATTGGTGACCATGTGGTCCATTCACCTGCCTAATTTTAACTACACAAAAAACTCTTAATGCTGACTGAGTACCTCCCTAAACATCAATTAAAGTTACTCTATAACTTACCTAAGAAATATATTCATCAGTGAAGTGATTATTATTAAACTTTTTCCTTTTCGCCTAAACCAGGGTGGGGAATCTGAGCTTCCAGATATTGTTGGACTCAACTCCCATTGTCTCTGACTATTGGTCATTCTGTCATAGGGCTGGAGTCCAACATCTGAAGGTTCCTCATCATAAGAACATAAGAACATAAGAAGAGCCTGCTGGATCAGGCCAGTGGCCCATCTAGTCCAGCATCCTGTTCTCACAGTGGCCAACCAGGTGCCTGGGGTAAGCCCGCAAGCAGGACCTGAGTGCAAGAACACTCTCCCCTCCTGAGGCTTCCGGCAACTGGTTTTCAGAAGCATGCTGCCTCTGACTAGGGTGGCAGAGCACAGCCATCATGGCTAGTAGCCATTGATAGCCCTGTCCTCCATGAATTTGTCTAATCTTCTTTTAAAGCCGTCCAAGCTGGTGGCCATTACTGCATCTTGTGGGAGCAAATTCCATAGTTTAACTATGCGCTGAGTAAAGAAGTACTTCCTTTTGTCTGTCCTGAATCTTCCAACATTCAGCTTCTTTGAATGTCCACGAGTTCTAGTATTATGAGAGAGGGAGAAGAACTTTTCTCTATCCACTTTCTCAATGCCATGCATAATTTTATACACTTCTATCATGTCTCCTCTGACCCGCCTTTTCTCTAAACTAAGAAGCCCCAAATGCTGCAACCTTTCCTCGTAAGGGAGTCGCTCCATCCCCTTGATCATTCTGGTTGCCCTCTTCTGAACCTTTTCCAACTCTATAATATCCTTTTTGAGATGAGGCGACCAGAACTGTACACAGTATTCCAAATGCGGCCGCACCATAGATTTATACAATGGCATTATGATATTGGCTGTTTTATTTTCAATACCTTTCCTAATTATCGCTAGCATGGAATTTGCCTTTTTCACAGCTGCCGCACACTGGGTCGACATTTTCATCGTGCTGTCCACTACAACCCCGAGGTCTCTCTCCTGGTTGGTCACCGCCAGTTCAGACCCCATGAGCGTATATGTGAAATTAAGATTTTTTGCTCCAATATGCATAATTTTACACTTGTTTATATTGAATTGCATTTGCCATTTTTCTGCCCATTCACTCAGTTTGGAGAGGTCTTTTTGGAGCTCTTCGCAATCCCTTTTTGTTTTAACAACCCTGAACAATTTAGTGGCATCAGCAAACTTGGCCACTTCACTGCTCACTCCTAATTCTAGGTCATTAATGAACAAGTTGAAAAGTACAGGTCCCAATACCGATCCTTGAGGGACTCCACTTTCTACAGCCCTCCATTGGGAGAACTGTCCGTTTATTCCTACTCTCTGCTTTCTGCTTCTTAACCAATTTCTTATCCACAAGAGGACCTCTCCTCTTATTCCATGACTGCTAAGCTTCCTCAGAAGTCTTTGGTGAGGTACCTTGTCAAACGCTTTTTGAAAGTCTAAGTACACTATGTCCAATGGATCACCTCTATCTATATGCTTGTTGACACTCTCAAAGAATTCTAATAGGTTACTGAGACAGGACTTTCCCTTGCAGAAGCCATGCTGGCTCTGCTTCAGCAAGGCTTGTTCTTCTATGTGCTTAGTTAATCTAGCTTTAATAATACTTTCTACCAGTTTTCCAGAGACAGAAGTTAAGCTAACTGGCCTGTAATTTCCGGGATCCCCCCTGGATCCCTTTTTGAAGATTGGCGTTACATTTGCCACTTTCCAGTCCTCAGGCACGGAGGAGGACCCAAGGGACAAGTTACATATTTTAGTTAGCAGATCAGCAATTTCACATTTGAGTTCTTTGAGAACTCTCGGGTGGATGCCATCCGGGCCCGGTGATTTGTCAGTTTTTATATTGTCCATTAAGCTTAGAACTTCCTCTCTCGTTACCACTATTTGTCTCAGTTCCTCAGAATCCCTTCCTGCAAATGTTAGTTCAGGTTCAGGGATCTGCCCTATATCTTCCACTGTGAAGACAGATGCAAATAATTCATTTAGCTTCTCTGCAATCTCCTTATCGTTCTTTAGTACACCTTTGACTCCCTTATCATCCAAGGGTCCAATTGTCTCCCTAGATGGTCTCCTGCTTTGAATGTATTTATAGAATTTTTTGTTGTTGGTTTTTATGTTCTTAGCAATGTGCTCCTCAAATTCTTTTTTAGCATCCCTTATTGTCTTCTTGCATTTCTTTTGCCAGAGTTTGTGTTCTTTTTTATTTTCTTCATTCGGACAAGACTTCCATTTTTTGAAGGAAGACTTTTTGCCTCTAAGAGCTTCCTTGACTTTGCTCGTTAACCATGCTGGCATCTTCTTGGCCCTGGCGGTACCTTTTCTGATCTGCGGTATGCACTCCAGTTGAGCTTCTAATATAGTGTTTTTAAACAACTTCCAAGCATTTTCGAGTGATGTGACCCTCTGGACTTTGTTTTTCAGCTTTCTTTTTACCAATCCCCTCATTTTTGTGAAGTTTCCTCTTTTGAAGTCAAATGTGACCGTGTTGGATTTTCTTGGCAATTGGCCATTTACATGTATGTTTAATTTAATAGCACTGTGGTCACTGCTCCCAATCGGTTCAACAACACTTACATCTCGCACCAGGTCCCGGTCCCCACTGAGGATTAAGTCCAGGGTTGCCGTCCCTCTGGTCGGTTCCATGACCAACTGGTCTAGGGAATAGTCATTTAGAATATCTAGAAACTTTGCTTCTTTGTCATGACTGGAACACATATGCAGCCAGTCTATGTCCGGGTAGTTGAAGTCACCCATTACTACCACATTTCCTAGTTTGGATGCTTCCTCAATTTCATATCTCATCTCCAGGTCTCCCTGAGCATTTTGATCAGGGGGACGATAGATGGTTCCCAGTATTAAGTCCCTCCTGGGGCACGGTATCACCACCCACAACGATTCTGTGGAGGAGTCTGCCTCTTTTGGGGTTTCCAGCTTGCTGGATTCAATGCCTTCTTTCACGTATAGAGCGACTCCGCCACCAATACGTCCTTCCCTGTCCTTCCGATATAGTTTGTATCCAGGGATAACCGTATCCCACTGGTTTTCTCCATTCCACCAGGTCTCCGTTATGCTCACTATATCAATGCTCTCCGGAGGACTTCCGGGAAGGGTGACTTAGCCTGTGCCTGCTTTTGAGACGGGCTCCTGCCTCAAAAGAAGCTTATTCAGATATATCAGTCAGTTTTTTCTTTTTTTTTGACTGATTAAACTTCTCCCGGGTAGGGAGAAACGAAGAGATTAACCTCAAAGCCTATTTTTGTTGGGACGACCAGATCTCATTAATTTATGGGACGAGGTCCAGCCGACGAAGGTGGGACGGATTTTCAACAGCAAGCTCTATCTGTTAAAGCGAACGTTCATCTTATCTTCTAAGAGAGAACGCACTAACAGGCAAGCACCCTTCTTTCTATATTTTTCTTTTACTTGACTTAAATTGTTGCTGTTTAAAAGAGATTTGCCAGATTGATCGGTTTTTGACATCTCACTGGGGAGCCGTAACTTCTCTCTGCTACGCACTAATTAATAGCTTATCTCTGTTTTTGTTGCAAAAAGCTGTCCTGGATTTGCATTCTAAAGATACACAAAGAAGAGGGATTTCTATTCCAGATTTTTATTTTGAAAAATATTATACTGTTTTGAGACTACTCTCTTTTTGGTCTATTTTATTTTGACGAATCTGTTTCTTGACGATTGCCATTAATTGCTTCGATCCTGGGAACTGCATTTTGTTTACTTAACTATTGGAGAGATAAGGCTGTCTGCTCTGTTTATACTGTGATGTCACCAAGTTTGGAGTATTAACCCAATTGTTGCTGAAATAAGAAGTGGTTTTCCTATATTTTTCTTTTAAAATGGCAATTAAGAAAGTGGCTGAGAATCTGGAAATAACTATGTTTCAGAGAATAATGAATGAGATTGAGATAACGAAAATTGAATTGAGTAAAATGAAGCAGGAGATTAAAGATATAAGGGTCCCTGTGAGAGAGGTGACCCTGGAAGGGGTCCCTGTGAGAGAGGAGACCCCGGAGATTGGAATAGGGGTCCCTGTGAGAGAGGAGACCCTGGAGACTGGAATAGGGGTCCCTGTGAGAGAGGAGATCCCGGAGATTGGAACAAACGTGGAACAGGAACAAGATTTGGAGTCTATGGACTTTAGAAATAAAATCTATTGTTTGGAACTCAATGTTATCTCTGAAGAAATTAATGAAGACTCTAGAGATAAAGTTATCAATGGCATGGATTATCTTCTGGACTGGAATGATGTGATGGAGCCCAATATAGAGAAAATCTATGGAATTAACTGCAGCCATGTGACAATGGAAAAACTTTTAAGAGATGACCCAGTGTATTTTGAAAAAAAGAACAGAGATATGATTTTACAGCAGTATTTCAGCAACTTATTCAGAATGGATGGCAAGAAAATATTTGGGATAGAGGTAATTCCCATCAGACTCTTATTATATGACTATGGCTTTGACAGCAAGATTATTATGGAATACTGATAATGGAAGATTGGATATTGAAATTACTGGACTTAACAAGACTACTGAAGATGGAAGATGGAAAATGGAACTAATAGAGATAATAGAACAATGGCTACTGAAATTACTGAACCTAACAGATTCTGATGTGATGGATTAATTGAAATGTTTATTTTGACTATGGTTATGACAATAAGATTATCATAATTAGTAATGAGATGGATTAATCGATATGCTTATCTGGAAAAAAAAAAATTGATAGATATATTTCTTAAAGAATTGAAACCCCTCTTTGACTTTTTGTGGAAAGAATAAAGTAATGTTTATGAGATTTGATGATTAAGTAAGATAACTACTGGAGGAAAGTGATTTTATAATATGACTTAAGAGACAGGATTGCTATATATTATAGACTTATAACTGATTTGATCTTTGACAAATGGGAAGTCAATATTTTACTCTTTATTTTTTATTTTTTATTTTTTTTTTTCTTCTTTTCTTTTTTTCTTTTTGTTTAACTATTTTTGATTTTGTTTTTTGTCTTTGAATGTTTTATGATTTTGTCTTGTATGTTTTATGAAAATCTGAATAAAAATTATTGAAAAAAAAAAAAAAAACTATATCAATGCTCTCCTCTAAGACCAAGCACTCCAGTTCTCCCATCTTGGTTCGCAGGCTCCTAGCATTAGCGTACAGGCACTTGTAAGCAGTGTCTCTCTTCAAGTGTCTTTGGCACTTGTGGTTAGGCCTGTGGTAATTTTGCTCTTCTGAACTTATATCCTGTGCCCCTGCTCTCACAATGCCTACTTCTAGGCCTACCCCTTTTAAAATTTCATCATTTCTTTGGTTTTTATCCCAGGGGGGAGGTTTATTCCGAACCGGACCTTTCTCAGCTCCTGTCGGGTTTCCCCCCTCAGTCAGTTTAAAAGCTGCTCTGCCACCTTTTTAATTTTAAGTGCCAGCAGTCTGGTTCCATTCTGGTTCAAGTGGAGCCCGTCCCTTTTGTACAGGCCCGGCTTGTCCCAAAATGTTCCCCAGTGCCTAACAAATCCAAACCCTTCCACCCGACACCATCGTGTCATCCACGCATTGAGACTGCGAAGCTGGGCCTGTCTGGCTGGTCCTGCGCGTGGAACCGGTAGCATTTCAGAGAAAGCCACCTTGGAGGTCCTGGCTTTCAGCATCCTACCTAGCAACCTAAATTTTGCTTCCAGGACCTCACGGCTGCATTTCCCCATGTCGTTGGTGCCAATGTGCACCACGACCACTGACTCCTTCCCAGCACTGTCTACCAAACTATCCATGCCTTACACTGCAGCAATCTTTGTTCTGTGATATTTAAATGAAACTGTTCCCCTATGCTTTGTCCGTAAGTGGCCAAACTTGAGCTAAGCAAAAATAACATGCACAGCCAGTGTGGTGTAGTGTTTTGAGTGTTGGATTACGACCTGGGAGACCAGGGTTCAAATCCCCACACAGCCATGAAGCTCACTGGGTGACCTTGGGCCAGTCACTGCCTCTCAGCCTCAGAGGAAGGCAATGGTAAACCAGCTCTGAATACAGCTTACCATGAAAACCCTATTCATAGGGTCACCATAAATCGGAATTGACTTGGAGGCAGTACACTTACATTTAACATGCACAGCTATAGGTGGCTTTATTGAATTTTAAAGTACCGGTAATATGGCAAGCTGTGAACTATTAGGAACATATTCTTAGTCTATAGCCTGATATGTGAAAAGATCATGAGTGCTTTGCACAGCTCCACTGAAGCCAAAAATGTACCATCCCAAATTCTGCCAAAAGTGGCAGAAGTGCTGCAACTTATTTGTAGGCTAGGTACAGTGGGGGAGGGGAGAAATGGGTTAACAGATAATATGCTTTAGTGTGTGACATACCACCCCCATCAGCTGCAGCACTGGAGGACTGGAGAAGACCTGCCCTGGGAGTACCTGAGCATCTGGGTGATTGCTTGCTTGCTTGCTCACTCCTTTGGGTTGCTGACTCATGAGACAGCTGAAGTCCCTGGTAAATGCTGCAAGGACTGGGACCCCCACCTGACTCTGACTCCAGGGAGGCTACAGTCAATCTTGCAGCCTCTTGCATCAGGTCCTGGCTGGGTAAGGGGACATAAAAGCCCGGCTTCCCTTGGGTGGTAGGTCTGCTGCTGGTGGGGTTGTCCCTTGGGAAGCCCCTTAGGGAGTCCCCTAGAGCAAGGGTGCTACCCCTTTCATTTTTAAAACCAATCTAGAGGACATTGGTAGTGAGAAGGGTGTAGGGCGCATGTGTAGTTCCTGCACAGGGTGAGAGCCTGTGCAGTGAGCTGAACAATAGGAGAAAGTTGCCAGATAACTTCAGAGAGAGTCTGCAGCTGGCAGAAGGCTGGCCCTCCTTGGGTGTGAGGTGGGGGGGGAAGCAGATGTGCCCTGTGTGAAAGTTATTGAGTGGGTCTGACTGTTCCCAATTCTCGCAGAGACCTACTGGGATAACTGGTTCAGGTAGATTTTGTTGGTGGGCTCTTGTGTCCATATCAGGTGTTTAGGAGGAGTCTTAGTAAGGAGGAAGATGGGTGATGCCATCCCAATTTCAAAGGTCATGGGTAGAGGGAGGTATAGCCATGGGGAGGTGTTGAACTACCACAGAAGATGAGGACAAGGCTATCTACGTCTTGTTCCACGCTCCCACTTGTCTCATGGACGGGTTCTCCATTGCTCATCTGCTGTGCCCACTGGCCTGAGTGTGCTCTTGTTGAATGCTAGATCAGTACACAGTAAGACCACACACATCCATGATTTGATTATGGATGAAGGTGATGATTTAATGTGCCATTACTGAGACCTGGGTGGGTGAGCTGGAAGGAGTTGATTTGACCCAACTTTGCCCACCTGGATACTCGGTGCAACACCAACACAGGCTGCAGGGATGGGGGGGAGGGGTTGCTGTGGTCTACAGAATTTCCATCTCTGGCACCAGGAAACCACTCTGTGTTGGAGCTGGCTGTGAGGGCCTGCACCTGGTGTCAGGCCAAGGAGACAGGAAACTAGGGTTGTTGCTGGTGTACCATCCACCCTGCTGCCTGGCAGCTTCTCTTACCAAGCTGGCGGAGGGCATCTCAGCTGTGGTATTGGAGAAGCCAGAACGATAGTCCTGGGTGATTTCAATGTCTATGTTGAGGCTGCCTCTAGTGTTCCTGCTCAGGACTTCATGGCCTCCATGACAACCATGGGGCTGTCTCAAGTCGTCTCAGCCCAATGCATAGGGCAGAACATATCCTCAACTTGGTTTTTGCTCCAGATGGAGGAAGGGGTGGTCTGGAGATAGGGGCATGGATGTCACCCCATTGTCATGGTCAGCCTACTTCCTGGTGAAGTTTAGACTTATGGCTCTGATCCTCTCCTGCAGGGCTGGTAGACAGATTAAGATGGTCTGCCCCCAGAGATTAATTGAATCCACAGGATTCCTGAATGCCCTGGGGCAGTTCCCAGTAGATAGAACAGGTGGCCCTGTTGAAGCCCTTGTCACGCTGTAGAACAGCGAGGTGCGTCGGGCTCTTGACACGGTTGCCCCTGAGTGCCCTCCCCCGCATTGTGGAGCCTGGTTTGCACCTTGGTATACCAGTGAGCTAAAGGCAATGAAACTGGCTGGACGACAGCTAGAGCGCAAGTGGCGAAAGACGTGCTGTGAGGCTGATCGGGCATAAGTAAAACATCATAACAGTGCCTACTGTGCGGCAATGAGGGCGGTGAAGAAGGCCCATTTCTCTGCCACCATTGCATCCTCAAATAGCCATCTGGTGGAGCTTTTCTGTATTGTCATTGGTCTGTTGACATCAACGCCAGGAAATGGAGTTTTAGACCCTTCAGAGGCCAACTGTGAATTATTTGCAAGGCACTTTGAGGGTAAAGTTGCTCACCTCTGTAGCAATCTTGATACCCCATCCACATCTACTGTGATCCCCCGTGAGGTGTTCAGTGCAACATCTGCTACAATTTCTTGGGATCGGTTTCGGTTGATGTAGCCTGATGATGTGGACAGCAACGTGTCCTCTCAACTTTTGCCCTTATTTATTATTTGATTTTATATCCCGCCCTTTGTCCCAGCAGGAGCCCTTCTTGGCAAACAAAAGCACTAAAAACACTTTTAAAACATCATAAAAACAGACTTTAAAATACATTCAAACAAAACATATTTAAGAACATTTTTAAAAAGCTTTCAAGACATTGAAAAAAAGGTTAAACCATTGTTTAAAAAAGGTTTAAAAACATATTAAAAAGCAATTCCAACGCATGGCTTATTAAAGCTTGCTGAGGGGAGGTTGACCGAGTGGATCCAGGGTGTGGTCAATGCATTGTTGCGGGAGGGAGTGGTTCCAGCAGCTCTGAAGGAGGTGGTGATCCGATTGCTCCAGAAAAAGCCCACCCTGGACACACTGGTTTGTGACAACTACCACCCTGCTGCAAATACCCCCTTTTTAGGGAAGGTGATTGAGAGGGTTGTGGTGCAACAATTGCAAGTATTCTTGAATTAAACAGATTATCCTAACCCATTCCTGTCAGGGTTCAGGCCTGGTTATGGGACTGCATCGGCCTTGGTTGCCCTGATGGATGGATTGGGAGAAGGACAAGGGAAGTGTGATCCTGTTATTCTTACTTGATCTCTAAGAGTCTTTTGATAACCATTGACCATAGTACCCTTCTGGGCCATGAGATGGGTATTGGAGGCACTACTTTACAGTGGTTCCAATCCTATCTCCAGAGTTGTTTTCAGAGAATAGCATTGGGTGGTTGTATTTCAGCAGTTGTGCTGTAGGGTGCCACAGGGTACCATATTGTCCCCCATGCTGTTTAATATCTGTACAGGGCTAAGTTCAAGGTTCTAGTTTTGGTGTATAAAGTCCTATACAGCTTGGGAGCAGGATGCCTGAGCAGGGTATATTCCTTATATACCCTTATCACTGCACTCTGCAGGTGAGGGCCTCCTGCATATATCATCAGGAGGTCCATTCTGCACAACATAGGAAACGGACCTTTAGTGCAGTGGCACTTATCCTTTGGAATTTCCTCCCCTTAAATATTAGACAGGTGCCATCTGTTATCTTTTCAGCACCTACTGAAGACCTTCAATGAGCCTTTTAAGTAAAGACCTTATCCCAGTCTGCGTGTTGTGTTGGAATTGCTTTTTAATAGGTTTTTAAAGCTTTTTTAAACAATGTTTTGAAAGATATTTTAATATATTTTAAAGTCTGTTCTTATGATGTTTTAAAGTGTTTTTAGTGCTTTTGTTTGCTGCCCTGGGCTCCTACTGGGAGGAAAGGTGGGATATGAATTAAATAAATAAATTCCCATAAGAAAAAAGGGTGCTGTCTAGCAGTGGGAGATTCATTGTTAAGAGTGCATCTGGACTTGGATGTAGCAAGGATACCACAAAGTAAAATTTTATTTCGGTCACAGACCAGTGCATAGACATCATAAATAAATCACTACCATTTAAAATACATAAAATCAGGGTTGAATAAAAGATTACAATCAGTACAAGCTTCCTATATAAAATCATTTCTCATCTATTTCCACCATACAATGGCAGCAGCACAGAAACTAGCTACTCTTGCTGTAACCTGTGGATTCATGTCTGCCACTAAATGTGTTACGTAAAACTCATCGGCTTTATCTGGAAAGCATTCTAAAATTGGAGTGATAAAAGAATAACAAAGATCCCTATAAAAAGTATAATTACAATAAAACATGACCCACAGTTTCCACTTCTCCCATTCCACGTGGGCAGACCCATTCATGGTGGGGTCCTCTTCTATACCTTCCATCCAGGAGGGCAGATGGCAGAACACTGAACCTAGCTGCTGTGAAAGCTCTTTTCTGTTTTTTGGGAGACTCAGATGTCAAGTAATGCATGGGCACCACTGCTCTCCCATTGCCCCTGAACTCGGGGTGCCAGACAGCAAGACTCAAATGTTTTTGTAATTCTATATCCAAGATTCGCTATTGGATAATAATGTTTGCTTTTACATATCCAAGAGTAAGAAGAGTACAGGAAATCCCAGATTTTGCAGTTTCTCAAACAGCGAGCTTTTCCATCTTGACTGGTATGCGTCAACTAATGTCAGTGGGGCCATGCCCACAGCAGTAAAAATCAGCTTCAACCAATAGTGAAGCCTGAAAATCCATGTGCGGGCTTTGATACAAATTAGCCCTGCTTCTAAACAAAGCGACATGTTGGGCACACTGCTTGGCACTCCCAAGCACATTTCTCAGAAACTTAAGTCTGTGTGACTTCAAAAGGGCCAAATCATATGCACATAACTGGGTGCAATATAACAGCTTTGATATAGCCTTTGCTATGAATACCTGAAAGGCTGAAGGAGCATATTGGGCCCCCTTCATGTAGAAAAAGCGAAGCAGAGCCTTTATGCTCCTCAGAGCATTCCCAGTAGCATTAATCACCAGGCATTCCTTACTGCAATAAGAGTCCAAAGCTTTTAGAAGGTCTCTTAGACCTATACTTGTCAGGGAAAGAAGCACTGGGTCATCAGCGTACAGGAAAATTGACAGGGATCTATTTGCCAATCTCAGTGGATGGGAGTTAACTTCCCTTAAGCTTTTAACTAAGGAGTTGATATAAAAATTAAATAAAGTGGGGGCAAGTATACACCTTTGTTTAATTCCATTAAAAGTTGGAATAGAATCAGATAACTGGCCAGTACGGTTGCAACTAATCTGCAGATGAGTATTTTCATAAAGTTTGCAAATAAGTGTAAAGTGCCTATCAATGTATCCTCAAATTTTTCCCATAGTCTATCCCTCTGAATTAAATAGAAAGCTGATTTAAAATCAATAAAAGCTACATAGAGAGTTCCCTCCTTGGGTAATGTGTATTTTCCAACAAGATGTTGGAGGACAAGGCCCTGATCTATAGTAGATCCCCCTGGCCTGAAACCAGCCTGTTTGTCTTCTAGCATATTTTCTTGTTCCAGCCAATTTAATAACTTCTCATGTAAATGGCTAGCATATAGTTTACTAATAATACTTAACAGACTGGTGAGTCTGTAGATGGATCCAATCTTCTCCCTTTTTTGTATTTTGGGATGATAATAGCAAGCCCCCAGTCCTCGGGGATGCATGCTGAGCGATCGATGCCAGTGAACAGGGCTGCTAGAACTGGAGCCCACCACTCTGTATTGGCTTTAAGCAGCTTAAGTGGGATATTATTTCCTCCAGGAGCTTTGCTGGGTTTAAGGCTAGAGATAAAGTTGGTGATTTCAGGTACAGAAAAGGGCCCACTCAGGCAAGCTGTTAAAAGCAGTAAGTAGTGTTTGTTGGGAGGCCTGTCCCTGTGCATACACAGCACGGAAGTGCAACTCCCAAGCAGTAACAGGGATATGATACTCCAAGCCAACTGTTGTATTTTGCCAGCCCCTCGAAATCACTCTCCAAAATGTTGTTGAATCATTTTTCCTTGATGCCTTTACTAGGCATAGTCATGATTCTCTTTGGGCTTGTTTCTTTTTTTCCTTAATCAGGGCTTTATACCTCATTTTTTGCACAAACCACTTCATGGGGGAAGCTGTCAGATTCATTTTCCTACAAAGCCTATATTTTTTGGCTAGGGAATTTTTAATATAATGCATTCTTGGTCAAACAACTTTTAAATTTATTTAGAGGGACGTTGTCTTACTGTCTGTTTACACTTCAGACAATTTTGGAAAAAGAGAATCAGTTCTTGGAACAAAGCTACAACTATTTCAGGGGACTCCACAGCTAACACAGCATCACGGAGACAGAAGCTCATTTCTGAGTGCAACATCTCGGCTAAGGCGTTGTCCATTTGAATAACTACCTGATACGTGTGGCTCTCACTCTGAGTTTAGCAGAGGCTTATGGTCAGCATACATAATCTGGTTTCCAAGATTTAAAGATCAAATGAGGGGAAGATGGTCACTCTCGGTAGTTACCCACTTTGCAACTATTTACAGTATTCAGATTATAAGAAACTATAAAGTGATCAATTGTTGATGCACCCATACCAGACAGGAATGTGAATTCTCCATTCTTATCTGCCTCTACTCCCACATTCAAAATTTATCATTTTCATAAGGCATAGGCCAGTGTAATTGCATCTCTTACCCTTAGATTGTCTATTGGGTAACAAATGAGCTTCCTGAAACCACAAAGTGCAATAACTTTTTTTCCAATGAAACTATACAAGGGTTAAGGCACCTTCACTAACACTTTGCATGACTCACAGATCTCGGTTGTGAATAAATAAAGTCTATCTGAAGTACATTTTTGGCTTATCACTTTCTTCCATTGAACTGTACCCATTTTGGCTTTTTTCCATTTTTTAACTTGTGTTCTGCTGATGAAAGTTAAAGAGGAAAGCACAAAAGCAGGACTACAGCTGAACGTCAAAAAGACTAAAGTAATGACAACAGAAGATTTATGTAACTTTACAGTTGACAATGAGGACACTGAACTTGTCAAGGATTATCAATACCTTGGCACAGTCATTAACCGAAATGGAGACAATAGTCAAGAAATCAGAAGAAGGCTAGGGCTGGGGAGGGCAGCTATGAGAGAACTAGAAAAGGTTCTCAAATGCAAAGATGTATCACTGAACACCAAAGTCAGGATCATTCAGACCATGGTATTCTCGATCTCTATGTATGGATGTGAAAGTTGGACAGTGAAAAAGGCGGATAAGAGAAAAATCAACTCATTTGAAATGTGGTGCTGGAGGAGAGCTTTGCGCATACCATGGACTGCGAAAAAGACAAATAATGTTAGTACAAATTAAACCAGAACTGTCACTAGAAGCTAAAATGATGAAATTGAGGTTATCATGAGAAGACCTGATTCACTAGAAAAGACAGTAATGCTAGGGAAAACACAAGGGAGTAGAAAAAGAGGAAGGTCAAACAAGAGATGGATTGATTCCATAAAGGAAGCCACAGACCTGAACTTTCAAGATCTGAACAGGGTGGTTCATGACAGATGCTCTTGGAGGTCGCTGATTCATAGGGTCGCCATAAGTCGTAATCGACTTGAAGGCACATAACAACAACAAACTTGTCTTCACGCAGGGGTGTTTGTTCTAGTCATTAACAAAAAGGTAAGGGTCCCTTGAATCCTTTTTTCTTTGAAAACTAGTATCTGTAGCACAATCCTCTTCTCCCCCCTTAGGACACACACAAAAAAGAAAACACCCTGTGGTGAAAGGGGGCAGGATAAAGTGTAGGGGTTACACATGCCTTCTTGAAGAAGGGAGATGTGCACAGATTTTCTAAAGAAATAAGGCACTGATTAAATTTACAAACATCTCCCAATAGTGTCAGTTTCACCAGAGTCCAGAGAAGGGGAGAGCAAGCTAACCACATCATAATGAGATTACAATAAAGTCTAGTCACATGGCAGTATAGGCAAGCCACTGGGACAGGCAGGTAAGGAAATGGATGCTGTTGCATTAGCTGAAAGGAATTTGATGAAATCTAAAGCAGGAGAAGCATAGTTTGTGAATGGTGGGCAATGTGCGTTAACTGAAGCAGGATAAGATTTCTGAGTGGTTGTTAAGATTTGAAAATGTTATATGCAATTACATTTCAGTGCGGAAGTCAAACCTGCCATTATTTCTTCTGTTGTGATCTCCAACTTAAATGACAATTTATGAGCCAGAGTTGCTCCTGGAGAAGTAATATTAAGGCTCGACAACAAAATGTAATTAGAGGTTAACGGCCAGGAGCCAAAACACTGACCTAATTCATACCTCCTATTTAAACAATAGTTAAAACAAAGAATGATTTAATGGAAATGAGCAGCATGCTGGTACACACTGTTGAAATTGTGGGCACGTTACTCCTTCCCACTCCTGTTGCTACTGGAAAGCAAGCCATGGTCTGACTTTTTTGTGTCATCTGAACCCAGGTTTGTTTCTCTCCCAACCAACTTTGAGCACCAAGCCAAGGTTTGTCTTGGGGTTCAGATAACATGACAAGCCAGACCATGGCTTGTTTGTTTGCAGGAGTGGAGGAGGAATGAAGCGGTCATGATTTCAGCAGTATGTACTAACACGCTGCTAATTTACATTAAACTATCATTTATTTTAACCATGGTTTAATGTGATGTGTGAATCAGATCAGTGCTTACCAATTTTTTCATTCTTAAGGGCTGCATTTTCTACTAGCAGTTCTAATAAATACATGCTTGGTATCCCAAGTCAACAAGACAAGCAACAGTGAATCCTCTCATCATCATTCGATAATCACTCATCTAAATTATGTTTGCAATCTGTAAAATGCTAACAATGCTACAGGATATATTTTCATCTGTCCTTTTTAGCTTTTCAAAAAGTCACATGGACTAGATGCTGAAACTGCTTTATTTTTATATCTCTAAATGCCACTGGAAATTTAAGAAAAGGTATTATACAACAAAAGTATAAGCTAATATAAAAATGATCAACCCTAAGCCACTTTCCATGGAAACGGACTGTTGCAATGCTTTGACAGCAACCACTTCACATGAACAGCCACTGGAGTGTCCTTTATATTAATAGGCATGACACCCACCTTGAAATGAAGTTTCAGTTTTGAATTCTCTGGAGAAGCTTCTCTGCCACAGGTTTGAACTCTGTTTCCCAATAAAGTTTGTGATAATCTCTTAAATCGTTGTCAAAATTGTAATCCAGTGCCAATTCTTCATCTGCAGCAAGAGAGGCAAATACCACTATCAGCCAATGCTAAACAGAATAATGTATTTAAACTATTCAGGATCTATTCAACTGATGTCTGCTCACACAAATGGGACTTTTCCTTCCTCTCCCCTCTCCTACAGCCCTCATGTGCACCCAAAATCTGCAGAGGGACATAACAGATGGAGAAGACCCTTTGGATCTTGCTAGCAAACTCTTTATTTCGCCTATCCTAGGGGAGGCGTTCAACCTCTTTTTGAGAGGGTACAACCAGCACTGCTATGCTTGCATCTACAAACCTGCCCTATGAGCGGAAGTAGGAAGAAAACAATTACTATACAGACAGTATGGAAGTACTGCAAAAAGCCAGAACAACTCTCAACACACATAAAGCTTTTGTATTTTTATTCTACTCATTAAAGAAGGGTAGTGAGGTTGGCTTTTACAACTTACCTAAGTATGATGCAAGGAGAACTAACAAGGTGTTTGATTCATCATCTTCAAAACAGGGCTTAGACCTTGTAACATTCTCACTATAGTTCCACAACGTTTTACATATCAAACAAGCAAGCTGCCAGTCTGTAGGCCCAAAGTCTCTCAAACAATCAATCAACCTGTTGCAATAATAAAGATAAAGTTTAACAGTTTTGTCCGGATTGACTTTTTTGTAGCTGGCCTTAAAATCCAGCAAATCTTGTTGTCTTACAGAATCCTTTTAAACAGGTGGGGAATGTTTCTCCCCTCCGCAGAGTGGACTTCAATAAAATCAGCTACCTCTTTTAATCCCCAACTCATGTTAGTTTCCTGAACTCACTTTTTAATTCCTCCTTCTTCATTCAGTATACTGCATCTGCTTTTATCCACAGTAAGGTTGAGGAGAACACCACAGGCTGAAAAGCAGACATCCTGGTGTCTGGCATCAAGCAAAGCAATGATGAACTTGTACACTAGATTGCAAAAGAAACAGCAACTATTTCAAAGAACAAACTTGCTTTTGAAAAGAATTTGCACATTATTCATTGAATCAAACATGCTTTGAGTTTGAAGAACACACAACTAGAAAGTTATCTGGTGTACTATTGGAATACCACGCTCCCATTCCTAAGGTCAAACTTGCAGATGTCTAACGCTAAGCAACATGATGTTCATCTTATAATATTCATTGTAACAACCGTGTGCTTTACCAATAGCTCAGACACTATTATGTTGAGGTAATCTCTTTGTTTATATCGTTAATTACATGCCTGTCAAGGATGGACCATACAAACCATTGGGCTTACCTTCAATTCTTGCAACTTCTGCCTTTTTGATGGCTTATCTGCTCTGATTTCACAGCAGCCCTGGCCATGGAGATCTCTTGTGATCCTTCTGGCCAAAATGGTTACAGAGTGTGCGTAAGCAGCAATCACTGAGTGAGCTTTATTTGTGAATCTAAGTTAAGCAGCCCACCTTGTCTGGAAGTTATTCACACAAAGACTTTAAGCTTGAAAATAAGGGAATACATACTTGGATGGGAAAGAGATTCTAACTATCTCTAAGTTGGAGGTCCACGGCACTGATCCACAGAGCGTGCCCTCATGCTGGAGGAGAGAGGAGAAAGATGTCTCCTTTCTCCCAAGAGAACAAAGAGAAAGGAGAGAGACTGGATATCATGGTCAGCAACCTTAGGGTATCATCTTACAGACAAGAAAGGTGAGTCAGCAGAGGTAAAAGGCAGACATAGCCTAAACACCTAGAGGTCCTAACTTCTATCTCCCTCTTAACCCTTTCAGAACAAGTTGAGTTGCTCTTAACTCAACATTCTCCAACAAAAACCACCTGCTCTGATGTCATAAAGAAGCTTGCCAGGCTTAGAAAGCAAAAGCAGAGAAGGCCTTAGATCTGAATTCTGAAGTATATGAGCAACCTATCTGAAAACTGTTTCCCCTCTTATGGCTCTAGTCCTGGTGGGGGGAACCTTTGATCCTCCAGATGTTGCTGAACTACAGCTTGCATCAGCACCAGCAAGCATTGTCAATGGCCGGGGATGATACGAGTTCTACTTCAGCAACATCTAGAGGGCCAAAGGTTCCCAACACCTGCTGTAGTCCATATACTTTCAAATGGTTCTCTTGTTGTGCATAGTGCTGAGACCATTTAAAATGAAAATGAATAGGCAACACTTAGTGGTCATGTAACTGCTATTAATTTATATAGCTTGATATAATGGGATAGAAGCTCACCCTTTCCCTGCATAATGAAGTCACAGATTTCATGGTACTTGGAAAGATTACCAAAGACTCGAATAGCTTCCAGGATTCCATCCATATTACTGCTCATTAACAGCTTTAAAAGCACTGTTGGTTAGTAGAAAAGTGGGAAAGATGCAATCAGCATAGTTCAAGAATTCAGTCAGCTTTGTGTTACAGGTAAGTGATGAAAGCAAATTTGCAATTGTTTAGGGGAATGGAGGTAAGAAACAGCACTGCCTGGAGAGGTCTGCTGGAAACTATGTGCCCTTCGAGGAAGCTCACTGAAACCAGCTCTTTTGATCAGACACCACACTTTCCCATACCTTTTTGATCTTATTTAAACAGATCTATGTACCCTGCCATGGTGGAGCAAAATACATACATTTCACATTTGGCCTATTGTTCTGATATTTCTTCCTCTCTCCTCTTCAGTCT
Organism: Rhineura floridana; assembly: GCF_030035675.1. NCBI lineage: Eukaryota > Metazoa > Chordata > Lepidosauria > Squamata > Rhineuridae > Rhineura > Rhineura floridana. The sequence goes on along the minus strand of NC_084483.1, from coordinate 85,511,759 downwards.
TCTCTCTTCCCCACCTTCCCCCTCAGTTTCACTTACTGAGATGTGTCACTACTCTAAAATAATTTCTAGTTCTCCTGTAACTACAAATCCAAAAAGCTACCCAATGAGATAAATTCAAGGTAATATTCTAAGGCTAGAAGTAGAATATGTCGAGATTCCTGTTAATGGCTTCTCATCCAATGTTTTGAAGCCTAATACTTCAGTTTTCTATGTGACATCATAGATTTTCATCTAAAAAAAAGGAAAGAACTCATCAGCCACCTTTGGCCTGAGCAAAGTTGCAACTGCTGAAGACACATAATACTATTCAGTAAAGAAGTTAACCTGGTGTTCCACAGCCCAACCAGTTTGCACACAGTGTATTTCACATTTATAATTTTATAATACAATGGAAATAATTAAAAAATCAGCCACCACAACAATCATGCCAATGGGATCAGCTTTACCAACCGTTACAGAATAGTTTGAAAACTGAGGAGGCAGATAACAGTTAGTTGATGTCAGTGCTATTTCTCACTCGGTTGCTTAATATTCAGAGGAAATTGTAGCCTCTATTATACAACACAAATATGAGAAAATAATTGGTTTTTAAAAATCCTTACATTCTGCAATATATAATTTCTTCTCCTCGATTACAGAATTCTTCACTTTGTAGAAGGATAAATTGCTGATTGTTGCTGTGGCATTAATAACCAGCTCTTCACATTCATCAACTGATTTGTATTCTGTTGATTTAGAAAGAAAGACATAAGCCTTTTTTCAAGACACTTGACAATTTGATTTGAAGTTTATCACAGCTTCCGTGATTGTAGCACAGAACATTCCAAAGACTACATAAAAGAAAGCCACACAATTGACTATTGTACCGAAAATGGACAATATTTCTGCAAAATTATGTTCTTAAATTCAATCTCATCAGTTTGGGCCATTCCAGAACTCTACTGCAATCATATCTTTTCCGCACAAAGTGTTCACATGTGCCCGTTCTCCTTGCTGAAATATAAGTCCTTCACTTGGGAAAATTTTCAGAAGAGAGGCTTTCCAGACACGTCAGTGCCAATCCTTACTTATAATTGCAGATCACTTGATTATTCCTGTTGGTCTAAATGGACTCTCAAATGTATAATCTCATCTCTTTTTTTGATCGGGTCACTAGCTTAGTAGATGGTGGAAATGCTGTAGATGTCATCTATCTAGATTTCAGCAAAGCATTTGACAAAGTCCCCCACGACCTTTTGATTACCAAACTGGTCAAATGCGGACTAGATGGAAATACTGTCAGGTGGATTCACAACTGGTTGGAAAACCGTACTCAAAGAGTGGTCGTCGGTGGCTCTGCTTCGGACTGGAAGGAGGTTTCGAGTGGAATGCCACAGGGTTCTGTCCTGGGGCCGATACTCTTCAACATTTTTATCAATGACTTAGATGACGGGGTGGAGGGAAGCCTTATGAAGTTTGCGGATGATACGAAACTGGGAGGGATAGCTAACACAATGGAAGACAGGAATAAAATCCAAAGGGACCTGGATAGACTAGAAAATTGGGCTGAAATTAATAAAATGACATTCAATAAAGACAAATGCAAGATTCTGCATTTAGGCCACAAAAACAAAACGCACAGGTACAGGATGAGAAATACCCGGCTTAGCAGTAGTGCGTGTGAGAAGGACCTTGGAATTGTAGTGGATTGCAAGTTGAACATGACCCAGCAGTGTGATGCTGCGGCAAAAAAGGCATAAACAGAGCTATAGTTTCCAGGTCGAGGGAAGTAATAGTCCCACTATATTCTGCATTGGTCAGGCCTCATCTGGAATACTGCGTTCAGTTCTGGGAGCCTCATTTTAAGAAAGATATAGAGAAGTTAGAGCGGGTTCAGAAGAGGGCGACGAGGATGATAGCCGGTATGGAGAACAAGTCTTATGAGGAAAGGTTGAAGGAACTTGGCATGTTCAGTCTGGTGAAGAGAAGGCTGAGGGGTGACATGATTGCACTCTTTAAGTACCTGAAGGGCTGTCACATAGAGGAGGGTACAGATTTGTTCTCTGCTGCCCCAGAGGGTAGGACTAGGTCTAATGGTTTTAAGTTGCAGGAGCGTAGATTCAGATTGGACATTAGAAGGAACTTCTTGACAGTAAGGGCAGTTCGGCAATGGAACCGACTGCCTAGGGAGGTGGTGGGATCCCCTTCACTGGATGTCTTCAAGCAGAGGCTGGACAGCTATCTGCGGGAGATGCTCCAGCTGTGGATTTCCTGCTGTGAGCAGGGGGTTGGACTTGATGGCCTACAAGGCCCCTTCCAACTCTATGATTCTATATACATTAAAGCTGAGAGCATCATCATAGAATGCAGCCCCAGTAAGTCTGCTTCACATCAATACCAGACAGCTGATGTAGCATAGTGGTCCAAGAGGCTGAAGGCATACTGAGCAGCCCACATTCAAGTCTCACCATGAACTCATTATCACTGGTCTTAATAAGCAAGCAACTCTCTCTCAGCCTCAGTTACCCCATCTGCAATGAAAGTTGTTGTAAGGATTACAACTAAATAATGTATGTATGAAGCACTGTGAAAGCTTGAGTGTGCTATGCAAACATTATTAAGTAGTATTATTATATTTTTATGATGTATGCCCTTTATATTCCCAACACTGTACTATAGACAAACCTACTGAAATTCTACACACAATGATCTAGAACTAAACTCCATTGAACATAAGGTTTCATGGTCATATAACTAGAAAGTACATCATCTCCCCTCTAGTTTCAGTATTGTTTTTCCAATAATAATAATACCTTCACCCTGAGGTCCCACAATTTACAACAATTTACAACAATTTAAAACACAACCTTAAAACAATTTAAAACAACTTATAATCACTACAAGAGGGTGGGTGCCCTTTGGCTTACAGGAGATGGGAGGGCAAGTTGTTGGTCTATCGCAATTGGAACAGGGGACATGTTTGCAGATAGGGATGACGATGGTAAATATGGCTTTTGGAGGAGTGGGGAGAATACTAGAGGAATCTTGGAGATGCACGCAGTTCTACAGTATTGTTAGCCAACTGATTTCAGTTATTTCAGCATGGGAAAATTAAGTAAAAAAGTTTCCTCCTCTACAGATGATAAATAAGAAAGCAGTTCTTACCTAGAACTGTAATAAGGAACGTCACAATATGATGGTTAGTTGCTAGACTTGCACCGACACTAGGATGGATGGACAAATTGGCAATCACTCTTATAAGTTTGATGAGGACATCTTCTGCTTCAGACGGATGCTTGAGATTTTTTAATTTGCCATCACCTTTCCACAGTTTACTATTTGAGTCAGCTTCACAATTAGTCTGGAATAATGCTATCAGGGTATTAATGCTTCCTTGCATCTCAAAAAACTGTTCCCGGGCCTGATTGTTCTTTGCTGTTAAATTGCCAAGAATGAAAATGATACGGATGACTAAATCCTGGAATTAAAAAAAAAAGCAAACAGCCCTGCTGCAAATAAAAGCAGACAATGGCTTATGGGAAGAAAATATCTTTGGTTAAAATCTGTTGTATTTTAAAATGAAAGAACATACCACATACCATAAAATTATCTTTCTTCCACCTCATGTCTTGTGTTTGAGAATAAAATACCTCAGAGAACCCAAGAATGCCCAGTGATATTTTCAAAATAGAATGTAAGAACAGCCTCCTGGATCAGGCCAGTGGTCCATCTAGTCTGGCATCCTGTTCTCACAGTGGCCAACCAGTTACCCATGGGAAGCCTGCAAGCAGGACCCAAGCACAAGAGTACTTCCCCCCCCCCCGCTGTTTCCAACAACTGGTATTCAGAAGCACACTGCCTCCAATTGGAGGCAGAGCATAACCATCATGGCTAGTAGCCTTTGATACCCTTATCCTCCATGAATTTGTCTAATCCTCTTTAATTTGGATTCCTGCATTGAGCAGGGGGTTGGACTCACTTAATTCTCAGGACAATTACAAAAAGATTAAAGTAAGGACCAATCGCCATGGGTGATTTGGGGTTGAATATAGACTTCAATGGTACTGTTGGGCACAGTGTGTTGAAGTAATTATCCGTTGCATTCATTGGTCTATGCTGTTATGCAGGACAGTCAGATATCCCAGCAGTTCACTTTCAATGCAATTTTCTATGCCATGCAGGGATGTAACGAAAAGGGTGGGATAGGGTGAACTTTTACTATTAGATCATATACACTCACAGAAAATTACTAATAGTAAGTCTGGCATTTCACTAGTGGTGCAAATTTCAGGATTGTGTATATTCCAGAGCAGAGACTAGAAAGCGATGGAAAGTGACATGTTTCTTGCAAGACAAGAAAAATAAATACTTGCATTATTCAACCTATAGCAAACATATTCCTTGTGGGAGGCTACTGTAAAAAAAAGCAGAGTTAGAACTATTTCATCAAAAGTAAATTCTAATATTTGAAGTCATTTTAGGCAGAACCTTGTCCTCAACAGTCCCTCAATTGGTGTCATGAGCCTTGCAATTCTCTAGTGAGATTTTAATTAATAACTATATTTTGGCTGTTATTCAGAAAATTTCTGGCTCTTGAAGGGTTTTGCATGCTATACATAAACAAGGCAAACTAGACACAATCCAGCTAAAGTTAAGCACCTTGAAGTCTCATCAATTTAAATGGGAAAGATTAAACATATGCTTAACTTTCCTTCTGAAATCAAGACGTGAATTTTCTAATATTGCCTGGATCATGCCTGCTGATTTCCTCAAAATTAGTTAGCACTAGCCACACTGAAATTCCATATAATCCCATACAGTAGGGCCCCATTTTACAGCACTTCGCTTTACAGCATTCCGCTAATACAGCAGTTGTGAATTGTAGAAAGGCCCCGCTTTACAGCGCTTATTCCGCTTTTACGGTGTTTTTTTGCCACCAGGCGCCATTTTGGTCAATGTAAGTCAATGGGATCCACTTTACAGCGGTTTTCGCTTTACAGCGGGGGTCCGGAACATAACCCGCTGTATGAGCGGGGCCCTACTGTATAATGTTGAGGAGCAGTCTTGAAGAACAAAAGAAAACCCAGCACACGTTTATGAATGCTGAAATTAGAGACATGCCTAATTACTCTGATTTGACTGGAAAAGCCATAGTTTAAAATCTGTGATTCAGGCTCAATAAAGAAGAGCGAACTTTAATGGAAGAAAGTTACCTCTGAATCATTAAATACAGTAACTGTCAGTCATTAAATCTGAAACAGATGAGCAAACAGCACAAGCTGGGAAGAATAGTTGAGACTTATTTCAAAGGATAGAAACTACATGTTCTCCTATATGTATCTCAAGAGCATGTAATTTCTATATATCTCTATTATAACTGATTTTGAGAATCTCTACATGTATATTAAACCGAAAACATTTATGCCTTCTTTCTCAATCTATTTCCCTTGAAAGCATTCCCAATGATTTCAGATAGCTTCCTTCTATGTAAACATTCTTATAACACTGAAGAGCCCAGCCTAGTACCAGCCACATTACCAAAGGGAAAGGGTGACCCACTGTGGCTGTTTTTGGCTCAGTCACTTCAGAGATCCTCTTGGAAATGTATATAGATTTGAGGAAATGTCTTACCATTTAGCATGATAACTTTTCATTTCTAAAGCAATTCATAATGAAGATGTAAAAGGAGGTGTTTGAAGTCAAGCTCATTTACTTGGAAATAAATTCAGTTGAAGCCATTGGGGATTAAAACAAAGTAACATATCACAATTTAGCTGTTTATACATAATTTTGGTCTCGTTGGTCATACTATTTTCATTCTTGAGTAACATCTCATCACTGTGAAGAAAGACCATTAGCCTCTGCTACTGTAATATTTCGCCGCCACTATTAAGGCATCTCTCTCCCGCCCAGCGGAGCTTTTTAGAGTTGTCTGAGGGCTACTCCATCTAGGCCTTCAGGACACTGTAGATACTTCGGTGGCCCGCTGCAATGAGTTTGCTGAGCACTTCCAGTATAAGATCTTACGCATTCGTCGGGACCTAGACTCTCATTTTATAGCAGTTAACCCTAGTGAGGTGTCTGGTGCACAGTCTTATCATGTTTTGTTGGATGAGTTTCAGTCGGTTCAGTTCGAGGACGTGGACAAGGTGCTTGGACAGGTACGTGCAACCACTTCGGTACTAGATCCTTGCCCCTCTTGGCTAATAAAAACTGGCAAGGAGGGAACAGTTGGCTAGGCCAGGGAAGTGATAAATGCCTCCTTGCGAGAGGGAGTGGTCCCTGGCTGTCTGAAGGAGGCAGCAGTGAGACCACTCCTGAAAAAGCCTTCCCTGGACCCAGAGGATTTCAGCAGCTACAGACCAGTGGCAAATGTTCCATATCTCGGCAAGATCTTGGAACGAGTGGTTGCTGACCAGCTCCAGGCTCTATTGGATGAAACCGATTATCTAGATCCATTTCAATCGGGCTTCAGGCCCGGTTTCGGCACTGAGACGGCCTTGGTCGCCCTGTTTGATGATCTATGTTGGGAGAGAGACAGAGGGAGTGTAACTCTGTTGATTCTCCTTGACCTCTCAGCGGCTTTTGATACCATCGACCATGGTATCCTTCTGGAGAGGCTTGCGGAGTTGGGAGTTGGAGGCACTGCGTGGCAGTGGTTCCGCTCCTACTTGGCGGGCCGTCTCCAGAAGATAGTGCTTGGGGAACATTGCTCGACACCGTGGGTACTCCAATGTGGGGTCCCGCAGGGTTCGGTTTTGTCTCCCATGCTTTTTAACATCTATATGAAGCCGTTGGGTGCGGTCATCAGGAGTTTTGGAGTGCGTTGTCACCAGTATGCTGATGACACACAGCTCTACTTCTCCTTTTCATCTTCCTCAGGTGAGGCGGTCAATGTGCTGAACCGTTGCCTGGACGCGACAATGGACTGGATGAGAACTAACAAACTGAGACTCAATCCTGATAAGACTGAGATGCTGTTGGTGGATGGTTTTTCCAATCAGATGGTGGATATATATCCTGTCCTGGATGGGGTTACACTCCCCCTAAAGGAACAGGTTCGTAGTCTGGGAGTCGTTCTAGACTCTTCCCTGTCACTTGAGGCTCATGTAGCCTCTGTGGCACGGAATGCGTTCTACCAACTTCGATTGGTAGCCCAGCTACGTCCCTACCTGAGTAAGGAGGATCTTACATCAGTAGTACATGCTCTGGTAACCTCACGTTTGGATTACTGTAATGCGCTCTACGTAGGGCTACCTCTGAAGACGGTTCGGAAGCTACAGCTGGTGCAAAATGCGGCGACCAGACTGCTAACAAGAACGAAGCGGTCTGACCATATAACACCTGTTTTGGCCCGCTTGCACTGGCTTCCAATACGCTTCCGGGCCAAATTCAAAGTGTTGGTATTAACCTATAAAGCCTTATACGGCGCGGGACCTCAATATCTGTCGGAACGCCTCTCCCGCTATGAACCGGCTCGTACACTACGGTCTGCTACGAAGGCCCTCCTCCGGGTCCCGACTCATAGGGAGGCCCGGAGGGCAGTGACAAGATCAAGGGCCTTCTCAGTGGTGGCCCCCGAACTATGGAATAGTCTCCCCGAGGAGGTTCACCTGGCGCCGACACTATCATCCTTTCGGCGCCAGGTTAAAACCTTTCTCTACTCCGAGGCATTTTAATTTTTTGTTAATGATTGTAATGCTTGTAATTTGATTTTAGCCTTTGCTGTTTTTAGATTGTGAAATTTGATTTTAGACTGATGTTTTGTATTATATTGTATTTTATTGTATCTATGTTCACCGCCCAGAGAGCTATTGCTAGTCGGGCGGTATATAAGTTTTAAAAATAAATAAATAAATAAATACTGTATTTTTTAGGAAGGCAGGCAACTGACCAACAACGAAAAATAAAATCATCCAGGCATTAGAGATCAAAGGATTCCGGCCAAAACCTTTAAAAAATTCCTAGTACTATACACCAATTTTTATCCTCTCAACATTTCTGACAGATTTGTGAGACAAAGGAAATGGTATATTATGTTAATAATTATGGAAGGCCTGTTTTCAGTGGAATTTACCTCCAAGTAAGTATTCTTATAATCACAGTCTAAGGCTGTAATGCACAATTACGTGGGTATGTCCAACCTGAATCCAGTGAGATTTATCTCTGAGTAAACATGAATAGTATCAGATCGCTTATTCTTTAAAGCAAGTGTAAAGCTTGTGAAATATTTCTAAGTCTTGAAAGTTTTGTGCTGTGCACTGTTGCCAACCAGCCACTGTAGCACTATTCCGCTCCTGTGTGGCAACTTTCCTGCAGGCTTGCTGGTATTCAGAAATAAACGTTGGCCATTCTGATAATGAAGTCTTCTAGGGAAAAACACCAACATTCCAAAACAAGTTATCTGTATGCTAAGAAGAGGCGAGTTAATCAACTGTATCTGGTTTGTATTGCTCAGAACTGTTAATCTAAGTTGACTCTATATCAATAACTTACTACTTAGAAATGCTGTCAACCATTTAAAATTTCTATCTTGTAAATGCACATAAAAGTAGGTCACTGAAAATGGGCTTAGACACATATGACACCACAGACACATCAGAGGATTAAAATATAAAAAGCAGATGAAAAAACTGACCTGCTTCTTTGGGTGTTTGTTTAGCAGGGCTAAAAATAAGACATAACATCTGGAGCAACCTGCCAAAGCTGTACAGCAGTCATTGAAGGAAGAAAGTTTGCTGTATGTTTAAAAAAAAATAACACACATGAGTAGGATAACTTTTCCTCTTTGAATTCCCTCCCCTTGCCCAAGCCAAGTCTTTTGTTCTATTTTAAAATATTCTTCAGTGTATACTAAATACTAAATGAATTACAGAATACTATAATGCCAGTATTCTGGTCCTGCAGGAAAGATAAGGGTTATATAAGAGTGACTGTCAACTGTTATGAATGAATGGCGAATTCTGTTACATGGGATAATGACAATTGTAAGCTGAATCTGAGGGTGGTATTCAGTGCTAATACTAGTAGACGCATTTAAGTTAATAGACATGACTAACTTAGGTTCATTAATTTCAGTGGGTCTACTATGAGTAGGACTTAGTTGATAAAGATCTTCAAATAAAGTGGATGATGACAAGAAAACCATTGCCTCCTTGGGACCCAGAGAGGATGCTGAAGCCAGGATTCTTTACAAAGAAAGCAGAAATTTGCAAATACCTCAAACCAATGAGAGAGAATCAAACTGGAAGTGAAGTCAGAAAACAGCCCTCTTAAAGATTGAATATTAAAGTTGACATTTAACCAACCACCTGCTTAAGGCCCTATAGGTCAGCTCTCCAACATTCATAGGCTGGATTGTGGGAAGGAGGGAAGAAGATATGGAAGGAGAGAGGGGTGTGTCTGTGTGAGTGTGAGAGTGAGTGTGAGAGTGTGAGAGTGAGTGAGTGAGTGAGTGAGTGAGAGAGAGAGAGAGAGAGAGAGAGAAGAAATTGTCGGTTTGGTATGTTCCCGCAGTGGAAGTTGCTGTAGAGACTTTTAAGAAGAGATAGATGACAAAGAAACTGCAGCAATGGTAGCGAGGGTGGGGAGAAACAGAGGTGGCAAGGTTTAGGGTTCTTATTTGAAGGTTATAAGGACCAGTCAGGCTACTGAGCTGTATTTCTGTACTGCCTCCTCTCACTAACAGTTACTCTGGGTGATTTGAGACAGAGGTCTTTCCTTGATTTGTTGACATCCTTTCTTAAATGATTATGCCAAAGATTGAACCTAGGAACTCTTCTGGGCAAATGAAGCACTTCCTTGCTTAGTTGCTACAGAGGTTCTTTTCATGACGGGGTGGAGGGAAGCCTTATGAAGTTTGTGGATGATACGAAACTGGGAGGGATAGCTAACACAATGGAAGACAGGAATAAAATCCAAAGGGACCTGGATAGACTAGGAAATTGGGCTGAAATTAATAAAATGAAATACAATAAAGACAAATGCAGGATTCTGCATTTAGGCCACAAAAACAAAATGCACGGGTACAGGATGAGAAATACCCGGCTTAGCAGTAGTGCGTGTGAGAAGGACCTTGGAATTGTAGTGGATCGCAAGTTGAATATGACCCAGCAGTGTGATGCTGCGGCAAAAAAAGCAAACGCGGTTTTGGGCTGCATAAACAGAGCTATAGTTTCCAGGTCGAGGGAAGTAATAGTCCCACTATATTCTGCATTGGTCAGGCCTCATCTGGAATACTGCGTTCAGTTCTGGGAGCCTCATTTTAAGAAAGATATAGAGAAGTTAGAGCGGGTTCAGAAGAGGGCGACGAGGATGATAGCCGGTATGGAGAACAAGTCTTATGAGGAAAGGTTGAAGGAACTTGGCATGTTCAGTCTGGTGAAGAGAAGGCTGAGGGGGTGACATGATTGCACTCTTTAAGTACCTGAAGGGCAGTCACATAGAGGAGGGTACAGATTTGTTCACTGCTGCCCCAGAGGGTAGGACTAGGTCTAATGGTTTTAAGTTGCAGGAGCGTAGATTCAGATTGGACATTAGAAGGAACTTCTTGACAGTAAGGGCAGTTCGGCAATGGAACCGACTGCCTAGGGAGGTGGTGGGATCCCCTTCGCTGGATGTCTTCAAGCAGAGGCTGGACAGCTATCTGCGGGAGATGCTCCAGCTGTGGATTTCCTGCTGTGAGCAGGGGGTTGGACTCGATGGCCTACAAGGCCCCTTCCAACTCTATGATCCTATGATTCTATGATTGTTGCATGGGGCTCTTGGGCTTAGCAATGCAGGTCACTCCTACACAAAGAAGAGACCTAACAGAGTTTTAGTTATGAACGACATATGACTTGAGGAGAAGAAAAATATTCATTCTGCAGATAACAGTTTGTTATTTCATAGGCTGGGTGTGCAGCTGGGTCCTATTTTAGGCTATGCAAGGCAAATGCAAGCAGTGGTGCCATCAGGTCAGGACTTTGGAGAAACAGTCCAGGGCCCCTCTCAGTGAAATGAGGAGGGCCCCCAAACTCAGGAGGGTTGGCTTACCACATTTTAAAATCTAAAGAAAGAACAGGCACCATAAGGATCATTAAATACAAAGTCTAAAATTACCTAACTACACACAACTTGACTACAGTACTTATGGACCACAGTATGGTCATGGCTATTTCTGTGCATCTTGTGATGTGCATAGTCATATATAGTTTAGACTGTAAAGAATAATGTTTTCCCATTGATACAAGATCCACAATAATATTTCAAGGTTTAATGATGAACATGTACACAAGATGGTTAGTACCAAATGTTTAAAACAGAAAATAAATCAGCATCTCTACAGGGCTAGTGACAAAGAAGTGGCCACTGAACAGTGCTTTTTTTGTGATGGTACTCACCATCTTTTATCAAGATATGAGTACTGGCATCTCTCTTTTTTTAAAGACAAAAAAGAAGCACTGCGGCTGAAAATATATGCTTCATGGTAAAACCCTTGGAATTAAAAAAAGGAAATTACCTGAATATTCTGGCCACATTGGTACATATATCCTTGTCATTCATACGTTTCTCCAACATTAGACAAAGATCTGGAATTGCTTCAGAGTCCATGAGTTTGCACCTCGACTGTGGCAAGTCAACCAAATTTCGTAAAGTGGCAGTGAGCTGGCAAAAATATATTTAAACATGAATAAATCATCACATTATTATGAGTCCCAGAGTCTTCTGAAAATTTAACAAGGTCAGATCTAGTCTAAGCCTCCTCTGATGGCAGCTCTATGAAATTTTGCAGACATGTAGAAAATAGTATGGATTATTTAAGGTCTGGATATGAACCAATGATACAGGCTTAATTTTAAAAAAACAGGATAGAGGACAGTACAGGCCACATTTCTCTCTTTATTCTAAAAGCAGACAATAATATCTTGTTTCTTCCTTGGAGACAAGTGAATCTGCTTGTTTCTCCGTCTGCCTTTTGGCCTGTCCTGTCTCTTCACAGCTAGGCAGGGAACTGCTGCTGTTTGTGCTTGCGCTTATCTTTCCTTTTTCAGCCAAAGTACTAGAGCAAACAATAGCCAGATGCTCCTGGATGAAACCAAATTACCTAAACCCATTTCATTCTGGCTTCTGACCACGGCTTGGGGCTGAGACTAACTTCACCAGAAGAGAGACTGAAGAAGTGCAATCCACTTTCAGTACCATCAACCTTGGTAGCCTTCTTGACTGAGTTTGTGGATTGGGAGTAAAGGACAGTGTTTTGCAGTAGTTCTCAACCTTTAAAACCCTATATGGCCTGGATCCATCATATCTTTTTCTGTATGTACCTCCCCATACCTTGAGATCAAGTGATGAGACTTTCGTATGGGTGCCACACCATCAGAAGTAGATATTGGTTTCTATCAGTAGTAAAGCTTTTTCCCCATTAACAGATCGTTCTCAAATCAGAGTACACTGCATAAGACTCAATCAATCCCTTTCAGAAGTTTTTGTTTTAGAAAGACCTCTGGTCTGTAAGTGACTGAAATCTATGGCTGTGTTAATTTTTGGCTCCAAAATGTTGTTACATGTTGATGCTACTTAAATTTTTCTATTTTAACTTTCATGTACTTCAGAGCATTTGAAAAGAGGAATATACATACAAACAACAGGTAGGCCTGTCAAGACAAGATTACTGATCATGAGACAGGTGAATGAATTGGTTATTATTAACATCATCACCACCATGCAGCTTTTCTTTCAAAAAGGTGAAACTCAACGCGCCTTACAAAAACAAACACAAAACGCAAGGGTAAAAACAAACTAAAATACACAAATAATATATTTAAAAGAACAGATAAAACACAACCCCATCCCACTAAAAATAAGCAGAAAATGAAGGTCCAAATGCCTGGGAGAACAAAAATGTTTTTGCCTGGTGCCTAAAAACAGATAGTGATGGCGCCAAACATGCCTCCCTGGGGAAAGCATTCCATAAACAGGGAGCCACCACTGAGAAGGCCCATTCTCGTGTCACCACCCTCTTTATCTCCTTCAGAGAAGGCAGATGGAGAAAGAGCCTCAGATGAAGAATGGGGAGTTTGGGTTAGCTCATATGGGAACAGGCAGTTCTTGAGGTAGTGGGGTCTTAAGCCACATCAGGCTTTATAGGTTAAAACCAGAACTTTGAATTGGGGCCGGAAACTAATTGGTAGACAATGCAGTCATGCCAGAACTGGTATTATGTGTTCAAACCATCTTGCCCCAGTCAGCAACCTGCCCACTGAATTCTGCACCAGCTGCAGTACCTGAACTGTTTTCACAAATAGGGCATTTCAGTAAACTATCCTAGAGGTTACCACAGCACAGACAACAGAAGTTAGGCTATCCCTGTCCAGATAGGGGTATGCCTAGGCTAGAGCTGACGGCAGGCACTTTGCACCACCAAAACCACCTGACTGTCAAGCAACAGTCATAGGTCTAGAAGAACCCCCAAGATATGCTCCTGCTCCTTCAGAGGGAGTGTAACTCCATCCAGAGCAGGCCACATCCCACTCATCCAATCTAGGGAACCACCCACTAACAGTGCCTCAGCCTTATCTGGATTAAGCTTCAGTTTATTGGCTCTCATCCAGTCCATTGCTGAGGCCAAACATCAGTCTAGCACATTTATTTATTTAATTTGTATCCCACCCTTCCTCCCAGCAGGAGCCCAGGGCGGCAAACAAAGCATTAAAACACTTTAAAACATCATAAAAACAGATCTTAAAATACATTAAAATGAAACAGCATTAAAAACATTTTAAAAAAACTTTTAAAAAGGGTTAAAAACATTATTACATTGACTGCTATACCTGCAGTTTTAAAAGAGAAACAGAACTGTGCGTCATCAGTATATTGCAGACAACCTCCCCCAAAACTTCAGATGTCCCCACTCAGCAATTTCATGTAGATATTAAACAGCATGGGGGATAAATTTGAACCCTGCAACACCCCACTCTGAAGACTTCACTGGGCCAAATAAGACTCCCCACACACTACCCTCTGAAGTCAGCCATCCAAGTAGGACTTGGATCCAAGTAGGACAGCAAAGCAGTGTCGCCAACTCCCAACTCAGACAGCCAGTCCAGAAAAACACCATAGTCAATGGTACTGAAAGCCACTAAGAGATCAAGGAGGATCAACAGAGACATTCCCCATCTCTCTCCCAACAAAGTTAATCATACAGGGCAACCAAGGCAATATCCATGCCAAAAGCAGACCTAAACCCTGATTAAAATGAATCTGGAAAATCAGTGTCATCCAAGACAACCTGGATCTGGCCTGCAATATTGCACTCAAGGATGGAACATTAGTGACCAGCTGATAATTATTTAGATTTTCTGAATCTGGGGAGGGGGGTTCTTAAGGAGTGGTCTTACCACCACCTCCTTTAGGCAGTTGAGGACCACCCACTCTCTCAAGAAGGCATTAACAATTTCTCTGGCCCAGCCAGCTCACCGTTCCTTGGTAGTTTTTATCAGCCATGAGGGGCAAGGGCCAAGAGCACAAGTAGTTGCCCGAACCGATACAAGCATCTTGACTGCATCATCCTTGAGTCTTACTAACTGAAACTCATCTAACATGAGATGACAAGACAGTGCTCTGGACGCCTCTTGAGATTCATCTGCTATAATGCTGGAGTCAGGTCCTGGTAGATGCAAAAACATTTATCCTGAAAATGTTTTGCAAACAGGTCACAGTGAGCCACCATCAGTTCTACCACTTCCTTCAGGCCAGACTATAAAGGCCCCACACTGCTCAGAAAAGCTCTGCTGGATGGCACAGTGAGGATTAAAATTTGCCTTCTTCACAACCTACAGTGCCACTGAGTAACCTCGACAATGAACACTCACTAGTTGCATTTATCTGCAGTTTTCCTCCACTTCGGTTCAAGCTGTTTCCTAACTTGTTTCATTGCCCTCAGCCAGGCTCTATCAAGTGGGTGCTCAGGGATGATTGAGTCAATGGCCTGGGCTATCCATATATTCCACACATCACTCAAGGCTTCAACAGGAGTACCAGGTCATATTAGCTGGAAAATCTCCCAGAGCCATCTGGAAACCAACTGGATCTATCAGCCTCTGAGGGTGGACCATCCTAATGGGTCCCTTGCCTCTGCAGAGGAGAAAAGCTGCTGAAAGCCTAAATCACAATGGTTGATCCAACCACGACAAGGGACTGATGTTAATATATCCCACTCTCAGATCATCCTCTTCCTGCTAGGTAGAGAAAACTAGATCCAGAGTGTGGCCTGCCACATGCACTGAACTGATGACACATTGGGACAGCCCCATGATTGTCATGGCTGCCATGAAATCCTAACCCGGCCCAGAATTAGTGGCCTCAGCATGGATTTTGAAGTCCCCAGAAACAGCAGTCTGGGAGTCTTCAAAACCACCTTTGAGACCACCTCTATCAGCTCAGATAGGGAGACTCCTGGCCAGCAAGGTGGGTGGTTAACCAGCAGAATCCCTAATCTGTACCCATTGTGATAGGTACAGACACGCTAGATCCCCTTTCAAGCGTACAGGAATCCTGGAGAGACAGATGGAATTCCTGTAGACTACAGCAATTGCTCCCTGACCCTCAAGCCTAATGGGAGGAAGGGCAGGATATAAATCTAATAAATAAATAAGCCTGATCTAATGCTGCACTGAGTACCAGGTGAGCACAGCTGAGTAAGACCAACCCCACCCTGCTCACTCACCCAGGCCTAAGTAATATATAGCAGATTGGCCTCCTCATCCACAATCAAACTGTGGATGAGGGACATCTTATTTGAAATCAACTTGGCATTAGGGATGAGTGAAAATTCTGCTTCCTTTGGATTTCTTACCAGATTTTTCAAAAGTTCGTATGCTTGCTCTTGTGTGAAGCGAGCATGCTTGCTATGATCTCAGCAGATTTTCCTCAACACCAGATTTCCCTGACACAGGACCACACAGCAGGGAGGACCAGGGCACACAACAGAGAGGGCAGAGGGCTGCATGGCAGAGGAGAAGAGGGGGAAGTTCTGTTGCGAAAGCATGCCTCTTGCACGTGAAGGACAGCAGTGCGGATGCAACCCATAATGTTTTTAAAAATCAACTCATCTGGGAGGGCAGAATATAAATGTAATAAATACATAAATAAGTAATCTTAATTTTTTTGCTGCATCCATTTTTTTAGGAGTCAATAGCTATACAATAGAAAATGTACTATTGTTTCCTTACCAAAAACAGAGTAGGAGTTTCCAATTATTTATTTTGTAGATCGCAGTTAAACATGTTTTGAGATAACAATATTAAAGCTACTGAGGCTATCATTATATGGACTGGCCATAATTATTTCTTTTAAAATTGATATATTTGCAACTTTCAGATTGAGATCACTTATTAACCAAATGTAGGAGGAAATTCCTTAGCTTTTCATAGAGTAAATCTGAGGCCTGAATTTGTACATGCTACAGTTTATCTAGTAAGACACCAAAAGATTCATTTTCCCTAATCTCTAGATATATGAAAAATGGAAATGGACTGCCTTCAAGTCGATCCCGATTTATGGCTACCTTATGAATAGGGTTTTCATGGTAAGTGGTATTCAGAGGGGATTTACCACTGCCTCCCTCTGAGGCTAGTCCTCCCCAGCTGGCTAGGGCCTGCTCAGCTTGCCACAGCTGCACAAGCCAGCCCCTTCCTTGTCCGCAACTGCCAGCTGGGGGGCAACTGGGCTCCTTGGGACTATGCAGCTTGCCCACGGCTCCACAGGTGGCAGGGCACGTAACCCCTGAGCCACTCACTGTGGGGGTGATCTTTAGCTGGCCTTTTACACCCAGGAGACACGAGCGGGGATTTGAACTCACAGACTCTGGACTCCCAGCCAGGCTCTCCTTCCCACTGTGCTATACCAGCTATCTCTAGATATATAACACCTTCTAATTACCCTGGGCATTTCAATATGAGAACCTGAATAAAAAGGCAGACAATAAATCTATCAAAGATAGGCCACACTGTCAGAGCAGAGTTTCTATTGTTTGAAACATACATTTAGTAGTCATAAAAAATTCAGTACATGAAAAATCCAGTCTTTTCCAGATACATATAAAATACCCAAACCTCTGTCTGTCTATCTGTCTCTCTCTGTCTGTTTCTTTCTGTCTCTCTCTCTCTCACACACACACACACGCACACGCACGCGCGCACACACACACACACACACACACACACAGAGAGAGAGAGAGAGAGAGAGAGACTCTGTATGTCTATGCTTAAGGGTCATGACACTTGTACAACTGATGGTGTGATCACTATGATGCTTGACTAATGCTCTGGAAACTGCCTACAGCCTTTCTGTTTTCCAGGAAGCTCACAAGCAGACTATGAAGTCAACAACTCTTCCAATGTCTAGCATTCAGAGGTATACTTCTCTGAACATATAGATTCCAAGGAAGGAGACAGTCATAGCTAATAATAATTCTAGCAGTTCTATACACCACCTTTCCCAACCAGTGTGCCTCCAGATGTTGTTGGACCACAACTCCCATCAGCCTCAGCCAGCATTGCCAATGGTCAGGAAAGATGGGAATTATAGTCTAGCAACATCTGGAGGCACACTGGTTGGGAAAGGCTCCTATACACTAATGATGTGCTGTGTGAAGAGACATACTTCCTTTTGACTGTTCTGAACATACAAGCAATCAATTTCGCTACATGGCCCCAACATGATGAGAAACTGATAAAATCTGTCTATATCCACTTTCTCCATACTATCCATAATGTTATTGTCCTCTCTCATGCCTTCATTTTGTCATCTTTTCTAAAATAATAATAATAATAATAAACTTTTGCCTTTCCACAGGGAGATCATGCTCCAATGTTTGATAATTTTAGTTGTTCTTTTCTGTACTATCTCTAGTTCTACTAGGTTGTCAGTTATATCATCAGTATTATTCCCTTGGATTTTTATCTCCTCTTTAACTCTATAGATCACTGACCACAATACTAACCATAATGTTGGTTAATCCAACCTTAAATTTACTCCAAATGTCAAACTTTTTACAAAGCACAACAAAAATATTTCTTTGATGAGAATATAACGAATGATTCCTGCCGTTTTTCACCACTAGATTTATATAAATGGCCTTTACAAAGTTATCTCTGTTCCCACCACTCTTGGCAATAATCAAGCACCAATTTCCATGTTCCATCATCATCCCTATTGGCACAAGAGCTTTCTCATCCACTACTGCTGCTATACAGGACATCCATCTTGCATCTCTTTGCTTCACTGATTCTCTATCCCTTTTCTAATCTCCTCTGAAAATTGCCTCTCTGCTAGCTTGCTTTTGCCTCTTAAATAATAGAATATGGTGGAAAGACATTTGATTCTATTCCTTTAGTGCTTTTTTCCCAAGTTGTCAAAAGCACAGAAACTAGTCACAAGTCACTTCTGCTTTTTGCCTTCGCTTGCTGAAGTACCACTATTTTCCTATAGTGACCCTGCAGCCATTTCCAAATCCAGCTTAAATACATACAATCTCACATCATAAGATCATGTATGTGTGTATATATTTGTGAAAATTGGTACTCTGTAGAATACAAGTACCTACTTGTGGCTCTCTGGAGGCCACACACTGGTTTGCCTTGACTTTTCTATTTTGTTTTCAGCTGCCCATGCTTTCCAATGGACACACATTAAATCAGCATGGCTGACACTTGCAATCCATATGGTGACTGTACCGATTCTCATGCTCACTGCTACTAGTTCCAACAGAGTACCAGGAGCAGTGCAGATGGAACAACTAGTGTAAAACCTGCAATGGTAACACCAAAACAAGCAGGTATCTCTTCAGTGAGGTACTCAACACACACAATTTCCTGTTGTTGGGGGATGCAGCCATCTGGATGCACCCTAACAGAAATAGTTAAATATATAAATTATGTCTGATGTTTTAATGCACAAGTAGCCACTGACTGCCCATCCACTACCGAGCCAGGTTCAAGGTCCTTGTATTAATTTACAAAGCCCTGAACAAGCAGGGTATCTTAAGGACCACCTAAACCCTTATATTCCAACTCAATCACTGAAATCATCTGCAGGAGCAGGTTTGGTTGTCCCCAAGTTGGCGAGGCTCATTTAACATTTCATTTCAATCAAGCCTTCAGTGTCACTGGCCCAGTTCTTTGGAATGCTCTGCCAATAGAGATTCAGCAGGCACTTTCTGTTTTAACTTTCAAGCACCTGCTGAAAACCTTTCTTTTCCACCAGGCTTATGGAGGCAATTAAGATGCTTTTTTCGTAAGAGTTGACCTTTTTTATTGTACCTTTAATGTTTTTATTCTATGGTTGTTTTTAATGTATTGTAAACTGCTTTGATGTTTTTAATGAAATAGCGGTACTGTATATACATATTTGTATAAATAAATAAACAAAAGCAGAATGAAGCCACCTACATTTATCATTCTACACATCAAAAACAATGGCCTGGCTCAAATGACATCATAAGCCAAACTATAGCTTACCAGGAGAGGCTCACAACCACATTGTTCCTCCCCAATCCTTTTTACTCCCCTGCCATGCTGAGCTATTCTGTCCAGGTCTGTGATTGCAGTTAAGCTCTCGCCTCACTAATTATGAGCTGTAGCCAAGAACAAACCTTAGTAGAATATGTTGTTTGGTAGAATACCTTTTTTCATGCATCTGTAAACTAAGCAGTTGTGTGTACAAAGTACAATCCAATTAAACTTAATTTGAAGGAACAGTAGCCCTGTACACATGTTAATTGTGTGTAGGGCACATCTGAGTACAGACCAGAGCAGGAGCATACTTTTAATCCCGTCCCCGACACTGGGTTTTAGCATTTAATTATTTGTCTGCAAAATCTGTATTCCCACCATTCCACCAAAGATTTGCTTTGTTAAGAGAACAAACAGGTAACTAAAGATTAAATGACACTTCTTTTCATGTAATCATAAAACCTATGATTCATACCTAGATTCTATTATTCATACCTAGAATTACATATGCAAATTAATGGAAATCAAACCAAGATTCAGAGATTAGTACGTTAAATTATAGGATATGGCAACTTCAAAGAAATTAATCTGGGCAACATGAGCTAGTGAGAGGTTTATTCGCACCTGGTTTAAACAAGATTTGAATTAATTTAAACAAGTGCGAAAAGATAAACAAATAGCAATGATCAGTAATTCTTTTCTTTTGATATAATGAGTCTCTAAATAAAGCACAGTGGATGTTTTGTATTAATAGTTGATAAACAGCAGAAATTAAATTATTGAAGGAGTAAAGTCAAAAAAGTGTTTTAAAAGGATAATTGTGATACTCTCATATAGGGATATACAAATTGTTATATTTGGTTATTTTTTGTTTTTGTTTTCTCCTATATTCTCATTTTTACAATAACTTGACAATGTTGTGAAGCTCCAACTGTTGTATATACGTACCTGTTTTCTCCTTCTCGTTTTATATTTTATACAACTAAATTATAACTGCAAATAATCAAGGCATATAAATATATTTAGAATTACTTTAGCAAACCTCAGACTAGCACTGAATCTTATCTTGTTGAAATAAAATTTAACTCTGACCGGAACCAAGAGGTGTCCTGAACTGGAAAATCGAGCATCATTGTCATTAATTTCATTGATCTCCTTCATTAATTGCAGCAGTATTTCAACAGTTCCCTTGTTGACCATCTCATTAATGAGCCTTGCATTTCCAGAAATGAATTTCATAGCACCCATGCAATAGAGAAAGGCCTCAGTGTTTGCTTGCAAGTCTTCAACTCTCAGAATTTCTAGCAGAGAATCTATTGAGAAAATTAGGGACACAGGTGTGAATGTTTCTGTCTGGTGCTATTTCCATTCACAGCACCAGAAAACAATGCTTATTGCCATTTAATGTGAAGTGATCAAGAGACCTTAAATATAACAGGTGGTATCCAATTCAGGACACTTGCACAAGAGGAATCCCCACTTCCTCCTTTCCATGATAGCCCCTGTACCCCCTGCCATTGGGGAACCTTCAGAGAAAGCATTGGGCATGGGGCGAGGGGCAGCAGTGTGCCTGAATATCAAGGGAATTGGCTGGAGAGAGCTTGGGCGATCAGAGTGCCAATTCACACAAGCTACCATCACCAAATTATGCCCAATTTCCTATTTTTACTGCAGCTGTACAAGCCCAAGCCCAAACCTTTCCTAAGGGTGTCCTGACTCTCAGGAGAATCTTTTCAATGGGGGTAGGAGAAAAAGCCAGGCTGCTGTGGAGAAGAAAGGGTGGGAATTTCCTTTATGTAAGCATCCTTGCATGAATGCAGCACTGGATGCCACCCAACAGGCTGTAGTTTTTAGAATTAACAAGGGTCTGTTTTACTTCCTTAGCATGAATACAGGTGGCTTTTTAAGGAAACATTTTTAAAGTGTACATATGCAAGACTTCAAGTAACTGAGGAGTCATCATCTATCTGTGTTGCTAATTACTTTCTAGGATCAAAGAAACTCACTAGCTTCAAGATAAAATAGATAAATACATATATAGCTCATTTTTTTTCTGTTGCTCAACTGTAGCTTATTGGAGTTAAAATTAAAAAATTAAAGGACCTTTCTTCCATCCCAGAAGCATCAAAGACATATCTAGATACTGAATGCTGCAGAGCTGTACCTTGATATACATTGTTTGAGGAAATTCAGGGGGTTTATGCTCAGGATGTTATAAAGGGAAGGGAGAGGGAAAAGCAACTTAATATCAAAATACAGTCTGAAAATCATGGTTGCATTCATACTTCATTTCTAGACTGCCGCAATTCCTCCACAAATTAGCAGTCTATTTTCTTTTCTAAATTACAAAAAATAAATGGTTACTAGCCATAGTAGAATATATAAGATACTTACCCAATATTTGGTCATTTTGAATGATAGAATCATTCTTTTCATTTCTGCTTATTTTAAATACTAGTTTGCAGACATTAAGCAGATTCTTTCCACTTACTTTCAGCTACAAAGAAGGGTGGGAAAACAGAATAAAGCAAAGATAGTGAAATCATTAGACTGTACTATAATCCTTCAGCTAGTTATTCAAGATCAGATAATCAAATTCATGAGACTCCACAGCTATTACTTTATCGTTTTTGTTTTCTTGGTTGAACTGGTGCATACGATCTGGGGGTGGTAAAATGTAACAGAGGACTCTAACAACTGGGATATGAATCACATGGAGTTTCTATATGTACAGTTCTACATATACATAATGGTGAATTCTGTTTTAAACAGACCAGGATCATGGTGCCAAAAGCAATGCAGGAGGAGAGTGAGGGAGGAACATGGGGACTCAATGCTTGTTATTGAATTCTTAAACTATAGTTTAGGAAGCTGTGATTGTTACATCCAAACTGGCCCTCTGGTATCATTAATCACAGAATTCTAAGAATCTCCTTTCCCCTGTGCTCTAGACTTTCTGGGCAAAAGTGATATGACTGTTTCTTCTCTATACGCACACACACTTATGTGTTTGTCATTAGCAAGAAGAGATAGGAAGCATGCATAAATTCTAAACACAAAATACACCAATGCATAGCACAAAATAAAGGGTAATAAAAAGTTACGCCATTTCTAGATTCCACTGTTTTCAGTAGGAGAGATTTAAGTGTGACCTTCATTCTCCCATTGATTTCAATGGGACTTCAAGTAATTCTGAACATCCTGTAGTTCTCTTTTAGAATATCAATAAATCCAACTTTATTTCTACAAAACATATTTTTACCTTTCACTGGCAGTATGTATTAAAAACATAGAAACCGAAAGACAACTAAAAGGAGTTTTATGATTATATTCACATGCTTAAGTCACAGTGATTTCTACAGATGTACCTAACTCTATCTGTACAGCACCCAGGATTTCAAGGTTTATTTTTAAAGGAATGAAGGTCTCTTTACAAATACAGGTTAAAATCTAAAAATTAGGACTTCATGTCATAATGGTCAAAAGGTCCATTGCTGAGCACCAATTACACTTATTTAAATTGTATTTAAAATAATATTGAGTGTGAAAACTAAAAATATTATTATTATTATTTTATTATTTTATTCAATTTCTATACCGCCCACAGCCAACGGCTCTCTGGGCGGTGAACAGCATAAATTTAAAATACAATATAATAAAATCACATATCAATACCACACACATAACAAAATTCCAAAGACTAAAAACATATTACATAATTGTTCTAGTATACTAAGATGTAATAAATATACTAAGAATATTAAAATATTAAAATATTAAAATGCCTGGGAAAAGAGGTACGTTTTAACCTGGTGCCGAAAAGAGAGCAAAGTTGGCGCCAGGCGCACCTCGTCAACAGAACTATTCCATAGTTCGGGGGCCACCACTGAGAAGGCCCTAGATCTTGTCGTCATCCTCCGGGCCTCTTTATGAGTCGGTACCCGGAGGAGGGCCTTCGATGTTGCACGCAGTGTACAGGTAGTTTCATATCGGGAGAGGCGTTCCATCAGGTATTGCGGGCCCGCGCCGTGTAAGGCTTTATAGGTCAAAACCAACACTTTGAATCTGGCCCGGAAACATATAGGCAGCCAGTGCAAACGGGCCAGAACAGGTGTTATATGTTCGGATCGTTTGGTCCTAGTCAACAATCGGGCCGCAGCGTTTTGCACGAGCTGCAGTTTCCGAACCGTCTTCAAAGGTAGCCCCACGTAAAGCGCATTGCAGTAGTCCAATCTTGAGGTTACCAGAGCATGGATAACTGAAGCAAGGTCGTCGCTGTCCAGATAGGGACGTAGCTGAGCTACCAACCGAAGTTGACAGAACGCACTTCGTGCCACCGAGGCTACCTGGGCCTCAAGTGACAATGAAGGATCTAGAAGAACTCCCAGACTACGAACCTGCTCCTTCAGGGGGAGTGTAACCCCGTCCAGAACAGGTTGAATATCCACCATCTGATCAGAGAAACCGCTCACTAACAGCATCTCAGTCTTGTCTGGATTGAGCTTCAATTTATTAGCTCTCATCCAGTCCATTATTGCGGCCAGGCAACGGTTCAGTACATTGACAGCCTCACCTGAAGAAGATGAAAAGGAGAAGTAGAGCTGCGTGTCATCAGCATACTGATGACTACGCACTCCAAAACTCCTGATGACCGCCCCCAGCGGATTCATATAGATATTAAAGAGCATGGGGGACAGAACTGACTCCTGAGGGACCCCATACTGGAGAACCCAGGGTGTCGAGCAATGCTCCCCAAGCACTACCTTCTGGAGCCAACCTACCAAGTAGGAGCGGAACCACTGCCACGCAGTGCCTCCAACTCCCAACTCGATAAGTCGCTCCAGAAGGATACCATGGTCGATGGTATCAAAAGCAGCTGAGAGATCAAGGAGAATCAACAGGGTTACACTCCCCTCATCCCTCTCCCGACACAGGTCATCATACAAGGCGACCAAGGCTGTCTCAGTACCAAAACTGGGCCTGAAACTGGATTGAAATGGATCTAGATAATCAGTTTCATCCAAGAGTGTCTGGAGCTGGTTAGCAACCACCCGCTCTAAGACCTTGCCCAGGAATGGAACATTCGCTACCGGCCTATAGTTATTTAGGTTTTCTGGGTCCAAGGAAGACTTCTTTAGAAGTGGTCTAACAGCCGCCTCTTTCAGGCAGCTGGGGACCACTCCCTCTCGTAAAGAGGCATTTATCACTTCCCTGGCCCAGCCGGCTGTTCCATCCCTGCTAGCTTTTACCAGCCAAGAGGGGCAAGGATCCAGAGCAGAATAAGCAAACATGTTTCTTGTCTTTGATTTTTTTGATGTTGTCAGTGTGAAACAAGAGCCATTACACTAAGATACATAGAAAACTGTCCCAGGTTACACTGAGGACATATCTATCAGGAGGTTCTCCTACACCAACAACACTAAAATGAAGCGAAGTATGAAAAGTATGTGATATCTGCACTCTTGGTTACATTCTGTTCATTTCAAAGAGGGCTGTGCAAGTTCTCAATGTGCTGCATCCACAAAATACAGTATAACACAGTACTGAACCTAACACTGCCTAACCTCTATTTAAGTACACATTTTAAAAATAAATTTCACTAAATCATTAATAAAGTTTCTAGTCAATGTTAGTTCTTAAAGAATTTCTTATCTCTGCATACAGTACAATTTTTAATGCTATAAAATTGTTGGATTTCCCCCCAGATCCTTTCATTTTTTAATTACAGTGTTCTTCTATGGCTTTTTAAAATTGTGGGTTACATTTTATGAGGAAGCTTAATAGGAAGATTCTGTAACATTTGTTAACGATGTAAGACATAAGATTCACAGTGGGATACATAAAATTTTTCAGTGACAGAACAGATTTTGTCTAATTTAATAGGGCAGTTATTAAAAATCGCATACACACAGAATTTGTGTTTCACACTTGTTATAAAACTATGCTCATCCAGTATTGTTGAACTTTGTTTTACTTTGCATGATCTCCATTTTTAAAAAGTAGTAGTGTTGCTTAATTCTTAGGATTCAACGTGCAATTTCACACAAGCTTAAAGGATTAGGGTTGCCAGGTTCTTGGCCTGAGACTGATCCTGTATCTTTAGGAGAAGAGAAAGTCAGCCAAGTCCAAGAGGTCTTCTGTATCTTTAAAAGTTGTGGAGGGGGAAGGGAGAATTCCACTTTGTGGTTTTTCCCATTACAGAGTTGCAAGAACACATGCACTTGGCTGACTTTCTCTTCTCCTAAAGATACAGGATCAGTCTCAGGCCATGGACCTGGCAACCTTATAAAGGATACGTAATCCATCACACTGCACCATAATCACCACACAGTTCAACTTACACCCAGAATAATCTTTGCTAGTTTCAGGCCAAGTGGATCTGAAGCAATGTCAACTAATTTGTATAAAGTCTTCAAAAACAAAGATCGCCTTTTAAATCGCTTGTCAAGCATATTTCCTTCCTCCAAGGTCCGATAGAGAACAGTACAGGCATGGCAAAGGCTTTCGACATTGTCATCTATTTGATGTGGAAGAGATGAAAGCAAAATTAATTATTAAGTATTTTTCAAAGCCACTGTGAAAAAACCAAAACAGAAATTGCCCCAAAGAAAAACTCTTACCGAGATATAAAAAGTATATCTTGTATCAAGCACAATGATTCGAAAGGCTGTGGTCTAAACCACAAACCTTTAGGTCAGTGGTGGGGAACCTCCAGCCCACAGGCCTAATTAGGCCTACCAGACCTCTCCATTTGGTCTGCGAGGCCATTTCAGCCAAACCATGCTCACCTGCCCTACACCTTGATGTCATATATGACATCAGATGTGGTGCAAGTAAAAACCTGGGTCAGCAGAAAGGGGGTATGCAAGCACTGCTGATCATCTGATTAGTAGTGACTGCAAAGCTCTGTGCAAAGCACTTCAGCTCTTGTGAAGCCCTATGCCAGGTGCTCTCTAAGACCCAACAATCAGTTGATCCTTGGGTCTTGCGAAGTACCGCACACAAAGCTGTGCTAACTCCAACTATCAGCTTTTGGGCGGGTCTTGAGAAGCCCCATTAATAGTGATCTCCAAGTAATGATGATTCACTGATGACCACTCCCAATGGCTTCATACAAATATTAAATAGCACTAGGGATAAAACAGAGCCCTGCGGCACTCCGTAGCATAACTGCCAGGGGGCTGAAAAGCACCCTTCTTCCACTACTATTCTGTAGCCTCTTTGTTTTTAAAAAAAGGGAGGGAGGAGAATCACTGGCTCATGTTTTATGAGGTATAAAAATAGAAATCACATATGCAATTAGCATTCACTACTTTTTTGAAAATTAATTTTAGCTGCATATATGAGGGCTTTTTTAAAACCTTGCTGAGAAACTTTCCTCACCACACGCCAAATCTGAAATGGCAAACCTGACCATACTGCTAGAAAGTGGAAGTGGATCGTCCCCTCAAACCAGAAGTGGGATCATTTGAGGCAATATTCAACTGTCATGTCCCGTCAACGCAAGGATTTTTGCTTGTGCAACAGGACTTGCGCACCCTTCCCAAATCTGCTCCAGAGGATTGGGACAACCCCTAGAACAGATTTAGGGGGCATGCGGGGGGGAAGGGGGAAGAATGTTCCATTGCATATGGAGAAATTCTTGAACTGACAGAACGTTTGCTTATATTTCTAATGCAAAAACATTAAAAGGAATAATCAATTATTGGAAATAAGTCTTGGAAAATCTATTTTGTGAAAGTCACAACAAGTTTTATCAAAAAGCATTACGTACCAGTCTCTAACTCATGTAGAATTGGTAAAATTTTCGTATTCCAGTAGTTTTCTTCCTCTTCTGTCTCATTTGCTTCAAAGTTATTTTCTGAAATTTGCAAACATATTTTTAAATGACTGTGCATTAAAACTTACAGAACACAGGCAAAACTGATTTGAAACTTCTGTCATTTTAATACTTTAAAATATGTACATGGGCAAAATTGTAACATATTGTACATTCAATTATCTGCCTAACTGGTAAAAAAATTATTTAGGGTTACATTTTCACTTATCTCAATGTTTGGTTATCAGGAAACTTAAAATAACAAAAACTGACAAGTTGAACACATTTTGCTGTCTCAGTGGTTTATCAGTCATAATCATAGGTGGTCACAAAAATGACATCAGCCTCCATTTATTGGTTGCTCTTCTTAATATGTCAATAAAAGAGGCTTACAGAAGCTAAAAGTACACTAAAAGTACAAGTACACTCAATTTTACATATGAGTGCATCACTATAGTGGGTTAACTTTTTTTGTTACACAAAAATAATTCTTCTGAATCAGGTGCTGAAAGTACAAAAAGTGCTAAGGTATTGCACAAGGGGTGGGCTCTGCTGGACCAGGGTTGTGCGTACACAGGGCTCTCTGCTGACAGAACCAATTTCATTCATCTCTATCGCCCTCTCCTTACAGCAAAAATACTCTGAAAAATAGCAAAGTATCAGTTTAGAGCTGGGTGGAAGTCCACATTTTATATTACAGTGTGATCATGCTTTAATATGTGATATTCACAGAGGAAACCATTTATTGATTATCTCTTAGCAATACAGAGGAAAATATAAAATGGCCAAGTTCTTAACACTGTAAAATATCTTGACTATGTTAACCTGTACTATGTGAGAATGTAACTTCGGCAATTTATATCGTAATTCAAAACAGAGATTAATGTTGTCTGTTATGCAATAACATCCCTTCACTGCTAGCATATTAGTGATGATGCATTGTTGCAGCTGCTGAATACCCCATTCTAATAACGTTTGTAATGGGCTGCTTCCAATATGCTGGCTTAGCAAATCAGAGTATTGGGCAGGTCACTTCTAGCCCAGTTTTTATTCACAAGGGAACATTCAAAAGTTATTATAAAAGTAAAACAAATCTAAGGGCTACATCGAAGTTCAGTCATACAATATACCTTTGGTTTAAAAAAAAATTAAAACAGAACATCATGTCTGTTCAGTCAATTGACATGAAGTAACAGCTGACATGGTGTAACTTTCAGAATTACTCAGCATTTCAGTATGTGGCCAATAGCAGGATCCTTCTTACCCATGTTTACTTGGAAATAAACCCAAATAGGAATTATTTCCAGGTAACCATGCTTAGGACTACAGTATTGCATTTGTAACAAATATTAGCCATGAGTATTTCTGGGAGAAAAATACTGAAAAATCAGATTAGGAAATTACATGTCTCACTGCTATCAAAACAAAAATGGCATAATGAAAAAATCCAGAAACTTACAGCTATGGATACCACTGATGGTTTTCTAAATTTGAAGCTGAAATCCAGCAGTGTACAAGAAAGAAAACCAGTAAAAACATTAAAAATCTATACTCAACCAATACTATATGATATACCTGACTTAGCTGCAGACTTAGTCCATTCAATGTTGTCTACACATGGTAAAGGACTTTTCTGCCCATTAACCTTGTCACTAAAAAAAAAAAGGCAGGAAAAATTAACACATAGAAAACTGCAGGAAATCATAACCATGTTTACAATAGCACCCTCAGACTTCCATGCAGACAACTAGGAAGAATTTTTGGTAAGCAGAAAGCTCATCTTAGCACTGGTAGAACTTTACCAAACAATATCCCTAGCAAACACATCTGAGCCTCAGACTTTGGGATTTTCTCAGCAACCCATTTTTTAAAAAAAATCTATCCTGTCCTTCCTCCCAAAAGAGCCCAAACATCAAAATGCTAAAACAATACAATTTAAAATAAAATAAAAACATATTTAAAACATTTAAAAACAATTAAAGAACATCTAAAAACATTTAAAACTAGCACAGAAATGCTAACTGTCTGATAGATTAGACAGCTGGGCTTCCCCTAACCCAACAAAACCTTATGATCTGACTGGATGTACTCAGTACTGCCAACCACCACAGCTCACAATCAGATTATCAGTATTCTGTAAGGCTGCTCTTGGCAGAGTCTGTCAAGTGCTGACACGAAGAGAGAGTAGGTGGCCAAACCACCTGTTTCTTCTCAGTCTAAATTAATTTACCACAACCAGTTTGGGAATCTTAGAGACAGAGCATGAATTTGTCTGTTCTCTGCAGCCTCAGCTAAGCAAAAGAAATTATGGGTTTATTTATGTTATCTTGCCCCAGTCTTGAAAGCCAGTCACCAATGCCAGCTAAGGGATATGGCAAAAGGCCTATTATCATATTATATAAATTTCAACCAAGGAGGAATGGCAGGAGAAACAAAAGCCAAAATACTATTTTTCTCCTCTTGTATCTCTCCGTCACTGATTATTACCAGTATTGCTTGTGTTTACTTATGTCATAAATGAGATTGTCAATTTAATACACCATTTAATAAGTTTATATGTTTCTTCACAAGTTGAACTTAAGCAGAACTTCGTACTGTACAATATCTTACAACGCAATCTAAGCATTCTGCAATGAAACATACAGGCCACAAGAGGGCGCCATTATTGAACATAAAATTCTGACAAGCTTCTGTTCTGTTCTCAATGGAGACTGAGAGGACACAGGGCATTGTTTCCAAGAAATAATGAACTAATCCTAGATGCTAGTCTTAAATTCTACAAATAGTACTTTCTTAGAGAAATCAGTGCTAATACAAAGTGTATATATTAACATCTGATTTTCAAAAAAGGTATTACATTTCATACTTTCAACAGACAATAAATCAGGTAGTAAAATATTTTTTTTAAAAAATGTTTGCTTGGAAACAATAGCTATCATTTCTAATGCCCTTTGCAATGAACAAAGCAACCATCTGTGAAATCTGCAAGATTTTATAAATTCCCATTTCCGAGCCCAGTCAACAGATTTCCATAGAACATGCATCCATCAATTTCTATCTTCCTTAAACGCACACCTGCAGAGGTTTGTGGGATAAGACCAATTCTTTTAATTTTGAGGAGTAATTATACCATTCCATTTTATACACACAAATACACACATAGAAAAAGAGAGATGTAATTCTCTTTTGTAAGCCACCTTGAGAAGGCTTTGCCCTAAAGGTGGCATACAGTTACGATTGCCAGGTTCATGGCCTGAGACTGATCCTGTATCTTTAGGAGAAGAGAAAGTCAGCCAAGTGCAGGTGTTCTTGCAACCCTGTAATGGGAAAAACCACAAGGTGGAATTCTCCCTTCCCCCTGCACAACTTTTAAAGATTCAGAAGACCTCTTGGTCGCCATTAATCTATATCCTGCACTCTGGGATGATCAAGAAGAGATCCTGGCCCTCCTCTGTGTGGCAACCTTTCAAATACTTGAAGAGTGCTATCATATCTCCCCTCAGTCTTCTCTTCTCATGGCTAAACATGCCCAGTTCTTTCAATCTCCCCTCACAGGGCTTTGTTTCCAGACCCCTGATCATCCTTGTTGCCCTCCTCTGGACCTGTCCCAGTTTGTCTGCATCATTCTTAAAGTGCAGTATCCAGAACTGGACGTAGCACTCAAGATGAGGCCTAACCAGTGCCGAATAGAGTGGAACTAGTACTTCACGCAACTTGAAACTATGCTTCTGCTGATGCAGCCTAAAATAGCATTTGCCCTTTTTGCAGCCACATCACACTGTTGGCTGATACTCAGCTTGTGATCAACAACAATGTAAGATCCTTCTTGCATGTAGTATTGCTGAACCAAGTATCCTCCAACTTATAACTGTGCATTTGGTTTCTTTTTCCTAGGTGTAGAACTAAAATAAATAAATTGAAATAAATTGAAGTGCAACAGTAATTATGCAGAGTAAGCTACCGATTACTTAAGCGTACTTGCAGATTTAACAATTATCACTTTGTGTGAGATATGTGCTCATCAATTATGAAGAACAGGAGATGCAAACCTTTTGCAAGCAAGTATTCATTTGGGTACCAAAACTAATTTCCAGTCCTGCTGCTGTACAAAATGAGCAGAATTAAAGCAATTTTAGGAAAGCTCAATACATTTTCAAAGCCTATGGAATTGGTTATACAAGAAAAGTTTGGTATGAAGAGACATAAATCAGTTTCATATGAAAAATGAGTATATTTATTTCCTTTGTATCTTCCTACTTCCACCATCTTCCCCTCCCCGCATTTCCTATTAAATTCAAATGCCCTATGTTTAGCATCCCACTCTGCATCCATTCCTCATTGCCTTGCAATCTCTTTATTTGCTCTTTCCAATATACTGTAGAATGTGCAGACTTGGATTAAGTCCAGGACAGATGCTATTTTCCAATAGTTTCATTCTATAATGTTGCTAAATTGGTAGAATTGGTTATCAAATTATTTTCTGAGTCTCAAAATTAAAGAAAATTCCACTGATAATATTCCTATGAAATACACTGTAATAAACCCATGTACTAAAACATTAATTCCATCTTACTTTAGAAAAGTGATAGTTTACCAACAGCTGGCACAATCAAGCAATCATATGGTGGAGTAGAAAGCTCTGGGTACAAATCAGACATTTTTACTCTTGGCTTCTTAGAACCGGCAGATCCTTCTGTAGCAACAAGTAATTGTATGTATACAGTCCTGATAAATCTTAAGCAGAGCAGATGAACTGGATAGCAAGAAAAGTGGAACTATGGGCTGATCACCATTAGAGAATTTAGTACCAATGACACCTACATGAATGGAGAAAAATGATCATCTCACTCATGTTAATAGGGCCAGGGACATAAAAAAAATTGCCAGTGAAAAAGGCCTGTGTTTTTCATCACCATTTTCTAACTAGGGCTCAGAGTCAATGTTTCATCAAATGCAGCAGGAAGTCTGCATCCAGTAACAGCACCTGATCCACTTAATTCTCTTTACATTGAAGGGTCATCAGCTGCCATTATTGTTAAATAAAATAATATTCCTACAGGCAAGCCAGACAAATATACCTTTGATCTTTGATGAGGAAGAGGTACAAGAGCCTTGAACTAATGTAGAAAATAGCCTGGATAAGGACAAGAGTGACAGTTTTAACCCTCTGCCCAGTAAATTTAGATCCATAGAGATCTATAAAGGGGAGGGGTAGTAATTTACTATTGTCAAAGAAAGGGGGATATGAAGTATTCCTTAATTTTGCAAACAGGTGTCATCAATTTTTCAACATTTTACAATTTACAGCAGCAGGAAAGCATAGGGTTTAGGCACTACGATTCGTAACAGCAGTGCAAAAGGCAAACTACATGACCCAATGATAGGTTAGGAGCCAGCTTTCCCTGCTGCACCAGCAGATAAAGCTAAAAAGCACACGATAAGAAGCGGAACAGTGGCAAACAGTACTTTACACTGTATCCAAACGGTCTACAACGTCTTTATCCTCCTAGCAGTGCCAAATTACTATCAAAAAGGAGTTTGATGGGTTATTGGAGGACAGGGGTTGTTAGCCTTATACAGGCTGTTAATTCAATACAAGATTCACATTTTCAGTCTGCAAATTTAGAGATAGCAATTAGATATTTTAAGAGGCTCTATCGGGAGTCAATAGGACAGCACTGTGTGATTTCGCACACTACCGATATGTGTATGTGATTATTATTTTATATAGTTCACACACAGTGTGGGAAGTGATCACGGCTTTGAATATACAAGTTACATACACTAATGTTACTGAATTTAGACGTAAGTCTTTATAAAATTCCATAAAATAACAACAACCCATAAAATTTATTTTCTATAATAATGGCATGCATTGATTATTTTTTAAAAATATTGCTTTTTAATACAAATTATTAAAGAAAAAAGAGAGAGAAGGGGAGAGGAAAAAACCCAGTAGTTGCATTAATGATACAATAAGTGTCAATACATCCATTTTAGTCTGCACATACTGATCAATATATGCCATCCAAATTTCCATATAGGTATCCAAGCTGGTACTTATAAAAAGTAAATTCAAATGCTTTACTGCCAATTCTACATGAAAGGCTCATTTCTTTACAAGTAAACTGACACTGAGCAGAATGCACAACTGTACTGCATTCTACACCATCTTCAACACTGACACGTGTGAAACCAGTATCACAAGTGACCTAAACGTGCTCTTCAGCAGCAGCAACAGTGTAGTTGGATGGTGCCATGGAGCCACCCTCATGACAGTGGTGCCATCGTCACTTACTGGGACAATACAGAGTTAGGGCAGGGTAGTGAGGTCAGAGCTGTGTGGGTGCACCGGTGGAGCCAACCCAGCACTTCACCTGGTGCATCCCCACAGCCCCAACCTAGCTGCCATCCTGTGCCCCTGCAACATCCCAGTAAGCAGCAATGACACCACTGTCAGGAGAGTGGCTCTGTGGCACTTCCCCACCACACCAGCCCCTCCTGCTCTTAAATGTCATGTGTGAAAATACCTGAAGATGATAAAGATAAAGAAAATACTGACCTTTCACTGTTGCATTGAGATGGAGATGACACATCTATCATTTGTGAACATACTTCTTCCCCTACTATCTTATTTTGATGCTCTTTATATGTTAGTGGAAGACACTCATCCTTAATGGTCATCTGGACATTCAGGTTTTGTGAACAACTTTCATCACTACTTCCTGAAACATCATACATAGTAGCATGGTCTTCAAAATTCAGCATCTTACCTGTATTAGCAAAGCGTGACTCTTGATTAAAATGTTCTTACAAAGTAAACACACAGAAAGAAATCCTTAAAATGACATATTCTTTTGTAATATTATTCTTCACATTGTAATAACTGTCCTTGGTAGCTGGCATCAACTAAAAAGGAGAAATCTATATAAAAGAAACTGATGCAGGCTAATCTTCTTTGCATCAAAGTTTTTCTGCAGAGGCATGAACTCCTAAAAAAATCTTTATTCATAAGGGCTCTAACTTTCAACTGTATAGAAACTTCTGTTTCTAAACTAAGTGTAATAATGTTTTGTATTCTGTAGCACTGGAATCAGGTTAAACACTAAAAAGGAACCCAACCAAAAGAATGAAATTGTTTTATTTATTTTATTATTTATTTAAAATATTTCTATCCCGCCCTTCTACCCTGTAATAGGACACTCAGTAAAATCAAACACACTCTTAATAGAACCACACTCTTAATAGTATTTCAGAGCAACTCTCATTCAAACTTTCTCCCCAAAGGCCCTAGCGATGGGAATGTGCCTTTGTTCAGGATCTACCAGCTGATCCCACCCCTTGACAGAACGAGAAGTTATTCCCTCTGCCATCTTACATAGTATAAAAATTGAGAAAGTGAAGTCAATTCTATCACTTCATATTGTATCCCATCAAACTACCTGCCACCACCCCAAACAATCCTTTCCTTCATATACTCAGCTAGGGGTAGAAACACACTCACTGTTCTGAAAACAGGGGCACACAATGCTAGTCAAACCCTGCCCCTATTCACTGTAAAATCTGGTGGGGGCAGCTCGAGTGCTTTTTAAAAAAAAATCAGCTTCAAAGAGATTTTGCAACAGATCAACCCATTCCCCCTCCAGGTGTGGCTAATGGAAGTGCTTTGCTTTGGCGACTAGCGTATCCACAGCCTAAGTCCCTCCCCACTCACATAGAGATCGTTTAAAAAAACTATTCCAGATTTTGATGCACCTTAATCATTTGGATCTTGGGTTTGCTCCCACTGGGGAAAAGTGGGGAGAGAAGTTGACTTTCGCCAATTTCCCCATCTTCCTGCAGCCTCTTAAAGGCTCCTTCTAAAGCTTGAAGGAATGGAAAGCGAATTTGTGGTCTAACTACATGTCAGGCTAGGAACACAACAGCAATCATGTCATTGGTTTTTGTTAAAATTAAATTCGAGGTGCAAGGGATGGGGAAAAGGACAGTCAAGCAGGGAGAGGAAGGTTAAGCCTTTCCTCCCCAGCTATGATCTCATTAAGAGTCACACATGTACATATACATGCCAACATAGCAATGGGAGGTTTTCGCCTAGTGTTAATTGCCCACACATTTGTGCATGTGGAAAGATGAATTTTAATGAGATTGTGGCTGTAAAGGCTTAAATCTCCCCTCCCATGGTGTGAGGTCAATGACTATCACTGACCTGGTATTTCATTTTAAAAAAACATGGTTTCTAATCATGTTAGCGTCATATGCAGTTTGGCCTTTAGGATCCGAACCAATGTGTGAAAAAATAAACACATTTTATTTGGAATGAACTGCAAACTAATTTACTGTTGACTGAAATCTATGGATGCTATAGTAGTGGATTTTCTGCATCGGCAGTGGCTTAGACTCGATTACCTTTGAGATGCTTCACAGCTCTACGGTTCTATTAAATCCAATTCTTCAGTTAGACTGACTTTAATTTTTTTTAAAAATCTGTTTTTTTGACAAGGCTGATAAACAGGATTACATGGGAACATTCTTACTCTCATTGGGAAGAAGCATTTTATCTGGGAGAAGATTTCCATATGATGCTGCTCTAAACAAATGTGCACGAGCATTGCTGATTTTCCTAACTTCCTCTGAATCCACTGGTGGTTTAGGAGGGGAAATGTGATGCTCTTCATTATTCCTGGGTGATGATCGCAGCTTTGGCTTCTGTTGCAAAACAAGATCTAATTTAACATAAAGCCAGTTCATACATTGTCAGAATCAGAAGAGGGAGGTTCTATAACATTCTGGGTCCTTGTGTAATCTATTTATTCAGAAATTTATTCTCACAATGGTTGTCCCTGAGCAAGAAGTTCCATTAAAGTGAAACCATTCTTCACATATACTACTGTAGTAAATACATCGCTCCTGGAACAGGATCAGCACCTGAGGTCTTAAGAGATATGTCAATTCACATAGGGACAGATACTCTCAAGAATATTATGGGCTCAAACTATTGTAGTAAATGCCTACAAAATTTATTTATACACATTTCCAAAACTGGTATTTGTAGAGTGCAAATAGGGGGGAAATAAGCAAGCCATAAACACTTAAATATTCACCTACATAATTTTAAATCCAATGGACAGGATTGGATATATGCTGCATTTCCACAACACTGCAGAAAAAGTAGAGAATGTGGTAGTGGGCACAAATTCACCTTCGTGGGAATCTCATTTTTTATAAAGCAAGTTCCTGATCTGCTATGTAGGAAATGCTTGCAGAGATGTCAGGAGCCAGAGAGATAGCTGTTATCTTCAGAGAATGAAGGTGGCCTTAAGTATCAATCTTCTTAAGTTTGCAGAATGCAGCTTTTTGGGCGTAGAATTTTGACTGAGCACAGGATACTCAAATCTCTGCTAAAAGACAATACGTACATGTTCCAGTGGGCTGAGACGCGCACAAGAGACAGGCCTTGCTTCAACCGATTCAAAGCTGGAAGCATGGAGACTGGAATGAGGAACAGACTGTATTAATTAAATGCACAGAAGACTGTTTATATGTTTTTCCCCACAAAGTACTTTCTATGTGCACATTAATGGAGTGAAAATTCTATCTCTACCCAATTGCTTGACTCAAAATCTCTTTCTTTGAACGCAAAGCAAAATACAGGTTAGAGAAGTTAGAAAGAAAACAAAGGGGCTAGATATATGCCATGGAGCCTATCCTGCAACAAGAATAAATGCTGCCTTGCTCTGAGTCCCCTCTACCCCTGCTACTGAACAGCGACAATGGCAGTCCATAAAGCAACAGTATTCCTCCTCTAGAAGCAATTTCCTTGTGAATCGCAAAATCAACAAGAGCAGGAGATGAGACATCCAGACAGCAATTCAGAGGTGCTTCAGCTTCCCACACATTAAACCTAATAACAGTTTTGGGTTGACAATGAACACCTCTTTTCCTTTTAAAAGTTGTCAGAAACATTTCAATTATTTCTAGCCTAACTTTTCATCAGTTACACCCGTACAGCAGGAAGCATGTGCTGAAAGAGATGGACAATTTTATACCTACATTTTTATATTTCTCTAATCCTCCTCAACCAATAATGGTGGCAAACACTCATATTCCATCCCCTACAGACACACGGTATGTAAGGTCATATCCCTCCCCTCCAAAACCCCATACCTAAAAGCAGAAGGTGGCCTATTTTCAGGGGTTCTTGAAGAGGCAGATCCAAAAAGCTTCCTTTGTTCTTCTCTTGGTGTAAATGGCCTTTGAGTTCTTAAAGTTCTTAGTGCTGTTCGTGCTTCATTTATGATCTCAGCGCTGGTCTTCTGGACAGCTGAGGGCCTACAGAAAGCTTCTGAATATTCTACATTTTTCTTCTTTGAGGGCTGCATTTTTCTGACAGAAAGGAGTTTGGAGTAAGTGCTCCACACACTGTGTAGAAGAGACACCATTATAAAACTTCTTGACACTTATTTGCAAAGTCAGAATTTCAAAGTTCAGATCACCCTCTGATGAACATCTAATCCCTATGTTTCCCACCACATTGGTCATTAGTTCACATTGTTCAGCCATCTGCCTGCACCACAGACGAGCACAGTCAGTCTAGTCTGTATGCCAACAAATGCTATTGCAGGATTCTCCGCTGCTGCCTTGTTCTTGCTATTATTGGTATATTTGAGTCACTTCATGCTACATTTAAAGCAATTAGTAGGACACTCAAGTGTGCATGTACCCTTAAGGTATCAAGACCGATAATAAACAAATAATTACTGTATTTCAGATAACTTCTAACTACATACAGCCTTCGCACAGTACAGGCGGTCCCTGAGATACTGAGGTTCTGAGCCGCATAAGGCTTTATAGGTCAAATAGCACTTTGAATTGAGCCCAGAAACTAAACAGTAGCCAATGCATCTGTGCCAAAATTGGTGTTATACGTGAGGACCGACCAACCCTAGTCAGCAATCTGGCCGCTGAATTCTGCACTAGCTAAAGTTTCCAAACTATGTTCAAAGG
The DNA here is from genome assembly GCF_030035675.1 of Rhineura floridana. Lineage (NCBI taxonomy): Eukaryota > Metazoa > Chordata > Lepidosauria > Squamata > Rhineuridae > Rhineura > Rhineura floridana. The sequence continues at coordinate 85,473,464 of NC_084483.1, read as the reverse complement.
CAGTCCCATGTATAACACATTGAAGTAGTCTAACCTAGAGGTTACCAGAGCATAGACAACAGAAGTTAGGCTATCCCTGTCCAGATATGGGCACAGCTGGGCCACCAGTCAAAGCTGGTGGAAGGCACTCCATGCCATCAAGGCCACTTCAGCCACAAGCAACAGTAATTGATCCAGGAGTATCCCCAGACTACATACCTGCTCCTGCAGAGGGAGTGTAACCCTATCCAGAGCAGGCCACAACCCATCCTACTCGCTATGGGCGGTTTATAAATGACACAAATAAATAAAAATAAATAAAATAAATCCATCCGGTATAGAGAACCACCCACTAATAGTGCCTCAGTCTTGTCTGGATTAAGCTTCAGTTTATTGGCTCTCATCCAGTCCATTACCAAGGCAAGACCCCAATGTAGCACATTCATTGCCACACCTGCATTGTAAAGGAGAAGCAGAGCTGTGTGTCACCAGCGTATTGCTGACAACATGCTCTAAGCAAAACCTCTGGGCAGGATCTAGCTTATCTGTCTCCAATTGTACTCAGTAGTCAAGAACCTAGGAAGCTACCTCTGTATTCCCCAAGGGGGCTCTGGGCTTGGATTTCTCAAACAGTAGCCCTTCATGCTGCAGAGGAAATTGATTTCAATCAAGAGAGTTTCAGAAGCATCTTGCAACATGGCATCAAGGGGGCGGAGGGACATAGATTCTGTCTGGAAGGGGGAGAGTAAAAAATGCTGTTGGGAGCATGCATTGGATATGCCTAAAGATCAAGCCAGAGGAATCACTATGCTGATTATTTGTTGTCATCTGTGACACGTGGTTTCTAATAAGCCTTCCAGAGGCCACCTTTGCTGCAAAACTGTTTCCAAAATGCTCTATGTAATACAAAGTAATAACTCAGAAGTAAGTTCCATTATACTCAAAGGGACATACAGTACTCCCAGATAACCATGCATAGGATTGCAGCCTAGCAGTTCAATTCTAATCATATCTATTCAGATGTATGTCCTATTGAATTCAATGGAGCTCACTTCCAGGTAAGTGGGGTTAGGATTGAAGCCTTAGTTACAATCACTAAAAAGATTTCTTATATTAATGTACTGCAATACATAATAAATAGAGTATCTGTGCAATATTTGCAGCACCTATGCCCCAAGGGGGATGTTTGAAAACTTTCTATCTTGAGGGAACTATTTCTATGTTTAGCTGAATGCCGAGGAACCACCTGAGCATCTATATACTGTATCATCAAAGATTCTGGGGTATATTCTAGGATGCAAGCTCTGTTCACCCAGAGCAGTGGCCAGGCCTCTTCGCTTTTACTTTAAATAATATGTTCTGGAACTCACCCACAGTTAGTACTGTCCAGAAAGAGCATTACAGTGAAATACTGTCTTTCATGGAAATTTGTCTGCCATTTTCTCACTGAGGAATCCTTAGCAAGCTTCTGAGAAATTTTGATGGAACAGTTTGAAAACTACTGCTTAGTCTAAGGTATGCTAATAGGCCTCTGTAATTCAAAATGGGGAAAATGTAGCTGAGAAAGCACACACCCACTGAACTCCGAAGTAAATCCCTGTTCAGCACAAAACTGAGCAAGCTGGAGAAAGAAACTTCCCATCCAACCTTTTTATATCTATACGTTTTAAGTCTCACTGGGCCAAGTTTAAAATCTCAGTATTTCAGATACACCACTGGCTCCTCTTATTTATTGCATTTATATTCCACATTTTCTCCAAAGAGCTCAAGGTGGCATACAAGCATGGTTCTCCCCCTCATGATTTTATCCTCACAATAACCCTGTCAGATGGGTTAGGCTGAGAGGCAATGACTGCCCAAGGTCACCCACTGAGCTTCATGGCTGAGTGGGGATTCAAATCCTTGTCTCCCAGGTTCTAGCCTGACACTTTAACCACTACAACACACTGGCTCTCTTGCCACCAGCAGTGGTTAATGTGTTGGAATAGGCAAATGTTGCAAGTTCACTTGGGGGGGGTATTTGGGAAATATCCCATGTACCTGTTCACCATGATGTAACGTCCTTATGGGTGGGGTTAGTTACCTGGTTTCCTCCTTCCTTTGTCCTGGAGGATTTTTTTGAATATTCTCCATTGCTGATCAATCCACCATTGAGAGAGGCCGCATGGCAAATGATGCTCTCTGCTGAGAGCATCAATACCAAACACCAAAAATGGACTGAGACTTCTATTTTCTTTCATCTAAGCTACAGCCTATGTTTCTAACATATGAGGAGGTCGTGAGTAAATGTTTTATCTTTTACCTAAGAAGATTGTGTCTGTTGTTATTTATATAGAGAAAGGTGGAGCTGGTTACATTCTCACTCTGCTGTTTGTGTTTTTATATCTCTGCTAAGAAATAGGACCAACCAAATTAGTTCCTATTTCTCTCTGGTATTTTTATAATACCGAACATAATGGAGAACAATGGACTTCTCTACACTACCACCAATGCCACTAAATATAATTCACAGTGACCCAGTTTGCACGGAAACCATGGCTTAGCATGAATAAGGGAATGCGCAGGTACGAAGATCATAGCCACTGCACTCCTCCCCCTGTCCTGTTGCTGCTATGCTACACAGCACTAAGCCATGGTTTGGCTTAGTGTTGTATCTGAACCCAGGATTAGCCCCAGTTAGTACAGCAGCAGCAAGAGCAGGGAGGAGCATAGTGGCTGCAATCTTTGCTCTCGGAACACACACATTTGCTCACTCAGTAAATACTAAGCTATGATTTGGCTTAGCATTCTGTGTGAACTAGTCAGAGCACTGGTAAAGTTTAGTAATTTTAAAAAGCAAGATCTGTGTAATAATGATTATTTAACTTTCTTAAATGCAACCATCAAGGATTACAACCGATGGATGATATGGAGAAACACTAAAAATTGCTATCATTGAGAGGAATATTTGAAAGCATAAGAACATAAGAAGAGCCTGACAGATCAGGGTAATGGCCTATCTAGTCCAGCATCTTTCTCTCACTGTGGCCTCTTCTCACAGATGCTATGGGAAGCCAGCCAACAGGACCTGAGTGCAACAGGACTCTCTCCACTTGTGATTTTGAGCAACTAGTATTTGCTTTGTTGATTGTGGAACATGGGTTTGTAGGAGGATGAGTGCCACATACTTCTCCTGAAGAGTTCTATAAAGTGAACGGCTATAATGCAAGATGGATTGAACAAATTCTGAAAACTACTAGGTCATCAGAACTTAAGACTTTGGTCCCTTTGGTGATAGGGAGAAAAAGGACTGATGATTCTGAAGAGGTGAGGCAACAGTGTTGTGTGCTCCTCATTCTGAGCTTCTAGAAAATGTATGCTGGAGATGAGCTTTAAAAAGAGAACACCCTGTTTCACCCTGGAAAAAAAAGTTGTATAGAAGATGGAGGAAGTTGCCACAACATCTCAAAACAAGATAGTGGATCCTTAATCTCTGAGAAGTGTGTAACCACCTGCAGTAAAACTTGCGTGAATAACATTATAGCTCAGTCTGGTCATATTTACTAAGCAGAGCATACGTTGAATACCTTTGGAAATGGTGTACAATTCATACTGAGAAACTGTCAAGCTGCAAATTCACATAAGTGCATTTATGAGTATAAAGTTTTGCAGAAAAGGAAGAGCAGAATAGGCAAAGGTGGCTGTGCACAAGAGTACATAGAAAATACGACTTTTTAATTGTTTTTCCGGCACATGCTGTATCCATTGCTCTTATCCCTATTTTATTCTGGGGTGGAAAGCTTTATTCCAGAACTTAACAGTTGGAGATGAAAACTCCCCCTTCATGCTATAAACCCTCTGGCTACTTGTTTGTCACCAAAAATGGCTTTCTAGTAAACTCAGAGGAAGGCAATGGTAAGCCACCTCTGAATACCTCTTACCATGAAAACCCTATGAACAGACTATCCAAAATGCAACACAAGATAGTGGTGGAAGATGAGACCCCCAGGTCAGAAGGCACTCAGTGAGCTACTGGGGCAAAACAATGGATAAGTATGAGCAGCGCTGTGACTAATGATGCAACTGGGTCAAAGCCGCAAGTAAGCCTGGAGGCTGATACACACAGATGCGAAAGGAGAGTCCAGAGCTGTACAACATAACAATGGGAACATGGAATGTGAGAAGCATGAACCAGGGAAAGTTAGAAATTGTCAAGCAAGAAATGGAACATATCAGCATGACAATACTTGGCATGAGTGAATTAAAATGGATGGGAATGGGACATTTTCAATCAGGCAACTACAAAATATTTTATGCAGGAAATGAGAAATTTAGAAGACATGGGGTTGCTCTAATAGTGAGAAGTGATGTAGCAAAAGCAATTAGGAGCTATAACGCAAGGTCTGAGCGAGTTATATCAATGAGATTTAACGGGAAACCTATCAGCATAACCATCACCCAAGTCTATGTTCCAATGGCAAACACAGAAGAAGAGGAAATGAAGAGATTTTACGTAGAAGTACAGGAAGAAATTAATCACACACCAAAACAGGATGTTCTGATAATCATGGGGGACTGGAACGCAAAAGTAGAGAACAGAGAAGAACTAGGAATTGTGGGGAAATGGGGCTTAGGAGATAGAAATGAAGCAGGAGAAATTCTGTGAAGTCAATAATTGGTTTCTTGCAAACACATTTTTCGAGCAACTGAAAAGACTCCTGTACCTGTGGACATCACCAAATGGTCAATACAGGAATCAAATTGATTATACAATTTATTTATTTATTTATTAAATTTATACCCCGCCTTATGCCCAAAAGGCCCTCAAGGTGGCTTACAAAAAACACGAACATGATACATCAATAAAACATAATACATCAATAAAATTGGTAGCAGAAGATGGAGAAGTTCCATACTTTCTGCAAAAACAAGACCTGGAGCAGACTGTGGTACAGATCTTGAACTGAAACAAACCAAGAGGTGTGTCCCAACAAACTGAAAAGTGACAAGAAAAAAGAATTGGGAACCAGAAAAAAACTAGAGACTGCCAATAATGAAGGTGTGGATACTTTGTAGAAAATTATTTTAAAGAGAAATATATCACTATCACAGCTGATTAATCAAAAGTAGATGTAATCAATATATACAGCAACAACTGTTAAGGTAAAATATCACAAATACATAACCAATACAAAAACAGCTTATAAACTGAAATACCTAAACATGTGACCAAACGCATTTCAACATAGTCTTCTTCATTGGTCAACAAACGAATGAACAACTACTACATAGCTCAACATTAAATATGACAACATAATTCAAGGTGCAGCTCCCTGTAAATCTACAGAGCTATAGTCTGGTAATTTCCTGAATGTTACCCCACAAGACAGAGAAGTTGTTCTCAAACTCTGTGGACACTGAAGGACTATCCCTTCAGTTAGAGTTCTACGCCTTCAATATTGGCAGTCTCTAGTTTTTTTCTGGTTCACAGATCATGAACTGGTCAAATCGAAAATCAGAGTTAAGCTAAAGAACAACAACAAAGCAATCATAATACCAAAGTACAATTTAAATAATATCCCAGAAGAATATAAAGATCAAATAAGGAACAGATTTCAGGCTTTAAACTTATTTTATTTATTATTTAATATATTCCCCGCCCTTCCATCCAGCAGGAGCCCAGGGCGGCAAACAGAACACTAAAAACACTTAAAAACATCATAAAAAGACCTTAAAATACATTAAAACAAAACAACGTTAAAAACATTTTAAAAAAAACTTTAAAAACATATTTTTAAAAAAGGGTTAAAGACATATTAAAAGACATATTAAAGGCAATTCTAACACAGACCCGGACTAGGATAGCTCTCAACTTAAAAGGCTTGTTGGAAGAGGAAAGTCTTCAAAAGGCGCCAAAAAGATAGCAGAGATGGCGCCTGCCTAATATTTAAGGGGAGGGATTTCCACAGGGTAGGTGCCTCCACACTAAAAATCCGTTTCCTATATTGTACAGAATGAACCTCCTGAGAAGATGGTATCTGCAGGAGGCCCTCACCTGCAGAGCGCAGTGATTGACTGGGTATATAAGGGATAAGACGGTCTTTCAGGTATCCTGGTCCCGAGCTATATAGGGCTTTGTACCCAAAACTAGAACCTTGAACTTGGCCCGGTAGCAAATGGGCAGCCAGTGCAGTTCTTTCAGCAGCAGGGAAACATGTTGGTGATACCCTGCCCCAGTGAGCACTCTCATCGCTGCATTTTGCACCAGCTGCAGCTTCCGGACCAACCTCAAGGGCAGCCCCACATAGAGCGCATTACAGTAATCCAGCCTGGAGGTTACCAGTGTGTGAACAACAGGGGCCAGGCTATCCAGGTCCAGAAACAGCCACAGCTGTCTTATCAGCTGAAGCTGGTAAAAGGCACTCCTAGCCACTGAGGTCACCTGGGCCTCTAGCAACAAAGATGGATACAGGAGCACCCCCAGACTACGGACCTGCTCTTTCAGAGGGAGTATGACCCCATCCAAAGCAGGCAACTGACCAATTATCTGAACTCGGGAACCACCAACCCACGGCGTCTCTGTCTTGCTAGGATTCAGACTCAGTTTATTGGCCCTCATCCAGCCCACCACCGAGTACAGGCAGCGGTCCAGGGCTTGCACGGCCTCTCCCGATTCAGATGTTACAGAGAAATAGAGCTGGGTATCATCAGCATACTGCTGACACCTCGCCCCAAAGCTCCTGATGACTGCTCCCAAGGGCTTCATATAGATGTTAAACAGCATGGGGGACAAGATGGTACCCTGCGGCACCCCACAGCACAACTGCCAGGGGGCCAAAAGACAGTCACCCAATGCTATTCTCTGAGAGCGACCTTGGAGATAGGATCGGAACCACTGTAAAACAGTGCCTCCAATACCCATCTCACCAAGTTGGCCCAGAAGGATACCATGGTCAATGGTATCAAAAGCCGCTGAGAGATCAAGTAAGAATAACAGGGTCACACTCCCCTTGTCCTTCTTCCGATAAAGGTCATCAGGGCAACCAAGGCCGATTCAGTCCCATAACCAGGCCTGAACCCAGACTGGGATGGGTCAAGATAATCTGAGTACTTGCAGTTACTGCGCCACAACCCTCTCAATCACCTTCCCTAAAAAGGGGGTATTTGCAACCGGTCGGTAGTTGTCATAAACCAATGGGTCCAGGGTGGGCTTTTTCAGGAGTGGTCGGATCACCGCCTCTTTCAAGGTGCCTGGAACCATTCCCTCCCGCAATGATGCGTTGACCACACTCTGGATCCACTCAATCAACCCCCCTCAGCAAGCTTTAATAAGCCAAGAAGGGCAAGGGTCGAGAGGACACTTTGCTGGCCGCATCATCGCAAGCACCTTGTCTACATCATCAGGCTACATCAACTGAAACCATTCCCAAGAAGTTGTAGTAGACTTTCCACTGAACAACTCATTGGGGACTACAGTGGATGTGGAGGGGGCATCAAGACTGCTACGGAGGCGAGCAACTTTACCCTCAAACTAGCAAACAATTCACAGTGGGCCTCCGAAGGGTCTAAAACTCCATTTCCTGGAGTTGATGTCAACAGACTCCTGACAATATGGAAAAGCTCCACCAGATGGCTACTTGAGGATGCAATGGAGGCAGAGAAGTGGGCCTTCTTTGCTGCCCTCACAGCCACACAGTAGGCACGGTTATGATGTTTTACTCGTGCCCGATCAGCCTCACAGCACGTCTTTTGCCACTTGCATTCTAGCTGTCGTCCAGCCTGTTTCATTGCCTTTAGCTCACTGGTGTAGTATGGTGCGGACCGGGCTCCAAAATGCCGGACAGGGCGCTCGGGGCAACCATGTTAAGAGCCTGACATGCCTCAGTGTTCCACAGTGTGACAAGGGCTTCAACAGGGTCACCTGCTCTATCTACTGGGAACTCCCCCAGGGCATTCAGGAATCCACTGGATTCCATTGGGCTCCGGGGGCAGACCATCTTAATCTGTCCACCACCTCTGCAGGGAAGGATTGGAACCATAAGTCTGAACTTCACCAGGAAGTGATCTGACCATGACAATGGGGTGACATCCACCCCCCATCTCCAGACCACCCCTTCCTCCATCTGGAGCAAAAACCAAGTCGAGGATGTGTCCTGCCCTATGCGTTGGGCCAGTGACAACTTGAGACAACCCCATGGTCGTCATGGAGGCCATGAAGTGCCAAGCCGGAACACTACAGGCAGCCTCAGCATGGACATTGAAGTCACCCAGCACTATCGTTCTGGGCTCCTCCAACACCACAGCCGAGACGGCCTCCACCAGCTTAGTTAGAGAAGCTGCTGGGCAGCAGGGTGGACAGTACACCAGCAGCAACCCTAGTTTACTGTCTCCTCAGCCCTACACAAGATGCAGGCCCTCACAGCCAGCTCCAAGACAGAGTGGTTTCCTGATGACAGAGATGGAAGTTCTGTAGACCACAGCAACTCCTACCCCCCCCCCATCCCTGTAGCCTGTACTGGTGTTGCTCTGAATATCCAGGTGGGCAAATCTGGGTCAGATCAACTCCTCCCAGCTCACCCACCCAGGTCTCAGGAATGCACACCAAATCGGCACCTTCGTCCACAATCAGATCATGGATGAGAGTGGTCTTATTGTGTACTGATCTGGCATTAAACAACAACACACACAGGCCAGTGGGCACAGCAGATGAGCAATGCGGAACCAATCCATGAGAGGAGTGGCAGCAAGGAACAAGGCGCAGATAGCCTTGCCCTCGTCTTCTACGGTAATTCACCACATCCCCACGGCTATATTTCCTTCTACCCATGATCACTGAAATTGGGGTGGCATCACCCATGTTCCTCCGTACTAAGACTCCTCCTAAACAGCTGATATGGACCCAACACAAGCTCACCAACAAAGCCTGCCGGAGCCAATTATCCCAGAAGGCCTCTGCGAGAATTGGGAACAGTTATACCCATTCAAACTTTTTCACACAGGGCCCATCTACTCCCCCTCCTGTCTCACACCCAGGGAGGGCCAGCCTTCTGCCAGTTACAGACTCTCACTCTGAAGGCATCTGGTGACTTTCTCTTACCATTCAATTCACTGCACAGGCTCTCACCCCTTGCAGAAACTACACATGCACCACACGCCCTCCCCACCACCAATCTCCTCTAGATTGGTTTAACAGAAAATTAAAACAAACAAAAAAGGAAGGTAATAGAAGGGGGGGTAGCTGGGCTTTTATGCCTCCTGACCCAGCCAGCAGCTGATACAAGAGGCTGTAAGATTAACTGCAACCTCTCTCTGGAGCCAGGGTCAGGCAGGGGGTCCCAGTCCTTGCAGCACTTACTAGGGACTTCAGCTGTCTTAAGAGACAGCACCCCAAAGAAGCAAGCAGCAAGCACCCAGGTGCTCAGATACTCACTCCCAGGACAGATCTTCTTCTGTCCCCTAGTGCTGCAGCTGTTCCCCAGAGAACCAGAAGAACTATGGATTGAAGTCACAGACATTATCAGGGAAGAATACAAAAGACAATACCTCTAATTAAAAAGAGAGAAAAACGTCAATGGATGGCTGAAGAAACTCTTAAAATGGTTAAAGAGAGAAGGAAAGCAAAAGCAAAAGGAGATAGAAACACAGTTAGAACCCTAAATGCAATAATACAGTGACTAGTACATAAGGACAAAGAGAACTATTACAATAGTTATTGTATAGAAATAGAAGAGGATAATAAAAAAGATAGGACAAGAGCTCTATTCCAAAAGACCCCAAAATATTAGAGAAATCAAAGGGAAATTTAAACCAAGAGTAGGGACACTGACGAATCAACAGGGGAACACACTAACTGACTGAGATAAAATAAAAGATGGAAGCAATATACTGAAGAATTCTATACAAGAGATGCCAGGATGACATTCATTCACGGAGGAACCTAAGAACCTGCCGCGGAAAATGCCCACCCTCTCATGCTTGCGGGTATATCATTTTCGTCTCTTTTGTATGCTGACGACACTGTCCTACTGTCCTTAACTTGTGTGGGTTTGCGTCGTCTTCTAAAAGCGCTTGGCTCTTTTTGTGAGACAGAACATCTTATAATTAATCATGACAAGTCTAAGATCGTAATATTTACCCGTAAAAGATCTAAACATCGTTGGTGGCTGAACAACCATCCGATTGAACAAGTTCCATTTTATAGATATCTGGGGATTATTTTTCATTCATCGGGTTCCTGGGCATATCATTTAAGAACCTAAGAACCAGAAATTTTAGAATGTGAAGTGGAAGCTGCTCATAAAATACTTGGAAGAAACAAATCACCAGGAATCGATGGCATACCAATAGAGTTGCTACAAGTTACTGAGACTGAATGTGTCCAAATTTTGTCAACAAATATGGAAAATAAAAAAATGACTCACAGGCTGGAAGCATTCAATATACATCCCAATTCCAAAGAAAGGGGATAATGCAGTAATTATTATCAAACTATTGCCTTAATATCCCATGCAAGTAAAGTAATGCTCAAGATTCTACAACAAAGGCTCTTACCATATATGGAGCAAGAAATGCCAGATGTCCAAACTGGATTTAGAAAGCAAGGAGACACCAGAGATCATATTGCAAACATACATTGGATAATGGAACGGACCAGGAATTTCAGAATAAAATCACCCTAAGCTTTATAGATTACAGCAAAGCCTTGACTGTGTAGATCATGAAAACTATGGAATGTTTAAAAGAAATGGGGGTGCCACAGCATCTGATTGTCCTGATGCACAACCTATACTCTGGAGAAGAGACTACTGCAAGGACAGAATATGGACAAACTGATTGGTTCCCAATCAGAAAGGGTATGAGACAGGGGTGTTTAATCTATATGCAGAACATATATGGAAAGCAGTTTTGGACCAAGATGAAGGAGGTGTGAAAATTGGAGAAATATCAGTAATTTCAGATATTACAGACTATGACAGACGATACCATATTACTAACAGAAAACAGTAATGATCTGAATCGAATGCTGATGAAAGTTAGAGGAAGGCACAAAAGCAAGACTACAGCTGAACGCCAAGAAGACTAAAGTAATGACAACAGAGGGTTTATGTAACTTCAAAGTTGATAATGAGGACACTGAACTTGTCAAGCATTATCAATACCTTGGCACAGTCAGTAACCAAAAGGGAGACAATAGTCAAAAAAAATCAGAAAAAGGTTAGTACTGGTGAGGGCAGCTATGAGAGAACTAGCAAAGGTCCTCAAATGCAAAGATGTATCACTGAACACCAAAGTCCAGATCATTCAGACCATGGTATTCTCAATCTCTATGTATGGATGTGAAAGTTGGTCAGTGAAACAAGCAGGTGAGAGAAAAATCAACTCATTCGAAATGTAGTGTTGGAGGAGAGCTTTGCAGATACCATGGCCTGCGAAAAAGACAAATAACTGGGTGTTAGAACAAATTAAACCACTAGAAGCTAAAATGATGAAACTGAGGTTATCATACTTTGGACACATCATGAGAAGACATGGTTCATTAGAAAAGACAATAATACTGGGAAAAACAGAAGGGAGTAGAAAAAGAGGAAGACCAAACAAGAGATGGATTGATTCCATAAAGGAAGCCACAGACCTGAACTTACAAAACCTGAACAGGGTGGTTTACAACAGATGCTATTGGAGGTCACTGATTCATAGGGTCACCATAAGTTGTAATAGATTTGAAGGCATATAACACACACAGTATTCAGAGTCTTATTGCCTCTGAGAGTGGAGGGACCATGTACCTCTAGGACATATATGCACCACAGCCTTAAATTGGTTTAATAGCCAGTCCCTCTCCAAGGAATCCTGGGAACTGTTGTTCTGAAATGGGGGGTCTTTTAACAGAATTCTCAGCTGTCTCACCAAACTACAATTCCCAGGGTTCTTGTGGAGAAGCCATGAGAGTTAAACTGATAACAAACTCTACAAATCTGTAGAGTAGATTTACAAGTAAGTTGATTTTCCACTTTTTGGTGGATTTTTTTGTTTGTTTCTTTTTTGTTTGTTTCTCTCTTCTCTTCTGTCACAAACTCCAAGCTAGAGTCATGATTTCAGCCTTCAAGCACAAACTCTTCTCCCAGGCATTTTAGCATGTGTTTTTAAATTGCTTTTTTAAAATGTGTTTTTAAATTTGTGTATTTGTTTCTAATGTTTTAATTGTTGTAAAACGCCCAGAGAGCTTCGGCTATGGAGCAGTATACAAATGCAATAAATGAATAAATAAACAGTTGGTTACAGTTTAATTAAATAAATACTATAATCAAAGGCTAAATTAGGCGAGATAGGAGTATAAACAAAAATCAATTTTCTTCTTTCAATTTCTGTTATTCTCCCTGCTGCATTGTGAAGTTTTATAAAATCTTCTTGACAATTCCTATGTCACTGATCTCAATCTTTGAAGAGTGAGTCATTTGCTTCTACTTTAAAATCCTTACATTTTGCTCTACAGATATATCATTTATTGGATTTTAATATTTGCTCTTTTTTAATTAAGTAACTGGCAACTTGGGAGACACAATCACATTCTGTGCTGCAACATCATAGTCCACAACAGGTTCTAATAAAGTTTCAATCAAATCTTCTTTCGATCTTAGTCAGCCTTACAAGAACATTTATAGTGGAGGCATTGACTGCAGAGCCAGATTCAAGCCTGCAAACACACTTTTTGTTATAACCCTTTCCTATCTCCTCTCTTACCACATATTGACCACCTCTGCTCAAATTGAAAAGTTGTCATGTATTTTTAGGATATGCCATATTTTTAATCATAAAAAATACATTTTAAAAGTATGCCATTCAATATTTATATTTTATTTGAATAATGAAGGCACCATGTTTTCTTAATCTGAATGGCGTCCCTATAGTGGCAGCACCTTCATGTCTTTGAAATAAAAATTAACCTGCATTTTAAGAGGAAAAATAAAAGTTACCAGAAAAATCAGGGAGTTGGCTTTTTCCAAGCAGTTCAAAAAGATTTAAAAACCTTACAAAGAGTAGTGCTGTTGGTAGGGGAACTTCTCTGTCCATTCAGATTAAGGAAACATGGTTCCTTCATTATTCACATAAAACAAATATTTAATAGTATGCTTTTAAAATGTATTTTTTCTTCCTTCCCAAACTAATGCCCTAATATGTCATACATCTTAAAAGCAAACATGAGCTTATCATGTTGTATTAGGGGTGAATGGGTTTTTTATTTTTGCTTAAAACTTATATCTTCCACATATCTAGGGAGTCCCCTCCCCCAAGTATGCACAAACCAGTATTTTGGGGTGAACTTGTTTCACTTCCAAATTGATGGGCAGGTACTCAGTCACCTACGTTCATTATAGGTTAGGGACCAATTTAAGTTATCCAGGCTAGAAAAAATAATTAGATGATCATCCTTTTGTCTCCACTGGTATCTGTTTTCCAAAATCTTTTAAAGAATGCTTTTAGTTGGTAGATTCACAAATGCCAAGCCTGGTGTAACCTGGAAGACACGGTTGATTCCTGAACCAATCAGAGCTACGTCAAAGGCATAGTTTTGTACTTAGAAGAATAAGTACAGATGGCACAGCTTTCCCCACCACTGTTGATAGCTGGGAATCTCCCCATCACTCACACACACACACCTTCTGGACAGAAGCTGTCAGGTGCATGCAGCCTGTGGAGTGTGGGAATAGCTTCAATGTGGTTTGTTATGAAAGGAACTCAACTGCAAAGATATACCACAGAATTTAAATAGACGGGTTCAGAATTACTAGGTTCACAACTAGCTCTGCACACTGACACACCAGCCTTTGGCATATTATATTTCCACACAGGCAATTTTAGGGCATTTATGTTTTTATTACTCACAAGCATTAAGATGAAGACACAACAAGCTAGTTCCGGAGAGGTGGTGAGATTTGTATCTTTTAAGCTGTATCTTACATAGCCAAGACCTAAAGAGGGCTGGCAACACAGGAAACGTCCAGTAATCTCCCGCTCCATTCATTCATTCACACACACATATATACACACATTATATAGATATCTATGGAAGAAGAATAGAGGAATTCAGGCTAAGGAAGCCCTTAGCAGTTCTTGCTCCAGGAGGCATCCCGTTTCCTGGGAACTGACGAGGTAGCCTCTGTCACCATAGCAACCATACACACACACGAGGCCTTACTTAACTATTCCCTTCCCGCGACCCTCCACACCTTGGGGTCCTGTGTCCTCAAGGCTACTGAAGGGAGAAACTGTATCTGGGAGTCTGTAGGAAACGGACGGTGGTCACGTCAGTCGCTGTTGCTTTTCTCCTGCTGTCGCAGCCGGTACACCATGAAAATGGGCTGCTGGCGCCTCCTTCGTTAATACTGGGCATGCTCGGGAAAACAGAGCATGCTCGGTAGCAGTGGCGAAAGCATTTGCCCTTATCCCGTTTCTAACTGGTACGGTATCGCCTTGTTAATATACTCAAATGTTCAGTGGCAGCAACTGAGGTGCCTGACCATATCTTGCCTCCTCTTTCTTAAATCTGCCCTGAAACGTTGGCGGGCGAGCAGGCTGGTTGTACCTAGAGAAAAGAAGCGGAGGTATTCTGTACAGAAATGTTCATGCTAAATGCTTGTTGTATAATGTAGGAATTCATTTAATGGCACTCAAGTTCAAATAGGCACCACATTGCCACTGATCCTGCAGAAGTGTTATCTGGCTGCATCGGAAGTTCTCCATCAGCTTACAAATTCCGCTGTGTGTACACTCCTCAAATAAGTTCATTAGGGTTTTCCGCAGCAATGCCTTTGCGGATGCAAACGACTTTATCCTGAACTTTTATCTCTTCCTTTCCTTCCTTGTTCATTATAAATGTAGCAACTCTGTAATTGTAGCCATTACTACAGTAATATACATGACATACATTTTTTCCCTGTGTACTCTCTTAGGTTTAAATATTAATAATATTTATTGTCCATTATTGCTTCGTTAATAAAATTAACTAATTTATATAATCCTCTTACTGCTTCTCTTTTGCCTATGCATGCCTATTGTGAATATGCAGGACACTGATCAAGTCACTGCCAGCAACCCTGTCAGCCCCAATGTTTGCAGCGGTGATGGTGAGTAATTCCATAGTGACCAACATAACCTTTGTACGTTTCTTTACATAATATTTTGCGTTTTAGTTAATATTACTTGAACTCCAATTAACATTCAACTATTTGAATTCAACTAACTGAATTGATCTTCCCTGCAAAAATAGTCAAGTAATACGGTACAGGTAGTTTAAATACTTTATTGTGTTTTAACAGATGTGACCAATGAAACAGTTTTGCAACCTCAAGAATTTATAACTTGGATAATTGTACTCTCTAACAATACAAATAAAAAAAGGAATACCATCTGTAGCAATATACATGAAGGGTATGTTTCATGGGCAAGTGTCAAACATATGATAATGTTTATTGGAAACTGTGGGGAAACAAAGGTTTTCTGGCAAATGACCTGTGACCAACACAATGTGACCAACATAAAATGTAACAGTTCATTGACAGACACCCACAAATAATTGCCTCCAAAGCAAGATCCTGTGCATATTACACATTACAAGTTGCAGGTCAGCATCAAGTCCATGTGGGAAGTTGTAACGCACATGGAAATTTACACTTGGCTGTGGCAACACCCCATTAATTTGTTTCTTTTCAACCCAACATTTTTAATCATATGCAGGGAAGACAAGTGTCATGGAAGTTTTAAGAAGAGGATTTCATATTAATTATCATCAAACAAATTTTCACAATAAATTTTCACTAACAATTTTTTTCAATTTCCCTGTCTCAAACTCAACAATAACAAAGTTGCCAACTGACACCAGTACTTCAGTGGATGTTTCTGTTTCTGCTCTTTCTTTCAGGATAATCACATTTCCCATAAAGGCATTATTCCCTGTATTTGCAGTGTTTATTTTAAATTATGTGAAAAATTAATTTGTGTTCAACCTTTTATATGGTTGTGCTGTTCTCTAAGGCGAGGCAAAAGACCTTCAGCTTCTGAGGTGAGTTTTTACATCTTTAGATGACCTCACCTATTCAGCCTAGAAAGGGAGAGCCAATCAGGACGCACCTGCCTCCTTGATACATCTGCAGGGAATCTGGTAGAACCTTCTATGTGCTTCATGAAAGGGGGAGGGGGTCTAGTAGAGAATTATTAATTCTACACTTTTCTAAACAACACCTAGGTTAAAGTTTAACCTAAAATATTATCTGATTAGTAAATATATTAGCATATATTGTCTTTCTTCTAAAAGTAATAACCCACACTTCCTTTATCTGACTTGTCTTTCAAACTGTAAGCTTCTTGAGGGCAGTCTCTTTTTGTCAAACTCTGTAACATGCCCTACACTGATGGTATGGTACAAATAATAGGACTTATAATTATTACATTCTCAGGGAAAGAATTATGCCAATCCTAAGAAGGGATTTAAGTGAGAAACATGACAATATATTTATGCTATGTAAGTTGCACATTGTGGTATTATGTTGGTCACAAGTACTGTTGCATACAAAACACACTTCAGGCAATAATTCATCACATTTTCTTAATGCTAACAACCTCAAAGAAAAGAATAAAGCTAAAACATAGATTTTTATTTTCATTTGTTGGTGGGGGGGAGAGAGAAGTATGTATTTTTGTGACCAACATAACATGCTCAACCAATGTAAGTTTTATTGTCCTAAGCTCATCTAATTTTGTTCCTCTTCTCAGCTTACCAAATAAGAAAGCAAAACTATCTATTGTCTGTTTTCTTCTAGAGGTCTGTAACTGAAGATTATATATAAAAAATAAATAAATTCTAAGTCTTCTTGCATGCCACACTTCTGGTTGTTTTACTCATGTGTCAAATGCTATTTTGAAAAATTACTAACAAATAATGAAAGTTTTGAAAATAATCTTTAAAATGATAAAGAACATGTTAACTATATATGAAAACAAGAAATGGAATTACCCTGGTCTACAAATAATTTAAAATAAAATAAAATAAAATCACCAGCTGCAGATCCGGCAAGGGCTATAGATCCTTAATGGGTTGAGTTAAAGACAAAGGGTGCTTCCAGATGGGTGTTTATTGTAGGATCTGCACTCCTCATATACTCTCATTTTTCGCAATGTGCACACATCATTAGCATAATAACAGTATTATGTTGCCCTGTATTTAATCCTGATCTTCCTTTTCCAGGAAAAATCCTACATGTTAAAAAAAAAACACACACACAACAAATTATTACAGTAATCTTACTGTTCTTGCAGGTAGTTTGTATCAAGGCACTGTGGCCACTTGGGCCTCTACAGACAGCATGGACTGCAAGATTACACCATAGCTATGCACCTATTCTTTCAAGGGGAGTGCAACGCCATCCAGAACAGACTTGCCAGAAATCTAAAGCAGAATGATTTTACAGGATCCGACATGTGATTGTGGGAAATGTGGTAACTAATGCTAGTTACCACAAACGTGATCCACTTGCATGAAAACATGGTCTACAGTCTCTCACCCTCATTTTATATTTACTTATAAGGCCTGACTACAATTTTAAATTACAATCACAATTTGAGCTTTGCTGTCAAATAAATTATAAATTTGGAAAATATCTGTATATTAAACTTGATTTCTTCTGTTGTCAAGAATGTGGGGCAGTCAACATCTACTGGGGGGATTTATTTCTTCGTTTATTCTAATGTATAAACTGCTTTATGTCAGTACTTCTCTGGGCAGCATACAAAGTAAAAGTGACCACGAAAGAATCACAATGAAACAAAATACAATTCAAATAACAACAAAACACAGCTCATGATCACTATAAAACAAAAGCAAAAGAATAAAATACTGCAGCATTTCAACAATTAAAACAGGGAGCAAAGAAGGAGAAATATCACAGAAGTGAAATAATGATAGGCCATGGTATAATAAAGGCTTAAAAGGCCTGAGAGGCTTTTAAAAGGTTGGCCAGAGAGGGCTCCATTGTTCCACAAAGGGAGTGAACACCCACCCATCCCTTCACCATTCAGCTGGACAACTACTTGAGGATGCAATGGAAGCAGAGAAGTGGGTTCTTTTGCCACTGCAATTATGCACTTGTACTTATGCTCAGTCATGTTCACTATGAGATTTCCATCTTCTGCACTCTAGCCATTGTCCAGTTGGTTTCATTGCCTGCAGCTCCTTAGAAAAACAAAGGAGCTGCTCTGGCTGCAGAGCATCAGGAAGGGTGCTTAGAAGCAAACATATCAATAGCCTAGACATCTTGCTGTTCCACAGTAAGACCAAGGCCTCAACAGCACTGCCGGCCATACCAGCCAGAAAATCACCCAGAACATTCAGGAACCCAGGAACCTCCAGAGGCAGACCAACTTAATGGGCCCCCCACCACTGCAGGGGGCAACTGCTACAGTCAATCTGTCTGTGACAAAGGGGTTATTATGACCCATTCAACCACTAGGTCATCTACAACCTACTTTGTCGTGAAGACCAGAATTACATACCTTTAAAGCACTGCTACACCACTTTCACAGTCATGGCTTCCCCCAAATAATCCTGGGAATGTGTTTGTCAAGGGTGTTGAGAGTTGTTCAGAGAATATTAGCAAACTAGTGTTCCCAGGATTCTTTGGGGGAAGCCATGGCTGTTAAATTGGTATAAGAGTGTTATAGATGTATGGCATTGTGACCCGCACTGGGCAAGAGTGGTCAGGCGGGGGCGAGACAGAGGATGAGGATGCAGACTGGGATGAATCACTTGGGAAGGGGGATGGCAGCAGAACAGACTTAGAGGGCGCCGTAACCCCTGACTCCTGCAACTCCAGACCCCCATGCGGGAGCTCAGTCAGGCACGTCAGACACTTCCCAGCTGGGAACACCTCCACCTCCCATGCCTGAACTGACAGCAGCCCCCCTCCATTGGAAGAGGAAGACAACAGACTGGCCAAGGCTGCACCTCCGCCTCACTTGCAAAGACGCTCGAAGTGGGAAATTCAAATAAGGAGGAGCCTCCATTTGCACGTATGCTCCCAACCTACTTAAGCGGACCTGGGGGGAGAGGGAAACCCAGCTGCTGAGTCAACGTCTGTAGTCGTGAAGTCATGCTTAGCTAGTGTCAGAGAGAAGCTAAGTTCCTAGAAAGAGTAGGTAGTTTCATGAGGCACTCTGCATTGCAACTGTCTATTACTTTAATTAAAAGAGAAAACACCACTGTCAAGTTTGAGTCTCCCAACTTCAGGCAAGACATATGGTGTGGATGTGACCCAGATTAAAGGTATGCCTGCTACAGGCTTTGGGCTCACAGTGGTGGCCATGGCATGAAATCCAAAGCTGGCCCAGTCAAGGTGGTCTTGGCATAAATGTTAAAATTCCACAGAACAAACATCTGGGAGCATACCAATAGACTGGTTTCCTAGCCGAGGTGATGGAATTCCTGTGGATGACAGGGACCTGCCCACCAGCAGCAGCAACCAGTCCTCTGACCTATGCTGGTGCTGAACTAAGTACCCAGGTGGACAGAGCTGGATCACATCAGGAGCCCCCAGCTCATCTGCCGATCTTGGCAATGCATACATTCAACAAAGAACTCAGCATGTTCATGGGACAGGAAAGACCCAACTTTCATGATGGTGCCCAGGCCTACAAAAACTGTCCTCTACAAAAAATGCTATCTTCGGGATCTCCTGGGAACCTTCTTTCTCAGAAGCTGGGTAAGAACCAGGGTGGATGGATGGAGTCCTGGGTGAGTGGGGAAGTGCAAAGGAATAGTTTTGGTGTTTTATTTGTATTATTATGTATCGTGTGTATTATTTGTATTGTGGTTTTATTGTATATTTTAATAACATTTGTTGTTGTCTTACTCTTCTGTATACCACTTACAAATATTTGTATATATATTAAGGAGTATAGAAACAGACTAAATAAAATAAAATAAATACCAGGTTAGCTCTTTCATCCATGATCAAGTTGTGGATGAGATAAGTTTTATTATGAGCTGACTTTATATTCAACAGTGGCAACACCAGGGAAGAAGGCTGGTTGGCTAGCATGACACCTCACATCTTGCAGGACAGGGGAGGGGCCATAAACAGTAACAGCCTTCAAACATTTGCTGCCCATTCCCCTTACTTGACCTTACCATCCATCCCCTGATGCCATACCTTCCTCTGCAAGCACAACATATGCAAGAAGTTAATAAACTGCAACAGGCATTGAGAATACCATTAAAAATGTGCAAATGCAGGACACAAAACACTGATGAAGCACTGGCATAATATGTTCATAGTACCTGTTCCTAGTTACTATGTTCCATATCAATGAAAGTTTGCAGACCTTTTACAGAGGCAGCCCCATGCACAATGCATTACAATAATCCAAACAGGAGGCTACCAAGGCATGGTTTACTGAAGACAGGCTATGTCTACAGGTGAAGTCATAGCTTGTGTACCAGCCTAAGGTGGTAAGCTGTTCCAAGCAACAGAAGCCACTTGTTCCTCTAGGGTTTTGTGGGGATTTTCAACTAATATAGGTGGCCCTCTTGTTGAATCCCTGGTTGCCCTGTGGAAGGCAAAGATGACCAGGGCAATGGACACAATCACTCTCTAATGTCCTCTTCAGCAGAGCAGAGCCAGATTTATTCCCTAGTATAAACCTGAGCTGAGGTAATAAAACAGGTTGGGAGACAACTAAAACACAAGTTGAAGAAATCTTACAATGAGTCCAACCAAACACCTAAAAGAACTCATTATCAAGCCTATTCTGTGGCAAAGATGGTGGTAAGAAGCAGTTTTTCCCATCACCATAGCATCCTCACAATATCATCTGGTGGAGTCCATCGAGCTCTTCTCAGCTGGAGGAAGCTACCATGGTTTTGACATGTATGCCAGCCATGCCAACCAGAAGATCCCAAAAGCCCTTTGGAATCCATCAGAATCCATTTGCCTCTGAGGGGGGACTATTCTAGTAGGTCTCCCACCCATGCAAAGGAAAACTGCAAATATAAATCTCACCAGGAAGTTATTTAATCACAGCAATTACTTTGACAGGATAAACATGACAGCGCAAAATGCCTATTTTCAGGTCACTATCCTGCCTGGATAGAATTATCGAATTATCGATAGAATTATCGAATTCCGTGAAGCCAATAATTTCTTTCTCGCAAACACATTTTTTGAACAACCAAAAAGACGACTGTGCCCGTGGACATCACCAAATGGGAATATAGGAATCAAATCGATTATAGAATTGGAAGCAGAAGATGGAGACATTCCATACCTTCTGTGAAAACAAGACCATGAGTAGATTGTGGTACAGATCATGAAGTGGTCATATCGAAAATCAGAGTAAAGCTAAAGAAGAAAAACAAAGGAATCATAATGCCAAAATACGATTTAAATAACATCACAGAAGAATATAAAGATCAAATAAGGAACAGATTTCAGGCTTTAAACTTAGTTGACTGAGAACCAGAAGAACTATGCAGTGAAGTCAGAGACATTATCAGGGAAGAATGCAAAAAGACAATACCTCTAGTTCAAAAGAGAAAGACCTCAATGGATGGCTGAAGAAACTCTTAAAATGGTTAAAGAGAGAAGGAAAGCAAAAGCAAAAGGAGATAGAAACACGATTAGAACCCTAAATGCAACAATACAGCGACTAGTACATAGGGACAAAGAGAACTATTAAAATGGTTATTGTATAGAAATAGAAGAGAACAACAAAAAGGGTAGAACAAGAGCCCTATTCCAAAAGATTAGAGAAATGAAAGGGAAATTTAAACCAAGGGTAGGGACACTAACTGACCGAGATGAAATAAAAGGAAGATGGGAGCAATACAATGCAGAACTCTATAAAAGAGATGCAAGGATGACAGATTCATTCATGGAGGAACCGTATGATGAAGAACCAGAAATTTCAGAATGTGAGGTGGAAGCTGCTCTTAAAATACTTGGAAGAAACAAATCACCAGGAATCGATGGCATACCAACAGAGTTGCTACAAGCAACTGAGACTGAATCTGTTCAAGTATGACAAAAATTTGTCAACAAATATGGAAAACTAAACAATGGCCCACAGACTGGAAGCGTTCAATATACATCCCAATTCCAAAGAAAGGGGATCCCAGGGAATGCAGTAATTATCAAACTATTGCCTTAATATCTTATGCAAGTAAAGTAATGCTCAAGATTCTACAACAAAGGCTCTTACCATATATGGAGTGAGAAATGCCAGATGTCCAAGCTGGATTTAGAAAGGGAAGAAGCACCAGAGATCATATCGCAAAAATATGTTGAATAATGGAACAGACCAAGGAATTTCAGAAGGATATCACCCTGTGCTTTATAGATTACAGCAAATCCTTTGATTTTGTAGATCATGAAAAGCTACTGAATGTTTAAAAGAAATGGGGGTGCCACAGGATGATTGTCCTGATGCGCAACCTATACTCTGGACAAGAGGCTACTGTAAGGACAGAATATGGAGAAACTGATTGGTTCCCCATCAGAAAGGGGTAAGACATGGGTGTATTTTATCACCCTACTTGTTCATCTATATGCAGAATATATCATACAGAAAACGGGATTGGACTAAGATGAAGGAGGTGTGAAAATTGGAGGAAGATACGCAGGCAATACCATATTCTGAGCAGAAACCAGTAATGATTTGAAACGAATGCTGATGAAAGTTAAAGAGGAAAGCACAAAAGCAGGACTACAGATTAACGTCAAAAAGACTAAAGTAATGACAACAGAAGTTTTATGTAACTTTAAAGTTGATGAGGACATCGAACTTGTCAAGAATTATCAATACCTTGGCACAGTCATTAATTAAAATGGAGACAATAGTCAAGAAATCAGAAAAAGGCTAAGACTGGGAAGGGCAGCTATGAGAGAACTAGAAAAGGTTCTCATATGCAAAGATGTATCACTGCACACTAAAGTCAGGATCATTCAGACCATGGTATTCCCGATCTCTATATATGGATGTGAAAGTTGGACAGTAAAAAAAGCAGTTAAGAGAAAAATCAACTAATTTGAAATGTGGTGTTGGAGGAGAGTTTTGTGCATACCATGGACTGCGAAAAAGACAAATAATTGGGTGTTAGAACAAATTAAACCAGAACTATCACTAGAAGCTAAAATGATGAAACTGAGGTTATCCTACTTTGGACACATCATGAGAAGACCTGATTCACTAGAAAAGACAATAATGCTGGGGAAGACAGAAAGGAGTAGAAAAAGAGGAAGGCCAAACAAGAGATGGATTGATTCCATCAAGGAAGCCACAGACCTGAACTTACAAGATCTGAACAGGGTGGTTCATGACAGATGCTGTTGGAGGTCTCTGATTCATAGGGTTGCCATAAGTCGTAATCGACTTGAAGGGACATAACAACAACAACACGGCTGAGAAGATCTAATGTAGATCATATCCTGCTGTATATGTGTTGTGCTGAAGACATGTTAGGACACCCCATGATTGTAATTGCAGCCATAAAGTCCTGAGCCACCATAATAATAATAATAATAATAATAATAATATCCCACCATTCCTCCTAGAAGAAAATATCAATATTTTGAAAGGAACTATCGATAAAATTGTTCTTAATATAGATATTTTAGAGGTAGATTTAAAAAAATAAACTTTTGAAAATAGCCGTGGAAAATCACTTCATAAAAATCCAATCTGCAATCATAGAGAATAAGCAATTTAATGGAAAATTCCCTGGAAGTGCTACAAATCCTAGAAAGGCAGTTTCATCAGCAACTATGATGGGACCAAACAAAAAAAAGTACAATGGAACAATAACAATTATACTGTTTCCAGTGTTTTGAAAACTTCTCTCTTACTCACTACCTAGGATTCTGAACAACTTGCTTGGAGGTACATTCTACTTAAATAAATTACCAGTTTCTTCCAAATAAAGGTGGTTTGAAAGGTGGGATTTAAAAGTGATATATAAATCATTTTTATAAACCATCTTATTCCTGCTTCAAATCATATTGGTTTTATAATATTAATATTGAAATTAGTAGACTTCTTCCTGTTGGGGATATAGTGTCACTAAGTTCACAAAGATAATTTTATTATTTTTCTGTATGGTTAATATTCCTCTCATCTATATTTCTTCTTGTTTCTTTTCCTCTGCAGGCAGGAACCACAAAAGAAATCAAACCCCATCTGCAGTGAACTAATATTCTTGGTGCTCCATTGTTCTGTGATGCCCCTCTTGGTTTAAGAACTGAAAGGGAAAATTTTTCCAAAAGTCATTTTCTGACATATAATGGACAATTAATTGTTCTCTCTGGCTTTCTCCCCAGAATCTTTCCTTTACCTATATAGTACCCTGTAAAAACCTCTGGATCTAATTCCAGGATGCTGGTAAAATAATAAGCATGAACCTTTCCCCTATGATTACCATAATCTAACATTTCTATGAGCCACTTTTGTGTAAAAGTCGCTAAGCTTTCTTGGCTCCTTCTTGAATTCTTTTCATATGCACATTCTTTTTCTTTTCTCCATTCTCTAGGTTGTCAAGCTCAAGAATTAATTTTTATTCCACCACTTAATTTTCCTTTGTAATGTTCTTTGCCATATCTTAACTGTTGAAATCTCTTGCATCATATTCTTTTAGTTAAAAAAAGAGAGGTCCCTTCTATTTTTCAAATATACATGCTTTTTCAGTCAAGTGTTATACCTGGGCAAAACTACATTAGGGTGTATCATGAAACTCACTAATGTAAATTAGAATCAGGGCCTTATTTGTAATTGTATGGAATACTGGCAAGAAAAAAGCTCAATGCTTTCTAGAAATGTAATTCTTCCTTAAACCCATACTGAACAATGGCTTCAGCATAGTTTCAAACTAGTGTGTCATGCTAATGGAAGTGGAGTCAAATAAGGGAACTAAAACCCATGGTAACTGTTACGGTATTATACATTGTCACAGACAGTTGGAAATGGGCACGAAAGATTTGGATTTATTAATTTATTTTCTTATCAATAAATAATCCCTGGATGGCTTACAAACAAGACAGTATTACAAAAATACAAAACATAATAATGAGAATCAACAACAGACAATAAAAACATCATAGATTTACACAAAATTATGTGGTCCACATAATGACATGAAATATAATTTGCCTCTGAAAATCTCCATTAGCGAAATGATGGTCTAGACCAGCCTTTCCCAACCAGTGTGCCTCCAGATGTTGTTGGACCACAACTCCCATCAGCCTCAGCCACCATTTCCAGTGGCTGAGGCTGATGGGAGTTGTGGTCCAACAACATCTGGAGGCACACCGGTTGGGAAAGGCTGGTCTAGACAATAATTCTTAAATTAAACTCAGAAGCAGCTTTATTATATCACAAAAATCAATATGATAACTCTGCCCTACTCCAAAGAACACAGCTAAGACCACCTTGACTAGAAGGCAGATCTATATTGTCCACAGAGAGAGAGAGAGAAATCTCCAGATTAAGTATGAGGAACAAGCCTTATACTGTCACAAAATAATTTTTCCCCAGCCCTACCTGGGATTGAACCTGAGACATTTTGCATACAAAGCATGTGTCACCATCATAGCGCTAGTTGCCATGGGGAATGGAATATTGGTGGGATAACTGTATGAAAAGGACAGCTGGAGTGAGAGCTGGAGCTGCTCTGTGAAGAGATGACCACTGAAGAAAAGATCTAGGAAGGGAGACAGAAAGAGAGAGCCGGCATGGAACAGAATGGCTATGAGAAGCAAGAGATCCAGCGGCCTGCAATGCATGTTAGGAAAAGATGTATTCATTCCATTTATCCGCGCAACAGGCAGGGCCCTGCAGAATCAGAGGGACTAAGCAGCAGGACTAAACAGGATTTTATTCAGGACTCGATTTGTTTTATGAGATTTAGATGTTTGTGAGGGTTTTGTATTTGTAAATAAAATATTTGGTGGTATTTTTTGTTTTTTTTAAAGAAAGTCTGAAGTGCTTGCCTGGGTTCAGTGTGCACCTGCCAGATTCTCTGAGCTTTGGTCACATACGTGGTTTGCTACTGACCTATATCTACAAATAGGTAAATGTAAAAGGATGCACATTGGGACAAAAATCTCCAGATATATACTGATGAGGTCTGAGCCATAGGCATCTGGTTGATTGCTGTGGGAAACAGGAAGCTGGATTAGATAACCCTTTGGTCGTTTTATGTGTGTCCCTTACCCTCTACCCCACTGCAATTCACTTAACATATACCCTGATGCAGAGAACTAAGGAACTCAAAAATTTGTTTATGGTTTTGTGATGTTTTGGTTGATCCTAATAAAGGGAATTTTTATCCTGATGGAAATGTTGGATCTAAATAGGTGATTCCCTACTTCAGTATACAGTCTGAGTCCACCAAGAAGTCCCCAAAATACTACACAGCGTTTCTGAATTCTGCCAGTGGAAATAAATAATCCCCACTTTCAGTGTTATAGTTTGCTATGAAACACCAAGTTTCTGACACTTTGAAAAATATTTTCAATAAATGGTTTTTGAGATTGATTACATGCCTCAACTTTGCTTTGACTATTAATCAGTCACTATTGATTACTTTATGCATGACAAGTGTTAAAGATAATCCCGTAAAAAGTGCTCCTTGAAAACTCTGAGAGACACTTTACAATCATCACTCATTTTGAAAGATTTTCTTGCCTTGCACTATACAAAGCTTCCCCTGAAAGAAGTGCCGTCATTAAAGGAAATAACATGCAACATATGTCCAGATTGTCATATATTATTATATAGTATTTCATAAATGTATATCGTGCCTTTTAGATAATTTCTCACAAGGTGGCAAACAATAATATAAAGTTACTAGGAGTTCCACCCCTACTCACATTGCTTACTACCTGCCTACAACCCTGCCCCAACCCCTCACCAACCCCCCCAACTCATTAAATCAGGGCTGGAGAACCGTTTTTGCTCTCACCTCGTGGGGCACCTTTAACAGTGATTGACTGTTCAGGACAATCACGTGATTGACACTGTCAAAGATGGCCCACAGGATGGGAGCAAAAAAGGTTCCCCACCACTGTTCTAATGAGTTAGCATGTGGGGTTCAGACCTGAACTGCAGCGTAATGGATTCAGGGCTTACATTTTTATTTATATAGAAACCAACATATAATAATATAATAAATATTCAAATAAAGCACATAAAAAATCAGGACACAGTACTCATAGATAAAAATTATAAAAACCAACAACTGAGAAAGCAAGCAGCCAATCCAAGATTACTGAGATACATCCATGCCCAATGGTAGAAAGCAAACCCACTGAATGAGTCATTCAAAAAAAGGCCTGCAAAAAAAAGTAAGGCGTTTCTGGAATGCCTGCAGTGTTGTGGTCTGACAAAGTCTAATTGACAATGAGTTCCATAGCTCTGAGGCTGCCAGAGAATACCCTCTGCCTTGTGCCACCAGTTTTACTACTCCTTTTGGTGGGCAAAGAAGAGCTTCCTATTGCTGAACTCAGAGCACAGGCAGATTAGTTCTGGTGTAGGCTGTCCTTTAAATAACTTACACAGAAACCATTTAAGGCTTTAAAGAACACAATTAGACATTTTAATTGGTATTGGAAATGCATCAGTAACTCGTGCAGCTGGTACAGTAATGGTGTTACATACTGTAACCATCCAGCTCCCAAAAGAACTCAGGCAGCTGCATTCTGGACCAGCTGAATGTTCTGAATCATCTTTACAGGCAGCCCAACGCAGAGCTCATTGCATTAGTCCAGTCTGAATGTGACTAGGGCTACATACACACATCATTTTATTCTAGAAACAATGGAGACTGAGTACTTGTTTTATCTATGTAGTTCATGCATAAGCTAGATCAATTGCATAGTTTTTGCCCGTGAGAATGTTTGGTTTCATTCCAAAAATAAAAGCTCACAGCAGATTGATTCTGCATTACCCCTCAGTGTGCCCATTTGAAAACAGGTAAAAACAGATGTAGGCAGTCCCAGCAATGGGGAGTGTATCTACACCTGCCTAATGACGTTGTGGGTGGACATATACCAAGATCACAATCACCACATCTTTGTGTATTCACTTGGAACATGTGTAGGGAGGGAAAGGGGTGGATAACCTAATAAGGGGAGGGTTTTCAAATATGTGTCAAGTAACCACACCCTGCCTTGTGGGCAGCAGGATGTAGAATCAAACTAGATTGAAAGCCGCATGCTGAGGATGAGCATGAACAATTCCAGATTGGGAAAAACTAAAGTTACCCACCACAAGCAGGTTAGTGTGTACAAGCCTAGGTCATGGCTAACTGAAGCAAGGTCTGACCTCTCTGGATGCAGTTGCAGTTGGTGTATCTGCATAAGCTGGTAAAACGCACGCTTGGCCGCCATCACGATCTGAGCTTCCCCAGTTAGTGATGGGTCCAGGAAAGCAAATTGTGCACTTGGTCCTTCAGGGCAAGTATAATCCCACCTTGCAACAACTATAAGCCTCCTTTCGGAGCAGACAACCGACAATGCTGTTGTCTTACCTGGATTCAAACTCAGTTTGTTGACCCTCACCCATCCCAGAACAGCCTCCAAACGTTCATGTTGGATTTTAATAGCATCCCTGGGATCAAAAGACAGAAACAAGAGGTACCACCAAGTGCCATCCTTATATGGGTGACACTGCAACCCAAACATCTGGATGACTTTCCCCAGCAGTTTAATAGATTAATATTGCATAAGTGTATATTACACATATGTATGTGCTAGAAAGTATCTATACTTCCCTATTGCATATACCCAGAATGAACTGTTCCTATGTACGGTATATATGGCTTGCACATTATTTCCTATACCTCATTTCCTATACCTTATCTGTAACAATTTTATAACAGGCAAAGCAGCTTTTAGGGCTAGTGAAATAGTCAAGTCTTTTTCTAACAATCGCTATGGCCTAGCCCTTTACATACTACTTGTGTACAAGAACCTCATACCATCATGGTTAAAGATCTTTCTTGGTTATTGCTGTGTTTCTGAGCACAATTCAAGGTGCTGGGACTGATGTTTTATCCCTAAATGGCTTTCAGCCTACCTGAAGGACTGACTACACCTACGTGAACTTGCTTCAACTGTAAGATCTGCTTCAGATCCTCCTCCAAGTGTCCTGATCACCAAAAAGTTAATTGGATGGTGACCAGGGAGAGGACATTTCAGTGGTGGCACCACATCTGTGGAATTCCTCCTCCAGTCAGGTCTGTGAAGCACCAACTTTTTTATCCTTTGTGCATTTGGTAAAGACCTTGTTATTGTCCGAGGCTTTTAATTGATTCTGTTCAAATAGATAAGTGTAGCAAAGGTGTGTCAATCACACAATAAGGTAAGGACATCTTGTGCAGCCAAAACATTTCTCCCTCTCCCTGCCAGTTTTCAATCATTCCAAGCCTCATTTGGCACAAGTAAAGGGCCAAACTAAACATGACATTAATCCTGTGAATAGCTTTTGTGTGCTTGTTTTTTCATTTCTAAATAACAACTGGATCTAGATGGGGAGCTTTAACCCTTTCTCTCACTGTGGCCCTGATCCAGATCCCTCTCCCATGTCTATTTGCCCTAGAAGGGAAAATTTAATTGGCACCACTGGCAGTTTACCTGCTAGGCCAAAAAGGACCCCGGGGGGGGAATCAATATTAAGCTGTGGAGGTGGCAAGGGTTAAAGCCCCCTTCCCAACACTGCAGACCTTATCCAGACTGGGATTAGCAAAGCTTGCAAGGGTCATTCACATGCCTAATGACAATTTCAGTAGAACTTTCTAATACCCCTATAGTTTAAAACAGGGACAGGCAGAATGTAGATGAGGATCTCCTGGCAAGGCCAGCCCCAAACATTTTGCTCCTTGAAGCAAAGGGCAATATGGTGCCTCCTCCCCATTCTACATACAGAAGCCATCTGGACTGGCAATTGAATCCTACTTTCAATACTGGTGATGGGATAGCATCCTGTCCTCTGCTACACCTGAAGGCAGCAGGCTAGTGTAGAGGGAAGGGCAGGAAAGCTGTGCAATGTACACAGTCTGTCCTCCAACAAGGAAAATAGCCAGGAAGGCCTGCTACTGCTGCTCCCAGCATCTGCTGCCTAAGACAGTCACCTCACTTTGCCTAAAGATAGGCCTGGCCTTCTCTCCTGGTTAATTGCTAGATGATTTGTTTAACAATAGCTGGGGACCAGGATACCTGAAAGACCGTCTTACCCCTTATATACCCATTCGATCACTGCGCTCTGCAGGTGACGGCCTCCTGCAGATACCATCTTATCAGGAGGTTCATTCTGCACAATATAGGAAACGGACCTTTAGTGTGGCGGCACCTACCCTGTGGAATTCCTTCCCCTTAAATATTAGGCAGGTGCCATCTCTGCTGTCTTTTCGGCACCTTTTGAAGACTTTCCTCTTTCAACAAGCCTTTTAAATTGAGACCTATCCCAGTCTACATCTGTGTTAGAATTGCTTGTTAATATGTGTTTTTTAAATAATGTTTTAAACCCTTTTTTAAAAGATGTTTTTAAAGCTTTTTTAAAAATGTTTTTGTTTGGTTTTAATGTATTTTAAGGTCTGTTTTTATGATGTTTTAAAGTGTTTTTAGTGTTTCTGTTTGCCGCCCTGGGCTCCTGCTGGGAGGAAGGACGGGATATAAATCAAATAAAAAATAAATAAACAATAGCAAGGACAAATGCCCCCCCACCTCATATTAGACTGCTGAAACAAAGAAAGCTTGGAGGAGAACCAGGAGTGGATTAGGTGGGGGGACTCAGTTCTGGTATGGACAACAAATTGCTCTACTATTCAGGTGCCCTGACTGAGGCACCCATTCTTTCTCCATCCACTTTCCCGAGCCACTCTTTTTTATATTGCTCTGGTTTGTGGACCTAATAAAAAACAAAGGTGATCCTGCAAGCTTGAAGTCCACTCACTCTTCGATTAAAACAAATCCTTCTTAATATATGGGAGAAATAGAGAGTGACTCCAATTATCAACAGAAATAAGTGTAAAAGGATTTAGTATACTCCATTACCCATAAGCAGTATATCCTGTGAAATCTCTTCTATTGTTGTTATGATTGCTGTATATTTTTCTGGAGTCAATGAAGATCTTTCTTTTTCTGTAAAAAGTAAAAAGTTAACAAAAAATCCTTCTGATCAAGAAGGGTTGAGCCACAGAGAAAGAATTGTGTTGTTTCCTTGCTTGAATCCATTTAGAAAATGTCAGTCATCTCCCACTATAATTATGGAGCAGGAATCTATCCTTCCCCCATCCCATACCCCATTACATCCCATTCAGCGTTTGGTTCACCTGGTAGAGGTGCTAAATCACTGTAATATGAGAAGCATATTTTAGTAGAAAATTTCATGTGCTGCTATGTACACTAGATTAAGTCCGTACCTAGTATATAAAAGCTTAGCTACATAAATACATATAAAAAGAGGGGGGAGGACCGATCCCACTGCAATAGTGAAGCACAAATGCATTAAATAGGATGGGAAGAACCCCCAAATGGCTTCTATGTTGGATCCTTTTGTTTTATTTTAATAAGAGCGTGGAGTGTGACAGTCTCATAATCCAAACATATTCACGTTCAGTAGCCTATTTTATATTATCAGCCCATTATGCAGGTATTTATTTTCTTTATTTCAATTGTTTATATCTCATTTTTTTCTATTTAAAGTTGCTGGCAAAAACAAGCCATCCAATTAAAACAGTATCAGTGAACATACAATTGCAAGGAGGTCAATTAAAATAAAATAAAATCCAAGTAAATCAAATACGACCAGAATGTTAAAGAACACCAGATAAAACCAGCAAGGACACCACTCAGTTAAGGAAACTCTTTGGTAACATAACAATATAATTAAATAAAGATGACAAAAATGATGTAAGGGCTGTTTGTGGTTGAGTGTTTTATTTTTAAGGCAATGACTCCCCCATCACATAATCTTTTGATTATCATCACACTATATTTAGAGAGAGACCATATGGTTACTAGCTGATGAATCCAGTCCACTCATTTTGTAGATCTTCATGTATTTTCCCATGGCAGTTTTAAAAAATGCATTTACTGACAATGGAAACAGGGTAAAGGAACTATTTTTAGCAGCCACTTCAAGTGCAATGGGCAAATAAAGAAGGTAACCTGCCATGGCAAACTTTTAGATGAGACACTTTTGATTTTTCCCCCTTAGGGCATCATGAGCAGTTACTGGTTTCAGAGAACGAGGACAGGAGGGTAGGAAGATTTCTCTGCCTCTCCTGAAGTTACCGTTCTTGAAATTGCTTGAAGTTACTGTTGCTTGGTGCAAAGCGAAGATTTTGAGATGTAAAGTTTACTTCCAGGCCATCCCTTAGTGCTTATTCATGGAGGTTTAAAAAACACTGTCAGAGGAGTCAGTCCTGCCAGGTGCCATGCAATACAAATGGATACTGCTTTATTAAAAGCAAACCTAAAAACAGCCTGGTCATAAGATGTGGGCCATTTAAAAAGGAAAGTGGCATGATCAAGGTCACTTGGTAGAGGCCAACACAGTCCCATGGCATTATCATCTTCATTTATCACCTTGTGAGGAAGGGCTGTAGTTCAGTGGTAGAGCACCTGCTTTGCATGCAGAAGGTCCCAAGTTCAGTTCCCAGCATCTCCTCGTAGGGCTTCAGAGATCCCCTTTCTGAACCACTAGAGAGCTGCTGCAGATCAGTATAGGCAATACTGAGCTAGATGGACCAATAGTCTGGCTCTGCATAAGACAACTTCCTATGTTCCTAGCGATTTGCCCAAATTCTTCACAAAGTTGCTTTGTTCGGGCCTGTTTTCAAATATTATGAGTATTATGAAAATAATGTATATACTGCCTTCCATTTCATTTCAAGAAGAAATGCCAAGGTGATTCACAAACAAATGCCAACAATACTGCATATTACATTTTTAAAAATAGCCATGGCAAATAAATGGCATATGAGTGCCCTGCGTTATTGCTGTTAACAGCTGCCTTACCATGTTATCTGTTTTTCCTCCACACTAATAACTAATTTTCAGATAATGAGCACCCATCATTCACAATGGACCCAGATGAATGGTCTATCATATCTTATAGTCTCTCTGATCTGTAAATCACACTCCTCCCACCCCACCCCCAACAAACAAATCTTTGGCAAGCAATGGGGAGCGCGATTTATATGGAGAGAATGGCATGGTCACCAGGGGGAGTGCAAACTCAGCAGTGGAGGCTGAAAATTCAATGGTGGGAAGAATTTTGGTTGGAACCTTGGGTGGCCCCAGGGGGTGCAGACCTCAAAGGGTGGCCTGCAGGTTGCCACATGTATGTTAGCCCATTGCAGCCTTTAGTAACACAACTGGTAATCTACCATCAGTTCAAACTGGAATTCTGCAATGTGGAAAGTAGAATTCCAAGTAGAATTCCAAGTAGAATTCTGGCTTACAGGAATAATACAAGACTGTGTAATATATAAGCTTGAAGTACTTTCATATTAAAAATAACACAAATAAAACAAAACCAAATTGTCTTGATTGCTGTTACCAGCATTGTCACCAAATGTCTGGAAATGCCATTTTTAAAAGGCAGTAATAGATGTGGCAAAATATTAAAGTCTGTGCATTATGGAAGAAGTAGACTCATCAAAAGTCTCTGTGGTTTCCATAATTTCTAAAAGTGGAGATGTGAATTGCTTTGATGGAGAGAAAATGTAAATGGAAGCAGCATATGTTTCAGTTAAACTGAAGAACTAGTGCCAGGGAAGGGTAAAGTATTTATCTAGACTAAATGTCAAAGTAGTTATTTTTAAATGCAATATAATTTTTTTTCTGAAGTCAAAAGGGCATCTCAACTATTTTTACTCTTACCTATTATGCCATTCCATTAATAAATCATCTCTGTAGGGTGCTAGTAGAAGATGCTTTTAGTTCAAAATGAGGCACATAGGTTATTATTTTGAGTTCTGTTCTTTGTCTTGAAAATGGTTGAAGAGAAGCCTTTCTCATGTTAAGCCACAGAATTGTCAGAAAGAAGAGTTGTCTGCTCATGTGGCATTAGTGACTGGGTTTATATATATATATATATTACTCACCCATTCCAGTTAAGCCAGTGCACTTGTATCCTCCCAGACTTCTGATGGCTGAGGCACTTCTTTTTGCAATTGACCTTGAAAGCACATGTACACTCATAAAGGTCTAGAGTCAGACCTACCCACTCACAGGGGAGTCCATTTCCAGTCTTTCTGCATTATTCATTTGAGAGGACTCACGCAAGGTGTGTTGTGTACTGCAGGGGACAGAGTTTTGGACTAGAGCCAGGGAGACCTAGGTTCAAATTCCCACTCATCCATAAAGGTCACTGAGTGAGCTTGAGCAAGTCACAATCTCACAGACTAACTTGTTTCACTGGGTCACTGTATGGATAAAATGAGGATGAGAGCCTGCATAAAATGAGGGAAAGAATCCTGACCTCTTTTTTGAAGAAGGAAGAAATCAGTGTAATATTGATCAGAGTGAATCTCATTGGTTGTCTGGGGCAAGCCATCATCTCTCAGTCTTAACCTACCTCATAAGAACACAAAAAGAGCCCTGCTCAATCAGGCCAAAGGTCCATCTAATCCAGCATCCTCTTCTCACAGTGGTCAACCAGATGTCTATGGGAAGCCTACAAGCAGGACCTGAGCCCAAGAGCATGCTCCTTACTTCCGATTCCCAGCAACTGATATTCAGAGGCATAACCCCAGACACTGGAGGTAGTACATAGCCATCAGGGCTAGTAGCCCTATCCATTAAATTTGTCTATATACTTTTAAAAGGCATCTTGTGGGAGCAAATTCCATACTTTAACTATGTGCTGTGTAAAGTGTTGTTGTGAGGATAAAAGGGGATTAAAAAGACAATGCACACATTTAAGGTTCTTTGAATGGAATTTGTCTGTATGCTCTTAATAAAAATACTGAATTATTCCTTAACTTCTTCAGGTACCACCAGTATGTGTAATGAAGAGTTGTAATGTTCTTCCGACAGTAGACAATGCTATGTCCAGAAAAAGATAATCAAGTTTTACACATTATTCCTAGCATTAAAAGTTGCAATCTGTTTTGTGTTTGACATCTGTTTTTGCTCTGGGAATTACTTGACATTTGAAAGAGCCTCATTCACTCTTTCTTTATGCTTCTAGAACATGGCATAATTTCTAGACCACAGGGCATAAATGAGGGCTCAGTAATGATAACTTTATTGTCTGGTGGCCTGATTTTGCTTCCAAATTGATAGCCACCTGATTACCTGAGTTTGCTAGTAGAGGGCATGGGGTTTTTTTCCTGCTCAAGAACATGATTTCTAGGAAGACTTGAGAGCAGGTACCTCCGTGTTTAGAAACTGTAGGTGTATTACTTGATCTCTTATTGATTCAGTACTTAATGAATCTCAGCCAAATGTGTAAACTGCATCCACTCCAATGTAAGCTGATATTATACAGTGCAAATGAACTATCTCTATGTTGGATGTTGGATCTGGCGCAAGCAGATGCCCAGGATGCAGTATAGTGACAGGCTAGATGCCAGTTGAAGCAATGAGCCGGACAAGCAATAAGTTTT
Source organism: Rhineura floridana (assembly GCF_030035675.1). NCBI lineage: Eukaryota > Metazoa > Chordata > Lepidosauria > Squamata > Rhineuridae > Rhineura > Rhineura floridana. The sequence continues at coordinate 85,437,850 of NC_084483.1, read as the reverse complement.
AAGAGTCACTTTACTGACAATATATCACAAGCTCTCTCTGTACAAACTCCTCGACCCCCACACTCACAAGTGTCTGCTGGCCCTCTATATAGATAAGGCCAGCTGCCCGAGCCTAGGTTTCTTAGCAACGTGTCCTTGAAGATGGCTCGAGCTCTGCCAACTTTCGCTGCTAAGTCACGTAGCTCACTTGTGGAAATTTAACCTCTGCTTTCTCGGTTTAATAGCCAACAATCCCCCACCTTAAATTTCCACATTCAGCCAGTTACATTTCTCTTCCATTTACATGTGTTACATTTTACATGTCATTACATTTACATCATTTGGTTTTATTCTTCTGATACATTTCCTTTTATTTCAGTTTACATCACTTTCATTTGTAATACAGTTACTCCATTGCAATCTCAGCATCATTTTCATTACATTTCATTACTCTTCATGATTTCCATCATCCCACTTTTTCCAGTTACTGAAGTCTATATGTTTAATGGAATTTATTTTAAATCTAACAGGTGGAATACCTTTTGTTGTTCTCTCTGATCTGCGTGGTTGTATTTCTGCCTTAGTGTCTGTGTCTGTGTCAGGCGATTCCTCTGTTTCTCTCTCAGAGCTAGAACTTGATTCACTACTGCTGCCTGTTTCTTCTTGTTTTATTGGTACTGTGTCTGCCTGTTCTTGTTCATTACTACCTTCAGTGTTTCCCAACTCCACATATGTTTTCTCTTCCCAATCCTGCTCTATTGCTTGCACGCTTCTGCTTAACACTACAGACCTTTGTTTTGGCAGCCATATTCTGTAATACGTGTTTTCAAATCCCAGCATGTACCCTTTGTCTGCTCTCCTTTGCAGCTTCCCTGTCCTTTTATTTTTGGGAACATGTACCCAGCATTCTGCTCCAAACCTAATCAAATGGTTTAATCTGGGTTTTCTGTCATACAATTTCTGATAAGGAGACATTCCAGTGGCCTTATGGAATATTCTGTTTTGAATGTAAGCTGAATACAGAACACACTCTCCCCAGAAACCTTGTGTTAAAGAGGAGTCACATAGCATTGATCTTATTGAGTCCTGAAGCAACCTGTTCCAGCGTTCAGCTAACCCGTTCTGATGAGGACTATAAGGGGCTGTTAACTCCTGTTTTATTCCTCTTTTATCCAAGTATTCAGTAAAAGAGTGTCCTAAGAACTCTCCTCCTTGATCTGATCTTATTCTCTGTATTTTGACACCAAACTGCACTTCAATTTTTGTAATAAATCTTTTCAGTTTCTCTGCAGCTTCACTTTTCGCTTTTAGTAAATAAACAGTGCAGAATTTTGAAAAATCATCAACTATTGTCAGGAAATATCTTGCACCCCCCTGAGTAAGTTGAAATGGCCCCACTAAGTCCACGTGTATTAATTGATAAGGTGCATTTGTACTGGGCATGGCTTCTGTGTTCTTTGCAGCCACAACTGCCCTAGTTTGTTTACACACGTGGCAGTCTACATATTTTTCACAGTCTCTCAATGTCACATCATTACTGTTCTCTGTTGTTTTCACCACATTTTCATATCCTATATGGCCTAGTTTTCTGTGCCATAAATGAACACAATTATTATGGGGTTTCTTATTAGCACACATGAGTACATGATTTGTTTGTTTCACGTGTAAGAAGAACAATGAGTTCCTCACTATTCCTTTCATGAATATTTTTCCTCCTCTCATCACATGCACTGAACCCCTTTTGAACATTACTGTGAACCCCATTTCATTGAGTTTCGACACTGCCATAATGTTACATTCGATATCAGGAACAAACAGCACATCTGTCATAATGGTATTGAAACCTGCTAATTTCACTGTACCCCTATTTTTGATCTGTTTCTTAGATCCATCAGCCATTATTACATGATCCTCTACGTCACAAAATGTATGAAACATAGATTTATCTTTGATTATACTATTTGTTGCCCCACTGTCAATTGCCCATAAATCTTTGCAGCTGTTTCCCTGCTCATTGTTAATACATTGCTTATTCTTACTAGCATAGATCACCTGTACACATGGTTTTCTTCCTCTTTCTCTTCTTCTTGCTTCACAATTCCTTTGCAGATGTTGCCTGGAACCACAAAAATAACACGCCTTTTGTCCATACAGTCTCTCTTGTGCAGCTTTGTTGTTCTGTTTTTCCACGTTGTGTTTAGACTCAGTCTTTTCCTGTTTCCTTTGGAATTCTTGTAAAAGTTTGCCTTCTATATAATCCATATTGAGATTTGCATCGTCCATTGCTTCCAAAGAGCTCACCAGACTATCATAACTTGAATCTAGTGAAGCTAATGTGATATACACTTTTTGCGTTTGAGAATGTTCAATTTCACGTTCTGACAACTCAGTAAACAGTCTGTTTATTTCCAACAAATGCTCTGACATGGTTGTATCTCCAGATAAGCGCATCTGATACAATCTTCTGGCAAGATATATTTTAGAACTGGCAGTCTTTTTCACATGAATATTTCTTAAAGTTTCCCAGGTTTCTTTTGCCGTTGTTGCATCACGCACGTGCAGTAATTGAGAATCATCAATAGCAAGAACAATTAACGCCTTTGCCCTCTCATCCAGCCTTCTCCAATCTGCTGGAATAGGCACCCCGGCGGGTGGGTCTTCTGCGATAGCTTTCCACAGGTCTTCTTTCACTAGAAAAGCCTGCATTCTCTGTTTCCAAGTGCCATAATTTTTCCCTGTCAGCCTTTCCAAGGGAATCCCGGCCGATAACGTAACAGACATACTTTCACTTTTCACAGTTCACCGCCTTTGTAATTAGAGCTTCTCACCTCTGCCCTTCAGTCCCATGGCTCTCTCACAGCTTTCAGCTCAGCTTTCGGTTTCTCCGTCTCTCTGCTGTTTTACTCGCTGGTCTGCAGTTCTGGCTTTTCTCTGCCGCTTTTCTGCAATCCTCAGCACCAGGTAACCATCAGCACCAGGTAACCATCCTCTGCTACCACTTGTTGGATGTTGGATCTGGCGCAAGCAGATGCCCAGGATGCAGAACAGTATAGTGACAGGCTAGATGCCAGTTGAAGCAATGAGCCGGACAAGCAATAAGTTTTAAGAGTCACTTTACTGACAATATATCACAAGCTCTCTCTGTACAAACTCCTCGACCCCCACACTCACAAGTGTCTGCTGGCCCTCTATATAGATAAGGCCAGCTGCCCGAGCCTAGGTTTCTTAGCAACGTGTCCTTGAAGATGGCTCGAGCTCTGCCAACTTTCGCTGCTAAGTCACGTAGCTCACTTGTGGAAATTTAACCTCTGCTTTCTCGGTTTAATAGCCAACACTCTATGGTGTAATGGTTCATTCACACATGCAAATTAATGTGTGAACCTTCCTGATTATAGGGGTTTATCAGTAGATGACATATTATGTGGTGTGGATGTGGATTAGATTCTGGCAAGTCTTTTTTTCTTTTCTTTTCTTTTTTAGGGAAGAACGTATACACAGTTTTCAAGTTCCAGTCCTATGATTCCATACATTTGTGAATTGCAAGCCTGCAGCTTAGAGATACTGAATTTATCTTTCCTGGCTCTTTAGCCACACCTTCACCCAAGATCAATCTCCCAGTTTCCCCTCCAATGTGTTGTGGGGCATGATGAGAATTCTGTCTGCTGTATTGTAGGTGGGACAGGAGGATGTTACAGGACAGGGATGAGATGTGATATGGAAAACACATTCAGGCTTGTTCTCTTTTACATCTGTGGTAGTATTGAAATGACAGGTGAGATACTGGGGTTATGTCCTGGTAGGGACAGGAGAAAAATATTATTCAGTTTGCATTTAAAGCTGAATCTATGAAATTCACACTTTCCTAAATAGCCATCCTTTGAAATTTGCACTTATTCAAATTTTGCAATGCAGTTTTCCAGCCAAGATTGCTTACAAAAATACATATATTAGGGGAAAGTGTGTATAAAAATGAATATATTAGTGAAAACAACATACAAAATGCATTATATTAGGAGAAATTGCTTGCAAAAATGTGTACAGTGGTCAGAACTGCAAACAAAAATGTGTTTATTTGGAGAAATTCACACGAAAATGCTGAAGAATTTTCATGAGGATTTTTTATTAAAAACATGCAGATTGCTGCAGAAATGTGGAGAGCAGAATGTAGAAATGGAAAAGTAAGAAATTAAGAAAAGTGAAAGTTACAGGTCCTTCCATCCCTACCTCCTGGCAACCTTACTTGTGAATAAATACTTGGTTTGCTCAATCTTGCTGTTTGTAATCTGGGGTAGGTAGTCTCCCTAACATCCTAAGGACTAAGAAGTAACATATGTCTGATTATATTTCACACAGATCTGTGGTATCTCACAGTTAAGAATTATACCTCTTCTATAATAGCTAAATGCTATTGTCTACCAAATCCATACAAAAATAAAAACTGTATTACCTGCAGAAAAATAAAAATTTGCAAACTGAAGCAACAGCCATCAGGTATAATATGTCTCTGCACGATTTTGGCTGAAGAAATTGGCTATTTCTGCCATATAACTTGTTTATTTCTAAAGTCTGAGACCCAAACTTTATTTGCATTATATTTCCAAAATAATCTAACCTAGTGTCACTCAGGAATTAAATGTAGTATATTGTACCATAAATCTACACTGACAAAGGCTGCTTTGTTGTTGCTATATTGAGTATAACTTTATAACACGAATGTAACCACATGATGCACATTACAGTGAGGTCTATGTAGCAACTTACATTAGAAGACAATCTCATATACTAAATATAGCAAAAGTAACAAAAGGACTATTTTTATATTGGCTTATTTTAGAGTTGCCAGATGTCTGGTTTTTGCCCAGAGACTCCAGATTTTTGGGGTGCTCTCTGGGTCTCCAGTGAGTCAACTTAATCTCCAGACTCTCAGCTTTCATTTTTTTAAAAATCAAGTTTCTAGGTAGTCTGGTTCCCAAGATATACACCAAGACGTCAGCTGCCCCCTTGCAACTTCAGTAAAATGAGTTCATAACTGGCTGCTCTAATCCTGCCCTTTCAGGTTTGTAGCCAATAAGTGAAGTCAGGGTTGTGATTGACAAGGCAGTAACTAGAACCCTTTGCAAGTCAGAAAACTTCCCCCCTCTCCTTTTCTGAAAATCTCATAAATTGAGTAAGTATATAGATTTCAGTGTTTTTCTCTCTTGTGTGCAGGAGTAAAACAAGTTTAAATTTTCCTGGGACAATGAAGAAGGCACTGTTTTGAAAACCTTCCCAGTATGAAGCTTTAATCCAGTACTTGCTTTTCTGGGAGTAATGCTGCAATGCTAATATCACATACCCAGAGTAAACCCCACTGAATTCAATAGGACTTTTGAGCGGACATGGTTAGGATTGTGCTGTAAATTGATGGGACTTTGAGTGAACATAGCAAAGAATTGCCTTTGTGTTGCAAATCTTTCTCTCCCCCTTCAATCATATTTTTAAAGCAATTAAGCAGGGCTTACATATCATTGCTTTTATTATGTAGGAAACTAATACTGATTTTTTAAAAAGAATGTTCTGCAATGATCAACTAGTTTTGACAATAAACTATTATATGGGGTGTATGTATATTTATATCTCCAGTGTGTGTATATATGGAGTCTTTCCAACAACCCTGTGAGGTAGGGTAGCAGACTGGAAACCAAGGCAACTCACAATAAGAAATAATCCATTTAAAATCCAATAACCATAAAAACAAGTATAAACAGATGCAAAACAGCATGATTCTGAATATTGGGTTGGGTGAATGAAGTTCTTTATCACTTGAGGTTGCAGTTCTCTGCACACTTCTGTTTGAGAAAGCCCCACAGAATACATTGGTATTTGTGTCTGAGTAAACAAATGTAGGATTGCACTATAAATAGCTTTACAGGTTGTTAAGATAATAAACATATTTGATAGTCATGCCTATATAAATATTTCTTCACACTATATCCTGATAAGTATCTGATTTCACACTATGGTTGTACAGTATTACTTCCTCTATATTTTCAGTGTGCCCTTCTTCTTTGGGGTGGTCATGGTTCCCCTCTGTTGTTTTCATCCTGAGGGACAGATTAGGCGGAGAGATGGTGAGTCGCCCATGGTCACCCAGTAAACTTTATAGCTGATTTCCATTTTAAAAAATTAATTAAAATGATTTAGATGCAGGCAAAGTTTATTAAGTAGATCCACACAATATATTTAAAGCACATCCAACTTGCATTTAAAGCACATGACTTCCCCTAAAGAACCCTGGGAAGTGTAGTTTTCCCTTACAGTTTTGGTTCCCACCACCCTTAACAAACTACAGTTCCCATGATTCTGTGGTGTGACTCATGTGCTTCAAATGTGTGTTGAATGTGCTTTAAATGAATGGTGTGGATCTGCCATAGGTATGATGTGCATTCATTGGTGAATTGAAAAGAACAATTTTAAAAGATACTTTTTTTAAACAGGGAAGGGATATAGCCCAATTATTTGTCTTTTTTGCAGTCCATGGTATGTGAATTGGGTGTTAGAACAAATTAAACCAGAACTACCATTAGAAGCTAAAAAGATGAAACTGAGGTTATCATACTTTGGACACATCATGAGAAGACATGATTCACTAGAGAAGACAATAATGCTGGGAAAAACAGAAGGGAGTAGAAAAAGAGGAAGACCAAACAAGAGATGGATTGCGTCGATAAAGGAAGCCACAGACCTGAACTTACAAGATCAGAACAGGGTGGTTCACGACAGATGCTGTTGGAGCTCGCAGATTCATAGGGTCGCCATAAGTCGTAGTCTTGTCAAGACTTTCCTCTTCTCCCAGGCATTTTAGCATGTGTTTTTAAATTGCTTTTTAAAAATGTGTTTTTAAATTTGTATATTTGTTTTTAATGTTTTTAATTGTTGTAAACCCCCTAGAGAGCTTCAGCTATGGGGCAGTATACAAATGAAATAAATAAATAAATAAGTGGTAGTCGACTTGAAGGCACATAACAACAACTGAACACGAGGCCTAACCAGTGCCGAATAGAAGGAACTAGTACTGTATTTCACGCAATTTGGAATCTATACTTCTGTAAATGCAGCCTAAAATAGCATTTGCCTTTCTTACAGCCACATTGCACTGTTGGCTCATATTCAATTTGTGATGAACAACAAGATCCTTCTCACATGGAGTATTGCTGAGCCAAGTATTCCCCATCTTATAACTGTGCATTTGCTTTCTTTTTCCTAGATGTAGAACATTGCACTCATCCCTGTTATATTTCATTCTGTTGTTTTCAGTCCAATGCTCTGGTCAGAATTGGTTTACTAATCTCAAGAAGACATGTACCAACAGGATTAATTAGTCATATGGAAAGGTTTAAACTCCAGGTATACTCAGGAATAATCCCTTTAAGTAGACAATGATCTCTGCCTAAGTTAAAGTTTGCAATGGAGGCTCAAAGTGTACCTAAATTTAGCATTTCTGGAAGTCGGCAGCACCTCTTGGGGCTCCAGTGACTTCCTCTCTCTACAGAACACACCCTAGGAATAAAATTGGGGCTACATGGAACCACAACAGTTAAGGAAGAGTGAGATCTTTCAGGTCTAGTGAAAGTAGCAGTAAGGGCGGTGTTTTAGCTCACAGGAGCTGGACACGGAAGTTCCCTTCTGACCTTAGACTCTTGCTGCAATCTTCAGGGAATATATTGTTATGAGTTTGGGGGTTGAGACAGATGATTTCTATGAGCATTGGGAGCAAGGTGTGCCTGAGTTAAAATGGAGGGAGAACTAGCAACCCTCCTGGAACAGATGAAATTGATGCTCCAGCAGCAAGCAAAACAGATTGAGAAAAATCACCAGGAGGACTAGCAGCACAGGCAACAAGAGCGTCAGGAGGACCAGCAGCAAAGGCAATGAGCGCGTCAGGAGACCTAGAAACAATTTGCAGAGAGAATGGAAAGCCTCTTTGGAGAGAAAAGGGAGGCTCCACGTGAGGAGGTGGGAGTCCTGTCTGATCAGCCGCTACGCAGGGTTCAGAGTGACCTGGGAGTCCAGCTGCAGAGCACCCAGACTGGGGTGGCTAAAGAGATCCAGAAAGTAGATGGGCAGCTGGAGGGCTTGGACTGTAAGAAGTTGCAGTCAGTAATGCAGGAGGAAAAAAAGGCCTTCAAGAAAGGTGAACTACAGGCTGGAGAAGGGCAGCTGTTGATGGATTTCTTCATCCCATTTGTGCCATCTGTGGAAGAGAAAGTGCAGGAGGAAAAGTTGGAGGCATGTGTGTGAGAGGAGCTGCCAGCACCTGGAGAAATGGCTGTGCAGGAGGAGAAGCCTGAGGTGGGAGCGCAAGTCCAAGAGGAGCTCCCAGCACCTGGAGAGATGGGTGAGATAAAATCCCCAAATGACTTTGCCCCTTAGGTGCCCCATAATGGCCTTATAGAGTGGGATCCAGTCCCCTATCATGGGTGCAGCCCCTGAGCAAGCTCCAGGAGTGACAGGCATCCAGGGCCCTGTGAGTTTGGAGGGCAAGAGACACTGGGAGGGTTATCTGCCTCTGTTTGGTCCCATGATTTACACTGGAGATGGTGAGGGAGAATATTTCTTTCTGCCAGCCTGAGTGGGCTAGGCCAGCTAGTCCTGAAGAAGATGCCCCCAGACGAAAACATGTGCCAGGACTATGATTTGCAGTTTGGGGCAGGAGATGGATTGGCTTAAAGATTTTTCCCAGGGCAGAGAGTGGGAGGAAAATGGGTACAGTCTGCTGTGTGCTCATGAAAAAACAGATATGTTCCTGGAGATGCGTCCCAAGACCTTGCAGGCAGCAGCAGCAGGGATCAGCTTGAACTGGGAACTCCATGAAGCCCCAAGACAAAGGACCATGTGTGCAACTGCATGGCTTGGGGGTGGGGATTGTGCTTATGGGACTATGTACTGATTTGCTGTAGGGATTTTTCCTGATGATTTAGTATTGCCTTTCAGAATGCTTTTGATTTGTGTTTTTTGCATGCTGGTGGGGATATTAACTCTTTAATAATTTTTTAGGAATTATACAGGTAGGTTTTTGCATTGCTAGACTATGCCTGTTACATTTTATGTGTGTGCAACTGTTTTGGGGGAGCAAGGGGAAAATGTGTATCTGTTTGAGGGCTGCTGTGCTATAGTGGCACAAGGCAGGACAAAGGAGCTCCAGTACTGAGGCTGTAATGTGGCTTCAACATGTCGGGAACTCACTGTCTAGGGCACCACCAAGTAAGAGGATTGGGTAAGCAGCTTGGATGCATAACTGTGACTGGGAGCTCCAAGAAAGAAGAGAAAACCTAAAGACAGAGTAATTAATTGAAGACTTGCTGTAAAGGAATTGACTGTTATTGTACTTGTGGAAATGCGACGGTACTATGACTATGCTTTTGATTATGTATATTTCAATGTCTTATTAACCTGTATCTGTAATTTCTTTATAGGAAAAGTGATTATTATGTTGTTTGTTTGTAGGTCTGAAACGGACCTTTGTCAGGGAAGGGGGGAGTGTTATGGGTTTGGGGGTTGAGATAGATGATTTCTATGAGTCCCCTTAAAGCCTGATTTAGGACCCTGCACCTGGAGGTGGGCTCTGCAGCTGAGAAACCTGCTCTGTTGGTCAGGTGAGTCTCCTTTGTTAGTCTAACAGAGTGACCAGGTGGGTTAATGGGTCTGTCAAGTGCCCATTAACTGGCGAATGGGCAAGGGAGATCCTATTATTCTTGAAACTCTTCAGGAGAGCCTCCCCCCTCCTGGGGCCAAAGAGAGGCTTGTGTTTTTAGCTAGTCAGAGAAGAGGCTGGGAACTGGAGACATGCAGAGAGGCTGGCTCCCTGCACCATGGCTTTAGGATGCCTCCTGGAAAAGCAAGATCTATTGGACTGCTAATGCTTCGAATGCCTTCATCTTAAGCTCAGGTTGGAATGTGTGTAAATAAAAACCACATTTCCTAAAAGGCACCACAGTCTCTGCTGACCTCCTTTCCAAGGAAACCAAACCCTGGGCAAGCACAGGGACCCCTGGAGATCTCTCTCACTGCTTGGAGATTGGGGTGGTGTGCAACAATATATTCACCCTCAACTTTTTAGTTCCTTTCTCTTTTTCTCGCTATGTGATTTGAACCAACTCTGAACGTTTGTAGATGTAGGTTCCCTGTTTTCCTCTATCTAGAGATTAGGGAATGAGTGACTGGGATAAACTTAGATGCTGCTTGTATAGATTGTAATTGTAAAATGCTATATTTTCCCTGTTTCCTCTTCTAATAAACCAATCTTTATTTTACTCTTTGTGTGCTTTATTAAGGTTAAGGGCAAGGTTATACGCACATAAGAGTGACGTGCGGGTTTAATTCCAGCAAAAGGTTCTGCTACACTCTCAGGAGTGATGTTTGAGTTTCCAGTGAGTATACATGCATGTGGAGATTCAAATGTACACATGAAACATACTCTAGTTACTTCCCCCATTTTCTGTATATATCCAAGACAGGATTTTCTTTGAGGGGCCGTGTTTGGCAGAATTTGTTTCCCAACTGGTATCGGGGTAATTGAAGTTCCCCATTACTATTACATCATGCCTTCTCGAAAAATTGGCAATTTGCTTTTCAAAAATGTCATCCTCGTCTTCTCCTTGATCGGGTGGTTGGTTGTAGACTCCAGCAACCATGATCATTTTAATCCAGATACTCTCAGTGGAGCTACCAAGTTCATTCTCTTGTATTTCTGTGCAGGGATATATATTTTAACGTATAGCACTCTTCCGTCACTTTCTATTCCTTCTGTTCTTTTTGAATAAGGTATATCCTTCAATTGCTGTATTCCAGTCATGGGAGTCATCCCACCAAGTTTCATCTTCTTCTTACACATTAAAATCAGATCTTAATGGGGGAAGAGAGGAGCTGGGATAGGATTTATTAGAGTTGGCAGTACTGTATACCCTGTATCAGTATATTATCCCAGCAAGCAAGTAGAGGCCTATAGCAAGATATATTCAGTATGTATTTGTTAGCCTAAAGGATTGTATTCCCCTTTAGAGCCCCAGCATCCTTGGGTATGCCAGATCACCTCATGACCACCTGGGATCTTATCTAGGTGTTCTAATGAGAATATGATGGCTTGCCCAGTATGATGCTGGGAATGTACCTTGTTAACTCAAGACATTAAAGGAAGCTGATAGGCATAGAGTCAAGGGTAGCTAATTGACTATTGCTTAGCATAAACAGGTGGACGAGTCAAGGGACGGTCAATGACCAGATAGTGCAGCAGCTGCTTGTTAACAAAGATAGAGAAGATATGGTAAGCATATAGTTTGCCAAGGAAGGATGCCAGGGTACTTCCAGTGAAGATAATATAGTTTTCTAGCAATTAGTTTGCTTTTGAAGGTGTCCTGTGAGAAGGTCAGAATAGCCAATTATAGGCAACAGGTGCCATGATATGTTATTTTGATGTCTATATGCTCATTAATCATTTATGTAATCCTAATAGTTGTATGCCAACTTTTATGCTATAAAAGTGTTTCTTGTGCCCAATGGGGTGTTCAGTCTGACACCAGCTACTGCAGAGCTGTGTGGCTGATCCACTTTTATTGGGGATACTTGGCTGTATGCTTGTAAGTTACTCAATAAATTTTAACTCTTTGTAAGCAAATCTCTTGTCTGCATCTCATATTTGGTAACCCAAAAGAACCTGAAGGTACACAAGTACCAATATATTTCCACATGTGATGGCTGTTTTCACAAGTGATGCTGAACTCAGATTTTGCATTTTTCCTAAGAGTCTGGGATGCAATGAAGCAGTTGCGCAATTAGTCCACCACTTTTGACAGCTGAGAGTTGGTTGCTCAACCCAAATTTTCCACAAACCAGTTTTGTCATGTGAATTGACCCTTATAAGTGCTAAAAAACAAAGCAGCAGAGAGCCAGGATGACTTCAAAACTCCCACAGACACACAAATTGGCCAAAGGATAAGAAGAAGTTTAGTAATATATATCCAAGTATTCCCCTGTGGAATTAATAAAACATAGTTCTCTAGGAGAGTGTGAGAAGACAATTTGGGATTAATAGTCAGTATAGCTGGAGGCTAGAAGTTACTTACTTTTTCATTTTGTCCTGACTAAACTTTATATGCCTTTTACCATGTGTAACTCCACTCCAGTCCATCATCACTATGGGCTTATCCACACTGGAGTATTACTTCATTCTAAAGATGCTGTTTTTTCCTCTTTGTATTTGCACCATCCACACTAAGGGCTCAATGCCAGCTACAAACACAGTACTTTCTATTTACACTGAGAAGGATCAATCACACAGTTTCCTAATGACACACCCTCTAATTTAACATTTCCTGTCCCACTGGTTGCTTGGCAACTAAGCATGCTGCAGCAGGTGCCTTTAAAAGAACACACCCAGAAGTACAAATATCTGTGTTTTCTCTGGTAGGATACAGCTGAAATACAAATATTTGTTTGAGCAGTGTTATGCTTTTGCACACAAGTTAGGGGGGGAAGAAAATAAAGGCACAGTTTGTAGCAACATTAAAATGCTAGCAGAACAGGAGAGAGCAGCTGGAAGTTGCTTTTCAGTCCTCAGGAAACAAAATGAACGAAGGGGGGGAGGGAGTGGGCATGGAGAGTGGAACGATTGACACACCCACCTAAAAGCATCAGAGCAAAGGGTCTGCAAGCACTAGAGATATGGAATGAAGATGTTTTTTCCTTCCCTTTTCATATTATCAGAGGATTGGGTTAGTATGGATTTACAGGGGGGAAACTGCATGATAGCTTCTGTTTATGGGTAACGTCATGTAAACCATGCAAATTAAAAAAACCATGAGAGTAGCACTAAACACACAGTAAAGCATCGTGTAGATGATATGGATATGATATATCCAGGTGTATGAATGGCACATTTGCACACAAATCTTTCCTTTGCCAGTTTCAGTTCCTCATAAGAATGGCCTTGCTGTTTCCAACAGTGGCCAGCCAGATGCTTGTGGAAAACTCACAAGACAGGCATGGATGTAATGCAATCTCCTGTTGTTTGTTCAACATCTGATGATCAAATATATACTTCATAGAGGGGTAACCATGTTAGTGTATCAGAGCAAAAGCAACCAAGAGTCTTGTGACACCTTAAAGACAAAATGTATTTGAATCAGTGAGTCCATTTTATCAGAAATGCTCTCCTGAGATACAAAGATTTACATACTCATGGTTAGAGGCGGAGGGGCTGTAAACAGTGAAATCAGAAGGAAATTCTGTGATAATTATCGTATTATCAGTGGCCATTCAAAAACAGGTGCTGATGATAACATAGCTTTCTTGGCATTGGTAAGCTAATTAACAGATGTAGGGCTTTTCAAAAACTTGTCCCAGTTCAAGCCAGGCCCTGCTATTAGGGAGAGTGAGGCAGGGGTCGTAGGCAGCAGATGCTGTGGTGAGGTGGCAGTGGTGGTAGCAGCCACACACACAATGTCCCTTCTGATGCCATTTTCCTTTGTTGTAGGTCATAGGATGCCATATGGGCCATGTGGCCTGCCCAGTGCTCCCTATGCAAGCCTGCTGCCCTCAGGTGTGGTGGAGGTTGCTGTCTCATCACCAGTGTTGAAGTAAGATTCAGCTGCCAATCTGGTTAGCTTCTGTACTGTCTATGGAATGGGGGGCACTATCTTGTCCTTTGCCTGAGGCAGTAAAATATTTTGAGTCAGCCCTGGCCACAACTAATAGCGCTAAACCTCTTGATGAATTGTAATTCAGTTGTTTCACATTGCAGTCTCCTTTTGAAGTTCCTTTGTTCAAGGATGGTCACTTTAAAGTCAGTTACAGAATATCATGGAAGGTTGAAATGTTCTCCACTAAGTTTTGAACAAATGCCATTTCTGGTGCCAGATTTGTGTCCCTTAATATTGACACTGAACAGAGCACAGTTCATTATAATATACAGTCTTTGGCAACTTGCAAGATTCCTTTGTTTCTAAAAGTGGAAAGAGACCCAAGGGCCACAGTGACTCCAAAATCTATTTATGTATTTTATTTTCAACATTTATATACCATTTTATTTTGGAACACCACCTCCACCACCCTTCCCAGTGGGACTGCTGCCTGGCAGACGTGCCTCCTGCAGGACCAGGTCCCAGGTACCCAGCCAGCTGTGACTAATTTCCATCACCTGTCCCTCTTTGGAGGGATACATAAGCCGGCTGGCTGAGGTGGCCTGGGTTTTTGTCTTTTGTTTTGTTTTGTTTTGCTGCTTCTTTTTTGGGGGGGCGGGGGGTTGTTTTACTGTTTTTACTGTACCGAAGGAGAGGCCTGCCTGTCGGCGTACCGGAGGGAGCTATGTGTAGATCAGAGGGGGTTAGTGTGTGGGGGGTGGGGGGCCACAATATTGAAAGGCTAGGTGGCAGATTCTGTAGGGGCGTGGGTAGCAGGCCAAGCCGGCATCGGGGAACTAGGGACAGATGCTTAATATCCATCCCTTGTTCCAGGCCTGTTTACCACCAGAAGATAACTGGGGAAAGCAGAACTCCATCCAATCTTCGATTGCTGTTGTGTAACGCCAGGTCTGTGGTACAGAAAACATCACTCATCCAGGATATGATTCTGGATGAGGACGCAGACCTGGTGTGTATTACGGAGACATGGCTGGATGAGGCCTCAGCTCCTATACTTGAGGCCATGTGTCCAGCTGGTGTCCGATATGCACAGCAGCCGAGGAATGGGAGGGGGGGAGGGGGAGTGGCAGTTATCTACCGGGAATCTTTGTGTTTCGCCAGACCCCCTCTCCACGAGACCAAGTTTGTTGATTGCATGTACTGGAGGTTGGGCCCAAAGGGCAGTTTAGGGATTCTGCTTGTGTACCGCCCACCCCGCTGCGCAGCAGAATCCCTGACTGAGGTGCTCGAGGTAGTCTTGGCTGTGCGATTGCTCTCCCCCAATCTTGTGGTGATGGGGGATTTCAACGTACATGCCGAGGCTGTCCTTACAGAAGCCCCTCGGGATTTCATGGAAACCATGACTTCCTGGGATCTGCACCTTAGTAATATAGGGCCTACCCATGTAGCCGGTCATGCTCTCGACCTTGTGTTTGTCTCGGGAGGGGAGGATAGTGCTCTGAAAATGGGGGTGAATTCTGCTAACCCCGTGTCATGGTCAGATCACTATCTGGTGAATATAGATTTCTCAATGCCGCACGCCCTCCGCAGGGGACAAGGACCTATTAGAATGGTCCGCCCCAGATGCCTGATGGAGCCCAAAGGATTCCTGAATGCGCTGGGGGATATGGAGCTGACTGAAGGTCGCCCAGTCGAATCCCTGGTGATGGAGTGGAATAAGGAGATCGCCAGGGCGGTGGACCGGGTGGCTCCGAAACGTCCTCTCCCCCTGAACAGAACTCAGACAGCACCTTGGTATACACCACGGCTGCAGGGTCTGAGACAGGAGGTGAGACGACTTGAGCGCCAGTGGCGGAAATCTTGCACTGAAGACAATCGGACACGGGTTAGAGCAGCAATAGCTGCCTACCAGGTGGCAACAAAGGCAGCAAAGAAAAATTTCTTTGCTGCCTCTATTGCGTCGGCAGAGTGTTGTCCCAGGAGATTGTTCCAAGTGGTCCGAAGCCTGGTCAGTCCAGTTGCTCAGGAACCCATGGAACATTCTAAAATCTCCTGTGATACTTTTGCTAAACACTTTGCCTATAAAATCGAACGTCTGAAGAGCATGCTTCCGCTCGCCATGGAGACAGGAAGTGGGCCAGAGTCGGCCAGTTGCATTCCGGTCTGTTGGGATCGGTTTCAGCCTCTTCTCTCTGAGGAAGTGGACAAGGTGCTCTGTACTGTGAAGCCGACCACCTGTCTGGTTGATCCTTGCCCATCATGGCTCATCATGAGCTGTAAAGAGAGACTGGGTGAAGGGATCAAGGCGGTGGTGAATGCATCCTTGCAAGAGGGTGCAATGCCATCAGCCCTCAAGGAAGCGGTAATAAAGCCCATCTTAAAAAAACCGTCCTTGGATCCCCAAGAGTTAAACAACTTTCGCCCAGTCTCTAATTTACCATTCTTGGGCAAGGTGATTGAGAGGGTGGTGGCTGCGCAATTACAGACACACTTGGAGGAAACGGATTATTTAGATCCATACCAATCGGGTTTTAGGACTGGTCATGGTACGGAAACAGCCTTGGTCGCTCTGGTAGATGATATGCGGAGGGCATTGGATAGGGGTGAATACACCTTCCTTGTCCTCCTGGACCTCTCAGCGGCTTTCGATACCGTTGACCACGGTATCCTTTTAAACCGCCTAGAGGGATTAGGAATAGGAGGCACTGTCTTGCAGTGGTTCCGTTCCTATCTCTCGAATAGGCAGCAACGGGTGGCATTGGGAGATGAGGTTTCAGACCCTTGGCCTCTTCATTGTGGAGTGCCACAGGGTTCTATCCTCTCTCCCATGCTATTCAACATCTATGTGAAACCGCTGGGAGCAATCATCTGGAGTTTTGGGTTGCAGTGCCATCAGTACACAGATGACACTCAGCTCTATCTCTCCTTTAAGTCCTCACCGAAGTTGGCTGTGAATACCATGTCCAAGTGCCTAGAATCCGTAAGTGGATGGATGGGAGAGAATAGGCTGAAGCTGAACCCCGACAAGACTGAGGTATTACTTGTGGGAGATAAAAGGAGGTTAGGAATTATTGACCTGATGCTTGATGGGGTAAGTTTACCCCTGAAGGACCAGGTCCGCAGTCTTGGGGTCATACTTGACTCCCAGCTGTCCATGAAGGCTCAGATTACAGCAGTGAGCCGGGCAGCTTGGTATCAATTACATCTGATACGGAGACTGCGTCCCTATCTTCCTGTTCACCTGCTCCCTCAGGTGATACATGCCCTGGTCTCCTCTCGCTTAGACTACTGCAATGCGCTCTACGTGGGGTTACCCTTGAAAACGGTCCGGAAATTACAGCTGGTACAGAACGCGGCGGCAAGCTTGATTACGCATAGCCGTCGCTGGGATCATATCACCCCAGTGTTATTAGATCTTCACTGGCTACCAGTTGTCTACTGGGCCCAATTCAAAGTGTTGGTGTTGACCTTTAAAACCCTATACGGTTTCGGCCCAGTATATCTGAAGGAACGCCTCCAGAATCACCGATTGTGCCGCCTGACGAGATCAGCCTTGCAAGACCTTCTCTCGGTCCCACCGGTGAGAACAGCTAGGCTGGTACGGACCAGAGAGAGGGCATTCTCTGTTGTGGTCCCCACCCTCTGGAATTCTCTCCCTTTCGATCTCAGACATGCTCCCTCCCTGTCCAGCTATTGCCGAGCCTTGAAGACCTGGCTGTTCAGGCAGGCCTACAAGATTGGGACAGATTAACTTATGTTACAATTGAATTAATGAATGGTTTTTTAGCTTAAAATTTGATTATGTTGATCTATATGTATTGTTTTTATTTTTGTTGTTCGTCGCCTAGAGTGTCCCTAACCCGGACAGATAGGCGGCTGAAAAATAAAATTTATTATTATTATTATTATTATTGCAAGAAATCTGAAAGCAGTTTACAGAAGGAATTAAAACTTACATATTTTTCTGCTAGAGGCTCTTCGACGATTGACTTAATCTTTGTATCTGAAGAATTATTTCAATCGGTCGAAAATTACAAAATCACGAATCGCCCAGAAAGTGACCACTCTCCTGTATCCTTGGTATTTAACTGTGCTGACGAATATATTCATTTAAAACAACGTACGTTTGCTGATGAAGAAGTGGACATCCGTCAGGTTAAGATCAGATGGGTGATAAAAATAGAAAAGGCTATTACAGACAGTTTGAGTACCCCTGAAATACAGTCCATTAAAGCCCAACTACTATCTCCCACTCTCTCGATAGATCCCTTTTACGATCTTCATAAATTGATGGTCGCTTTACAAACGACCATTCAACAAAATTCAAAAGTCAAACTAAATGCAGCTCATTATAAATCTAAATCTTGGTTTGATAAGGAATGTGGAGATACCCGTAAAGAATTAGTGGCCATGTACCACAGGTACGAGATAAGTAGATCCTCGACCCATCTGCAAATATATTGCGATGCTAAAAAGAAATATAAAAGATTAATAAGGAAGAAAAAAGGGTTAGAAACCACTGAAACTTGGCAGCGGCTTATAAATGCTGCCAAACTGAAAAATTCAAATGTTTTTTGGCGTATAATTTCCTGCCACTGGCCTAAATCCAATGCCAAATTAAACTGCGTGGTCCCACCATCTGACTGGGAGAATTATTTTTTAAGAGTTTATCACGCCAATACTGATACGTCAAATGAGAATCAATATTTGCCAAATGAGATTTCTTCTTGGCCTCCTGTAACTAATGAGGAAATCTTAGAGCTTATCATACGATTAAAATCAAATAAAGCACCAGGCCCTGACAATATTCCATCTGAAGTCTTTAAGACAAATGCAAAATGGTGGGCTCCCATTTTGGCAGCCCTTTTTACCTATATTGATTCGTCTATGAAGATCCCAGCCGATTGGGGCGTGGCAATCATTATACCCATCTATAAGAAAGGCCCTCAATCCAATCTGGCAAATTATAGGCCAATAAGTTTACTTAACATTATAAGTAAACTCTATGCAGCCCATCTCTACTCAAAGCTGACCCTCTGGTTGGATCAAAATGATATTCTAGCCTTAGAACAGGCAGGCTTCCGCCCAAAACGATCAATACTTGACCAAGCACTGATTTTGCAGCATTTAGTATCCAAGTATGCAGGTAATAAAGGTGGTGCTCTATATACTGCATTTATTGATTTAAAAACTGCCTTTGATTCGGTAGACAGAGCCAGATTATGGACAAAATTAACTAATTTAGGAATAGATAAGCGATTGCTTATAGTGTTGCAAGGACTTCACAAAAATACCTCCCTCCAAGTGAGATGTAATAATAAGGGTTATTTGACAAACCCTATACCAACATTCAAAGGTGTTAAGCAGGGTTGCATTTTGGCACCCCTGTTGTTTAACATCTATATTAATGATGTTGTTTCAAAACTGGCTTCTGTACCTTCCCACTCTCCGATTTTAGCAGGCAGTCCGAGAAACATTCTTCTTTATGCAGATGATATAGTATTAATATCAAGGACCCCGATAGGTTTAAAACGCTTACTGTCCCAAATAGCCTCCTACTGCTCTTCCGAATTATTGAAAATAAATTATCAAAAAACAAAAGTAATGGCCTTCACTAAAAAAAGAACCAAACACCGTTGGTACATTGAAGGCCAAGAAATTGAACAGGTAAATTCCTTTAAATATCTGGGAATAACCTTTCAAGCATCAGGGAGTTATCGATTGCACACCAAATTGGCGGTTCTCAATGCAAAAAAAACAACGAAAGCACTGACAACATTTTTTTACTCTAAAGGAGGACAATCTATCCTACCCGCTCTGAAAATTTTTAACGCCAAAATTGTTCCGCAACTGACATTTGGGTCTCAAGTGGGCACCAATGAAAAACTAACTGAACTTGAAACAGTTCAGAATAGTTTCCTAAGATCGATTATGGCAGTTCCTTCATGTGTCTCTAATTGTGTGCTAAGACTAGAGCTGGGTGTTCAATCTATTGAATCCAGAATATGGCTCTTTAGGATCAATACTTGGTTAAAACTTATTTTGGAACCGACAGGATTAGCTCCCCTCATTCTGAGGGATAACTGTAAATCCATATGGGCCAATGTGATACAAAATAAAGTTCTAAAAATAGGCTTTTCCATACAAGCAATCTATGCTATGGGCCTAGAAGCCGCTCGGTCTAATATCAGTCAGCGCCTAAAAGATATTGATGTTCAACACCAGCAAATGCTAATAAAAAATCAAAGATGTAATTTAAGTTTTTTAAGGCCAATGCCATATATATCAGATTTAGCCATTCCTAAATATCGGAAGGCTTTTACCCGAATGAGACTCAGTGTTCTTCCTTCAGCCCTACTTGACGGACGATTTAACAAAACTCCGTACAAGGAGCGAATATGTCCGTGTGGATCGGGAGAAATTGAAACCAATGCTCATGTTTTACTACGTTGTTCATTTTATCATTCTCAGAGACTTCATTTAATTTCTCCCCTCCTAGACCCTTATTTGTATAGATCTGAATCTTTTTGGTTGGAACATCTACTAGGTGATCACTCGCTAGAGACAACTTTAGCAGTTGCTAAGTATAGTTTGGCTGCACTAAACCATAGGAAAGATATGCTAAACAATACCGATTAGCTTTTATATGATCAGGATTTTATATTAAAAAATTTAATACTAATTTTAAAGTCTAAGTTGTATTAGTTTTAACTTAGTTATCTTTATGATAGCTAAAAGATTTTTATGGCTTAAGCTCCATATGATTGACTTATAGAGATTTATTCTCATCCCTATTCGCCTAGTCTGATCGTAATATATGCTTCACTTCATATTGTTAAGAGTTTTAAGATGTATGTATTTTTAGTTTAATTGTACGTGAGCAAAATGTATAACCGTTAACAGATGATGTTAAGAGTTTAAGCTGTTCTTATTTAAATTTAATTGTATGTGATCAAAATGTATTTACCCATGGCTGGTCCTGTGACTGTAATAAAGTACATTCATCATCGCCAAGGAATTAAAACAACAAAATTATTGGCAAAAACAGTTACAAAGACAGGTATTTTAAAATATTCAAAATAATAAAAGCAACAATAAGTTAAAAACAGATAAAAAACACAATAGATTATACATGCCTGGGTGGACATGTCTACACAAACATGTTTTCAGCAGGTGCTGAAAAGAGTACAATGAAGGCATCTGCCTAATATCAATAGGCAGGGAGTTCCAAAGCATAGGTGCTGCCACACTAAAGGACTGATTTCTTACAAGAGCAGAACAAGTACTGTGTAGCACCTGTAACATGGAAAGCACACCTTGAACTTGGCCTGGTAGCAAATCAGCAACTAGTGCTGATTTCAGAGCAGAGGTATTATGTTTTGACAGGGTCTCACTCATGTCAGCAATTGTGCCACAGCATTATGCACTATTTGCAGGCCCCAGGTCAAGTTGGGCTGTATGGGGATTTCTGTGACCTTGGCTAACTGGCTGCCAGGGTTTTTTCAGCTGTGGTTTTTTGTTAGGAATTCTGACTGGCTGTGGGATGTTGAGTGTTCTGCCTTACTCATAGGAATCTTGTTGTGGTTGGTATGGTATTGCATTTAGGAAATCATCATTTTCTTTTTCTTTTTCTATTTGCATTTCATTTACCTCATTCCCCTACATCCATAGAAGCAACAACAGTGGTTCCATGTAGTCAGCTCAAGCCCCTTAAACTCACTGATGATGCACCTTGTTGGTTGCATGATGGTTTGTTTCTTTCCCAATAGCGGTAAAAGAGAATTCACATACTGGGAAGTGTGGCTGCAATTGTTGTTGTTCCCAAGCTGCTGCCTGTGAAGGTAGACCAAACTATGTGTGTTTTCTCTCTGTCAATTATTATTCACTGGAATTGGGTTGGAAAAGGGTAGAGAATCTTCTTCATTTCTCAAACCTCTTTCTGAAGCGAAGGGTCAAATCTGTAAAGGTGTTTGGAGCAGCCATGTCAAAAGGTAGGGGCAGGGCATTCCAGTCAGGGGGTTGCCAACCCTGCTTGGATATGGATATCGTTACAGAGGATTCCTAGTCAAGCTTTACCAACAGCACAATCCAAACCATGTCTACTCAGAAGTAAGTCCTATTGTGTTCTATGGGGCTTAGTAAGTGTGTTTAGAATTGCAGCCTTCAGGGGCATCCATCTTTACTCTTTGAGTGCTCCCATCTAACACCTCCATGACACTAGGCTCCTTTCTTCCTACAGTGGCCTTCTGGTGACTGGCCTAACCTGAGAGGACTTAAACCCTTCTTGCCAGAAGCAAGTAGGCTAGATTAAATGTTCCCTACCCAGGCTCCATTTTTTTAGCTAAGATTTCTTAATTTCCAATCAGATAAATGTTTTTGTTTGAATTGTATGCTCCAAGTAACTGTGGTTGATGCTTAATGTATCATGCTTAATGACATCACTCGGGCCCATCCCTGTGACATCACTTGGCCCATCCCAATGTCATCACTAGGACCCACTCCTGAACTCTTAAGGTTTGGGATGCTTCTGACCTGGCAACCCTAACAAGGGCTCATGTTGTAATATTGTTCTGTGGGATTCTAGACGCAGTGGATTTGCATATCTTGTCCTTTGTACCAAGAAATTCTTGTAAACATTCTGTCTGGATAGCTTAACAGTAGATATTGATAGCTGAACTGCACAAGAAGCAAAGTTATCATTACTATGCTTTCCAAAATACAGAGTGTGATAACTTGGGCAAGGTGGTGGTGCGGTATGAACAGTATTTGCATGAATCTCTCTGACTGCTTGCATGAATACAGGAAGAGAAGAAATGTAACCAATAGGTCAAGAGGAATCCTTTATAAAATCTTCGTGTTCACTAATACACAGCCAGCAGTAATGCTTTGGGACAATCCTTTAAAATAGGAGGCATCCCTTAAAATAAAAGATATCTGGTAACCCTTCTGGAAAAATATAGCCTTGTGACAATGACATTACATTACATTTTAAAAGAGATCAATTTTTATAAGCGAGTGTAGAAAATGGATTCTTACGAAATAAATAAATAAATATGTAATGTATTGGAGAGGATGCATCCTGAATATTAATACAAGGGCTTGAATTTTATTCAAAATTATGTCAGGAAGAAAAAAATTTTTTTTCAATTACCTCACCATAAGGTATAGAGGGGGCATATGTGCTTGTACATAATACTCTCCAGAAGGGAGATTCAAGAGAAGGTTTTAACATTTGGTTCAACGTGCAGGTGGAGTGGGTCACTTACATTTGCCCGCAGTTGGATTTCGCTCATGCACTGTAAATAATTCAGCCTGACATGATTTGCCTTTCACTTTGTCGAATTACGACCCTCTTTTCTTCTCCCCCCCCTTTTTTTTTTACAACAGTCCCCTCGCTTACATCACCGTAGTAGGATTTAAATAGCTATACATGCCATGTTTCTCCTGGAAACAAAACACACGATTGGCCAGTCCGGTAGCCAGCCTCTACCTACCAACAGGGATAAACCCGATCTTTTCAGCCAATAGCAGCAGGGCTTGTGCTGTTGCTAGAAGCCAATGAAACGTCTGTCACTAAGGGAGGGAAATACATAGAGGCACAAAAGGTCTGTGATGTGTGCTTTAATATTTTCATGCCATGTCAGTGATTTTATTTTCACTCCGATTTTAATATCTTTTAAAACGTAGATTAAAGAGATAATTGATCCTTTACATGGGTTCTAATTCTGTATCCAGAGAACAGAACTCACTGAGAAATGCGATGTGTAGTACTATCAGGTTGTAAAGGGGAGGGGATTTTCAGGAGTGTGTTGTAAGTACCTGCTTTCTCCCTTGATTTGTGTGTGTGTGTGTTGTGTGTGTTAAAAATAACAGGATACTTGGGGCAGTGAAATACGGTATAAATATCGTGCTGAATGTAGCTCCACTGTGGTGTTTTTTCCTCTCTCTTCCATTTTAATTTTCTCGGAGGAGTCTACATTAGTAAAATAAAACCAATCTAACGATGGCTTGCATGGGTTAAGTAGACTGCTGAAGTTTAATAATCTCACACAGTGAATGTTATGCAAAGAAGAGGAAGAAAAGGTAAAGACATTGTTTACATGGATAACCTGCATATGCGTGTCTGTGTGTGTTTCTTTGTGTGTTGGAAAAATAAAATGGGAAGGGGGAGGGGGGAGGGGAGGGGATTAGTTACATTGTAACATCCTCTCAAATCTTTGGCTTTATTAAAAAATAAGTAAAGGGAAAAGGGGTACTCTGGCTCCTTCAGAGATGTTGAAAAGACAGTATGCTACTGCTTGCAAATCCCTAACAGGATTTTTAGACCGTAAGGGAAGCTTCAGTACCTGCAGGAAAGCCAGCATGGAGCAATTTCTTAATCCAAAATAGCAGCCGTTGCTTTTTGGGTTCTAATCCCGCACATCCAAAATGAATGCACCTGTGCCCAGACAGAGATGAAACCTCACAGTGGCACCTTGAGCAAATGATGTAATATGTAAAAGTCACTTTTACATTTTCATCCAAACCAAACATAGGTTGAATATTTTAGAGACTGCACAGAGAATGCAGAAAGAAACTGGGAGGATGATTTAGGCTGCAATCCAGTACATACCTACTCAGAAGTAAGCTCCATTGGGTTCAGTTGGACTTACTCCCAGGTAAATGTGTACTGGATTGCAGCTAGTTTTGAGTATGTAATGCCAATGTTAATTTCAAAGAGAAGCTTCTGCTTACCTGTTTGGGTGCCAGTGCCTTCTTTTCTCCCATTCTGGGTCTATTCTCAAAACAAAGCAGAATGAATAATTGTTCCCTAAACAGAATGTTAAATATCTTTAAAACCTAAACAGTGTAGTATGGGTAGCCACCAGCAACATAATCTTTGGTTGCCACCAGTGGTGCACAACTTTCAAAGTGAAGTGTGTATGACAGAGCTGTGGTGCTTCTTCTATGTGGCTTCCTGAACTGTTGCATTCTGTGATCATAGTTGTCTGCACTGGGTTATGTGGAAAAGGTGTGTTCTAGAGGAAGGAGAGCACCCCTGAAAAAGGGGGGGGAAGTGCCGTTATGCAATTGACTGCTAGGCAATCTAACTTGCTTCATTTGGTGGCCTAGACATGTTTCCAGATGTAAAATAAAATGGAATTTGCTATTATTTTATTTATTTATTTAATTTAATTTATATACCGCCCTAAGCCCGAAGGCTAGCAAAAGATAATTATATTGTTTGGAACCATTTCCATTTAGTGATGATTTTCCACCTATATTTTTCTTTATGTTTTCTAAATTGAATGTTTAATTTAAAATAAGTCTTTCCACATCCTAAATATGTTTTTTCCCTAGGAGTTTTGACAAGAAAACAGGTAGTTGGAATTCCTCCTGGCTTCAACTCAGGATAATGACTCTCAAATTATAAATCTACTTGGTATGAAGCTGAACAAAATCAATGTGGAACATTCCAGAAACTCTGAATCTGATAGAGCACCAGGCTGTTCAGTGGTCTGGACAGAAAGAATTTATTCTTATTATTATGAGTTGCAGCGGTGGCCCTCAAAGCTTTTGACTTCAGAGAGGACTGGATTAAGGTCGTAGGGCTGTACTTACAGCAGCTCACCATAAACCTGGCTCTGAATAATGCTCTGCCTTCTTCACTAATGCATTCTCTAAAATAAAATGAACATAAAAAAAATAAATTAATGCTTGAAATGATATTTCTGAGATTTCTGAGTTACCATAAGTGCAGGAAACATTAAGAAAAAACTTATGGTCTTCCAAATACTTGGAGTTGTATGCTTTAGATGTAGGTCTTCCTATGGAGATATAAAAGGACAACTAGGCCACAGTCTTAGCCACAGTTGTGAAGAAATAAGCTCCATTATCTTAGAAGGGAGCTGACAGACTTCCTTTTTTCTAAGGAACATTATTACATTTCTGTATTGAAAGCAGTCACTGACAGTGTTTAGGGCTCTTGGACAACTGGTCAGAGTCCTGGCCTCTTGCAGTGTGCTGTGCAGCCTGCTTCTAAATGATCCACATTATACCTGTCTTTCACCTCCTATTATAGTCTTACACCTGCCGTTTTGGAAGGAGAAGCAGCAACAACACAGGTTGAAGCACGGTATCAGCTAGGGCCAGCCTAACTATTTCCAGTACTTATTTTGTTTAACCCAAGCCTCCAGATGGGTGGTAATACAATAACAGTAAACCATATATAATATAGCCAACTGAAACCAATGCAATGGATGAATCATAACAAATGTTAAAACCTAGCCAGCTTAACGTCTGCCACCAAAAGCCTGCATAAATAATAAAAAGTCTTAAAATGTTTCCTAGAGCTTTATCACATTAGGTGAGATAAAATAAGTATAATAAATCTAACTTGATCTAACCTTTCAAAAGATGGCTTTCAAGTTGCAATATGGCATCAGAGTAGATCTTGCCACATGTTCTCGATAAGTCTGGCAGATGACAGGAGGGAGGAAGTGGGTTCATGTATTCAGGACCCAAATCAGTAAGGGAAAGAGTGATGTGACCTTGATGAGTTGGGGAATGCATGAAAAGCAATGAAGAGCCCCAAAGAAGGTAGGCTAATATTAAATGTGTTTAAGGCATATAGGTAAGGACTCTACTCCCAGTGTTGATTTCTTGCCTGAGGCAAATAGATCCATGCTGCTTCCATGTTGTGTAAGGTGATCTACAAAGTATGACAATTTCTAATAATCTCAGCATCAGGCATTAGGGTACAATTGATATGTTGGGATTATTTAAAAAAATAATGCAATAGTGATAAAAGGTCATAAACAAATTGGGTCCAGTTGAAATAGGTACTGCACAAATGCCTAATAAATGACATTACAGATTAACAGGCCTTGGACAGTGGTCAAATTTAAGAAAAGCCAAACATTTATAAATAAACACATCCTGAATTCCCCCCCCCCAATCTGTGGAAAAGCTGTGTCATCTGGCTAGTTGACCTTCTGTTCCAAGAAATGGCCGTTTCTATACATGTAATTATAGGCACAAATGAACAGTTACAGTAAGCTATTTTTTCTGTTTACTAGGCTAGTGTGTGTGTGTGTATGGTACCACTGGATTAAATAATGAAGTACTTCTTGACTTTTTAATTAAAGATCGGAGGCACTGAAGGGCTGTTTCATTTCTTGAACTGTGTGCTTTGAGAGATAAAACACAAACTTAATTCATCTTCCTCTACTAGTCAACAGATGCAAATTTAAAAACCCCTACAAAATCAATGGGAAATCATTATTTAACAGAGTTGATTCTTCTCCCCTATGCTACAAGTTGACCTTTCTTGTCAACATAGGTTCGGTGCAAACCACACTTAGTGGCAGTAATGTCACTATGGCCCTTTCTGTGCAGGGGGTGCAATGCTGATTCTGATTACTTATAGCATCATGGCATTCTTTCTGATACTATGCTTTTTGGGGAAAGTTCTTGTATGAGGGTTTTTTTTTTTTGCTAACTTACATTGTTTTTTCCTAACTTACTTACATGTTTTTTTCCTAGGCACTGTTCTATCCTAAGAAATAAGTTAGGGAGGCTTTAAATCAAATTCTTTTCCTTGGTCATCTCACTTATTTTTCTATAAAACGTCTAGCCATCTTGGACTTTGACAAATGTAGGGTGTACATTATAAACATTAATTGAGGCTTGCTACCCACATTTTCAAGTAACAATCAAAGCTTTCTTTTGTATTTTCTGTTATTATTTATAATTGTGGAGACTATTGTGACTGTACTGAATTTGGATATTGGAAGAAAGAATAAGCAAGAAAAAGAAATCCAAGGAAATGGACAAGGTGGAAACAACTATGTAGGCAACATTTATGATATTCATTTAATATGATTCTATCCATCGATACATCTTTATAGCACAAGAAAGACACATCCTGATGCCTCCAATTTCTTGAATCATATATGCTAGTTCAGTACTTACTATCTTTATGATCCAAGGTTCTCCAACACAAGCTGTTTTATTTCTTAAATAATTTACTGCACCACCTTTCTGCTCCAAAACAACCAAAGTAGTTTAAAAAAAAGTTTAACACTAAAAGCACTATAACAAATAGTAGTAAAACAAGGACAATTTCATAAAAATAGGTAGGAGCTGGCTTCACCAGTTAAAATTGTTGACTTTAAAAGCCTGCCAGAAAAAATGCCTGTGATATCTGAAAGAGATATAGCATGACTAGGAAAATGATTCCAAAACTGTAGTGCCACCATTGTCAAGGCCCTGCTCTGAGCCCTTACAGACAGACACCATATCCAACGTGTGCTTTTAGCCTGGATAAAAACACACAAGTAGAAAATACCAAAATTGTGTGAAAATGACAGACACACCACATGGTCCCTGGAATACGCCCACAGTGAATAAAGAGCAATAATCTTCAGCTTGAGCAGATATTCCCTGTGTCTGAATACACAGGTGTTTGTGAGGAAGCGAAAAAGAAGTAGGACTGATGCTACCTGAGTGCTCTGGAATTGCTCTTGCCTCAGACTTCCACCCTATGGGGGAGGAGAGACTACATTGACTGTGAGTATATTCCCCCGCTTGGGGGTTATAGCGCTACCCTTGTGAGTACAGTGGCAGTCGTTTCTGCTCCATTCATCCAGGCTGTAAGATTGAAAGGCAAAAGTGCTCAAGTGCATTTGGCCAGGAGTGACAACCGTTGGAGTGCCTGATTTTTGACGACAGAGAGCTTACCTGTGTGGGAGGATGAGTGCCTGCCTCCCCTGAGCGTGGGAGATACTGCTCCCAGCTGTTGCAATGGAAGAGTGTTGGAGCAATACAGTTCAGACAAGTCACAGATTTGCATCCGGGAGTGGGAGACATGGGAGAAAATTGAAGCAGTCATATGTAATGTGTTAAACCCTTCCCTCTCCCTCCCATGTTCTGTCCTGGCACCTCCACAACTGGGAGTGCGGCAGAGTTGGGTATTCGGGTCTGGAATCTCGAGCTGGAGCCCCTGTCTGGGTTCTAGGCAGAGAAGGGTTAGGGATGTGCTCCGGTTCTCAGGTGTGATTTGAGCTCAGATGTGTTTTGTGTAAAATCCTCTTTCTCCACAGTTTCCTATTAGAAAGTTCCTTGGGAGCTCTAAATGTGTGTGGCATTGGGCCAGAGAGATATAGCTCTATGCCACACACCCTCAATGAGATGCAAATTTATTGCATCAACTTGCACCATTGATGGGGTTTGGGTATGGTTTGGAAGAGTATAGGAAGGTAGGATAAGTGTGCTCCTCCACTGTTCCATCTATGTCCCACCCAAAACTCTACTTGGTTTTGGCCAGTCCTCCAGTGTATCTGTGCAACTGCACTAATGTATTTATCATGGTGGCAGCATATCTGGCATTCTGCTGGCATATGGAGCTTCCACCAAATATGGGACTGTGCCCTAAAAGGCTAGGTTTGATATCGAAAGAGGTACACTTCCCCGCATTCTAGCCCATATGGATGAATTATATTGTTGCAACCCTCCCTGGGACCTTATGGTGAAGGGTGAGTAAGAAATCCGATGGGTACTAATAAATAAGGATGATGAAGGGGTCTAGTGCAGAACCAGTAGAACTCTTGAATGAAACAGATTAACTTGACCCATCCCAGTCTGGGTTCAGGCCTGGTAATGGGACTGAATCGGCCTTGGTCGCCCTGATGGATGACCTTTATCGGAAGAAGGATGGGGAGTGCGACCCTGTTATTCTTACTTGATCTCTCAGTGGCTTTTGATACCATTGACCATGGTATCCTTCTGGGGCGACTTGGTGAAATGGGTATTGGAGGCACTGTTTTACAGTGTTTCTGATCCTATCTCCAGGGTCATATTCAGAGAATAGCATTGGGTGACTGTCTTTTGGCGCCCTGGCAGCTGTGCTGTGGGGGGCCGCAGGGTACCATCTTGTCCCCCATGCTGTTTAACATCTATATGAAGCCCTTGGGAGCAGTCATCAGGAGCTTTGGGGCGAGGTGTCAGCAGTATGCTGATGATACCCAGCTCTATTTCTCTGTTACTTCTGAATCGGGAGAGGCCGTGCAAGCCCTGGACCGCTGCCTGTATTTATTTATTTATTTATTTATTTAATTTAATTTATATACCGCCCTAAGCCCGAAGGCTCTCTGGGCGGTGTACAAAAAGATAAAAAAACAAGCAATATATAAATACAATAAATACAATAAATCAATAAATCAAGAAAACAAAACAAACAAACAATAAAAGAACCAAACAACATCCAAAAATACAAATAATGATGAAAATACCATTAAAACACACTTTAAAATGCCTGGGAGTACTCGGTGGTGGGCTGGATGAGGGCCAATAAACTGAGTCTGAATCCTAGCAAGACAGAAGCACTGTGGGTTGGTGGTTCCCGAGTTTGGATAATTGGTCAGTTGCCTGCTTTGGACAGGGTTGTACTCCCTCTGAAAGAGCAGGTCCGTAGCCTGGGGGTGCTCCTGGATCCATCTTTGTTGCTAGAGGCCCAGGTGACCTCAGTGGCTAGGAGTGCCTGTTACCAGCTTTGGCTGGTGAGATAGCTGCGGCCGTTTCTGGACAGGGATAGCCTGACCACTGTTGTCCACGCACTGGTAACCTCCAGGCTGGATTACTGTAATGCGCTCTATGTGGGGCTGCCCTTGAGGTTGGTCCAGAAGCTGCAGCTGGTGCAAAATGCGGCGGCGAGACTGCTCACTGGACCAGGGTATCACCAGCATGTCACCCCGCTACTGAAAGAATTGCACTGGCTGCCCATTTGCTACCGGGCCAAGTAAAAGGTTCTAGTTTTGGTGTACAAAGCCCTATACAGCTCAGGACCAGGATACCTGAAAGACCATCTTATCCCTTACATACCCAGTCGATCACTGCGCTCTGCAGGTGAGGGCCTCCTGCAGATACCATCTTCTCAGGAGGTTCATTCTGTACAATATAGGAAACAGACCTTTAGTGTGGTGGCACCTACCCTGTGGAATTCCCTCCCTTTGAATATTAGGCAGGCGCCCTCTCTGCTATCTTTTCGGCGCCTTTTGAGGACTTTTCTTTTTCAGCAAGCCTTTTATGCTGAGAGCTATCCCAGTCTGCGTCAGAATTGCTTAATATGTTTTTTAGTAATGTTTTCAACCCTTTTAAAAAAAAGTTTTAAAAATATTTTTAACGCTGTTTTGTCTTAATGTATTTTAAGATTTGTTTTTATGATGTTTTAAAGTGTTTTTAGTGCCTTGTTTGCCACCCTGGTCTCCTGCTGGGAGGAAGGGTGGGATACAAATTAAATAAATAATAATAATAATAACTGTGTGGTACGAATGCCTGACTTTCTGCAGAGAGGCTAGAGGTGTCCCAATGGAAAGGTTCCTGTTTTTCCCAGGACTCAAAGCATATACTCGGGTATATGCTGTGGCACACAACCATAAAGATGAAAAGCTGCAGGCAGACATGCTCCAAAAAAAAAAAAGGAGGCATAATTTCCCCCTCTTGACATAAATAAGAGGTTTCACCAATGATAGGTCACAGCAATTCTGCACCAAGACTGATTTTCAGATGGCAGAGCAGGCAATGCCAATCAGACGCATATTACCGTCACTGCAAATGGGTCTGGCTGCATGTGAAAATATTAGTGCAGATGAGCACTGCTAATTCTTCCTCTTTATTTTGAGAAATGCTTCCAGTAATTTTACCCAGTTTAAAAACATCTCCTTTCAAACATTCCAGTTTTCTGTTAATCAATCTAGTTCTCTTCCTCTGATGTAAATAAATAAATAATCCCAGGGGTTTTAAAAAACATGTATCTAGCTTTTATTTTATAGAATAAAGAGAACAAACAAAAAACATATGTCCCCAATTTCAACTTTATTTTATTTGACTGTAAATGTCAGGCAAAAACATATTCTAAGAGGAGGGAATATATATGATTAAACAGTGAGTAAATCATGATATAAGATCTCCTTTCCCCCTTACTCATTGTACAAATTGTTACAAGACTGCTTACAGATCTTCGGTGGAGCTTTGTAATCCATACATTTATTGGCTAAAGAAGGGCATATTTCTCTCTGCAGTAATAAAATAAAATCTAGTCTTAGCTCTTAACTTGCGATCCAGACATGATGGCCTTATCAGATATAATAATTAGAAAAGCTACTATACATTTGGAAAGAACTGTAAAATGTTTTGTAGATTATAGACAAGTATAAATCAAGAGTATAGCAGTTAAGATCAGGTTTAAATGGAAGGTGAAATTAAGCTTGTATTTGAGGAATCCTAAACCCTGATTCCAGTTATATATACAAGCATACCTATATGTATTATAATGATCGAATGGCATCAAGTGTGGGACTGAAATTCCCTTAAATGTCTCTGTTTAATCTCTTTGATTTGTAGTACACAAATTGTCATTTATATTTTCTAGCTATTGTTGCTGAATTTTTGCTAAATCTCCCATTGTTTGCTTTGTAATTGAACAAATAAAACATTGGGCCCTCAATGATTTATAATATACTTTTGATTTTCTGGACATTATGGGAAGAACACCCCCCCCCATGCTTACCTTACATAACAGCTCCATCCAGAACTCCTTTATGATACAATTCACCCTTGAGAGAATTTTTTTTTGTGGTGGCACATTTGTGCACTTATCGTTCCAGTGACCATGGAAAAGTAAACCAAACTTTAAGCACAGGCATGTTATTTATAGGTTGTTAATTTGGTAGAGCGTTTTACTGTATTATACTGCTGGTTCCAAAAACTGTGAAGGTTTGGTGTTTGCCTAATGAATTCTGTAATATCTGGAAGCTTTAAAAACTCTTGGTCCCGTAAAAGACATTACCATATACAGTATAGTTTTTGACAATCAGTAGTTAGCATAGAAGTGCACATGTTACTACAGAATCCATCTTTCTTTTGGGATACCTGAATCCTCTCATATATTTGTAACAGATTTTATCATCCTACAAAAATACTTGTTCTATATATTTCTTTGTAACAGCCTAGTTGTCAACTATTAGAATGCTGCACCACTTAAAAAGATGCCCTTGTAATCCGGTGTCTCCACAGTTGATAAAAAAGGAGGCTATTGCCTCCATATCTTCATTAAAACAATGAACTTGACATAAGAAATGAATACCAGTTAGGAAGATTATTTAATATTTTCTTTTAAAATCCTCCATGCATGATGATCACTCATTTCAAGTCATATAGTAGCTATCTTTTTGGTAATTGCTGCACAAATTTAGGAACCCCCCCCCCCTTTATGTTTGAACTATCTTCCAGGATAAAGGCTCTAAAGTTTTTATTATATAACACGGAGACGACATAAGACCAAATTCTCTCCCTCTCTCAGATTATGTTTTCTTTCTCTCTCCCCCACACACCCATTTGCGTTCTTTGTTAATTACAAGAGTTTTTTTTAAACCACATTATTGCAGAGCATAATTTTGCTTTCATTTTGGTGTCGTTTTGTAAGTACTATAGCAGCTTTTTATTTTTCTTTTAATGCAATATTTAGGGGACTTAAAAATACTTGCCCCTCCCTTTCCAGAAAATTATTGATTTATATTATATACTGATTTTGGTTTGGACTATGACAAACCTATTTTATGTTTTATGGAAATGTTGGCAGTTGTTGTAGTGGGTTATGCCAAGAAGACCGTATGCTGTATAGATATGAAAATAAATAAGAACTATAAAGATCAAGGATGTTATTTTTCTTACAATTGGTCACTTCTCTAAATTTTATACTTTGTACAGTAAAAGGATTATTTAACATAAAACCTGTATTCCAAAGTGTCATGAGGGCCTACCAGATCCAAACAAAAATATAAGAATTGGATGGAATTGTTTCAAAATGCATTTACTGAACTTGTCAGAAGTAGAAAATGTTGCTTAATTTATTACTAAAATGCATTACAGCAACCATGAACTGAGTGACTGCAAAATCGTAGGAAAAAACGG
Source organism: Rhineura floridana (assembly GCF_030035675.1). Classification (NCBI taxonomy): domain Eukaryota; kingdom Metazoa; phylum Chordata; class Lepidosauria; order Squamata; family Rhineuridae; genus Rhineura; species Rhineura floridana. The sequence goes on along the minus strand of NC_084483.1, from coordinate 85,404,305 downwards.
ACTAAAGTGAATAGTGCTATATTCCTTTACTGGGCTGTTGTCTGACACACAATGTCCAAATTCTACAGCACAAATTGGGTACTTGCAATCTTGAACAAGTTATAGCACAAAATATAATTTTGGATAATTTGATATAGATAAGAGAGTGTATACATTGCACAAAACATACCAATATTTCTAGATATTTCCCAAAAAGCTAAACCAAGAAAACCAGACATATAAAAGTGGATCTTTTTAAAACTCCAATGGCTGGGGCTATTTAAAACAAATTTAAATTGTAATTGGACAATTTAAAAACTTTATAAAAGCTGCAGTTCTCTTAATTCCATTTATCCAGTATTTCCCAGTCAGTATTCCACTAACAAGATTTATCCTAAATAAGACAGCTGCTGATAATGTAACAACTAACCCTTGCTCAATGCATCAAGCTGAATGCATTCTTTAAAAACAACAACCGCACTGTTACGACATTTCTAGCACTTTTTGCTATATGATTTAATTTTCAGAATGTCTCCAGTAAAGTCCATATTAATGCACTATATACTCCCTGGCTGTACAGTAAAAAGAAAGAAAGAAAAAGGATTTCTATTTACGTTTTACTGTTCCGAGATCTATCATAGTAACTGTTGACCTGTAGTAGTAGTAGCAGTAGTAGTAGTAGTAATAATCTAAAATGTTATCTGGAATGGTAATTTATATTTCCATTTGCAAAGTGTATCCTGATCAGGCTGATTTTGTGATACTTGAATCTTATATAATCAAGACTTGCATGATGTACCTCTTTTATCTCCCCTTTACCACCACCCCCAGATTTAATATAGAACAAAATTAAAGAACACAGCTACTTATCCTTAATAAATGTCATTGTTATACATTGTTTACATATTGGATCTCATGGAAATATACTGCATAACTAAAATTAAGGCTAAGTAAGTGGTAAATAGGCAACAATATCAACAAATAGAATATTCCTTGATAGAATATCTATCTAATTTTTAGGACACTATTAAAATATGTCTGTTATCAATAGCCTGCTTAGATATTGAGACTAAAATACTGTTCTGCTCCTTAAAGCAAACTCATCACATTTCTATTAACCTTTTTGCTTTTCTACCCATCTTTCAGGTGGAAATAATTTCCTAAAGGATTTAATTTCTATAGTGGACAGAAGTACATATAAAACTATTATATGTGTCTAGATAAATATCAGGATTGTGTCCTCATTTTATAATTATTGTAAGTTGAATTCATCACAGGATGTGTAAAAGGCCTGTTACCCAAAAGATGAGCCCGTTTGCTAACCCTAACTTACACCTAGAGGTGGCAGTCTGCTTTCACTATAGAGATGTTGGACTTCTCGATCACAGTGTTCAGAACTTGTGCATAGAAATTATCCTAATGATGTGCATGCATGTATGTGCTTGGAGGGAAGGGAAGCAAGGAGGATCTCTGCTTGTGAAACATACAAGAAGAAATTTGTGTCCATCTGTAAGTTTACAGTTACTGTCACAAACAAGTAAAGATAAAATGTGACTTCAGAAGGGTTGTTGTGGGACTCCTTGAATTTAATTGCTGATCAGGACTAAATTAATTAAAAACATTACGAATGGAAATAGCCCAATAGTTACGCAAAATGACATTTAAATATTTGGAATACTGGCTAGTGCCTCACTTTTTATATCTGAACTCATTACTGTATACGGAGGCTTCCGTTATCCAAACTTCATTTTCATTATCCAAACTTTCTCTTACCTGGTATCTTCATTTCAGCATTTTTCTTTGCAATGTCCTGAAAGGCTAGTGTGCACAAGCATGTTATCTAGTTCATCCTGTCTTCAACTTTTACTTGCTCTGGCAGCAAATTAGAAGGCTGTGCCCTTTTTCTTGTCTCAGTTCTCAGTGGGCATGATAAGCTGAGACTCTATGACCGGGAAGGGCTAGTCCAATAATATGCAGGTTGTTTGCGGGAAAAGGTCCTGATTGTGTTATTGCCTAAGAAGTCTACACAAATGCCTTTTGACCTCAAATATACATTAATTGAAGCCCAACATAGATACCAATTGTCTATGCAGAAGCCCCCAGAGTTTCAAGCAGGGCTTCTTTCCTAGCTCTTCCCAGAGATGCTGGGGATTGAACCTGGAACCTTCTGCATGCAAAGCAGATGATTCGCCACTGACCTGTAGTCTGTTCCACAGAAGCTACAGCCCAGTTCATACACTCACCTGGCCAGTGCTTCATTTTATGTACCGGAAGTGTAGCGGCTCTCCTCTATTGTGTATATAATGTTAACAAGTGCTGCGAGTGCTCCAGAGAGGCCCATATGTCTGATGGCCTAATTTGTTTTAATTCCCTCCTTTTTATGAAGGAAGAGGTGTGAACAACAGTTCTTTAGACGTGAGTCTCCTGCTTCCTGCAGGACATGCATGGAAGAACAAAGGGGGGATGCTGTCCCTGCATGTTGCTTCTCCAGTGGGTATATAAATGATGCCATTTGGGTAAAAATGTGAGTGGTGGTACTGTTTCTGCTGCTATTTAGCATGTATTTCGTATCATTAGTGTGCAGTTGGATCGCCTGTTGTGAAGACTAATACAGATAGGGTGGAGGTGAATGGAAAGGGCAGGGCTTAATAAGCAAAAGTAGAAAGGATAAAGCAGTGATGACAGAAAGCAAAAGAACAGGCTGCCTGTATTTCACGGGGAAAAGTAAGTGCATACCAGAAACCCGGGTTTGTACAATTAAAGTGGATTAAACTGCTGTGTTGCAACAAATCTACTTTTAAAAAAAGAACTTTTGCAGTTAAGAAAGTGACAGGGAAATGCACTAACCCTGCACAAGTAAATCTGGATGGATTCAGGATGAATGCTTATTGCCAAAGAACGTCACCACAATCAAATTGGAAAAAATGCTCAATAAAAGCCAGACAGATTTTAACCTCTGCATAAGCCAGCCTTTCCCAACTAGTGGGCCACCAGATGTTGTTGGACCACAACTCCCATCAGCCTCAGCCAGCATTGCCAATGGTCAGGAAAGATGGGAATTGTGGTCCAACAACATCTGGTGGCCCACTAGTTGGGAAAGGCTGGCATAAGCTTTGTGCAAGCAAAGCTGAATGAATGCTCAGTAAACAATCTGGAGGAGCACTTTGTGAGCGTGTTAGCAAAATGTCTATGGAAAAGGTGGGATTTGAAGCGAGATTTGGAGGAGGGAATAGGGGTTACTTAAAAGACAATGGTGGGAGGACATTTAGGATTAGTGTGTTAGTCTTAAAAACTGGATGGAAATGTAAAACAAATCTGAAATTAATTTTAAAAAATGGCTGTAATTGTTCTATGCTTTTGGCTTTTAAATGCCAGAATTAGTGATGCTGTGTGAAGCAGACTGTATTTCAATTTTAATATTCCTAGCACCCGTGAACAATGTAGTTGAACAAATATGTTGCCCTGGGCTCCTGCTGGGAGGAAGGGCGGGATATAAATCAAATAATAAATAAATAAAATAAATAAATATTGCAGTGATTATACACTGGAGTAGTCCCACAAGTCCCATTAGAAATGCATAAAAAGAGAACCTGTTTAGGGCCAACATTTCCTCCATAAATATGCCCTGCCATTGAAATTAAAGATTACACCATCCCTGGATCTGCTGGTTTCTATAGCAAAATGGCACACAATAAAAATAAGGCAATTGGCAATTGCAATGAGCGGGAGAAAAATCAGGACTCGTATGTGACTTTAGTTTTGCTGGAGTTTATGAGGTTTTCATGGGGAATTCCTTTTGCAGTATAAATGCAATTAATAGGGTCACCAAAACTGGACAGGGAGGAGAAATTAAAACTCTTGAAAATGTATGTGTATCCTGTTAAGGCCACAGATGCCTTAGTGAAAAATGTAAATCTTAAAAGTCATTATTTAACTAGGTAAAGCAACATGCCACTTCTCATTACTAGTGGACTTTCTGCAGGCAGAAAGAAAGCAGAACATTTAGACCGATGCAGAGAGTCAGTTGCTTCAGTACAACTGAACCATGGATAAAGCTGACCTGGTAATATAAATTATTGACCTTTGTTTTTTAAGGAAGGTACATGGTTAATTATTTTGTTTCCTCATCAGTTTAACTTCTAAAACCTCTGAATACAAGCAGAATAACTAAACATTAGATTTTGTTTGATTTATAAAGGAGCACAGCACCCAATTCTTACTGTTAATTTACAGTCTGGTCCAAGTGCAGGGCATGCCCATCAAAAGATCCCAATTCATAATCTGGTAGATGTAATACAAATTTAGTAACCTTTGCCTTTCCTTCTTGACACCAGTTTCCATAACTTCAAAGACATTTTGGTTGGGTTTCTTTTATAGAATGGAAATGTATACCATGAAAAAACCAATTGCTTATAAAACTGGTTCTTGTATCGAGATCCAGATATGAATCTAGATCTCTTTATTATTTCATTCATCTTTGGTTTCAATTGTAAGGACACTTAAAATGCAATCTTATACATGTTTACTTGGAAGTAACCTCTATTCACTGGGGCCTACTTCCAGGTAAGCGTAGATAAGACTTCAGTCCTACTGGACTAAGTGGAATTTATATCTGATTAAAAATACATACAATTGGGCCATAAGTAATAGTATTGGATAAGTAATTATATATTAAAGGACAAGGTCCCTGCTCACAGGTTACAGACTTGTGTAAAAGAAACTGGACAAATTCATCTGAATTACAGTAGATTTTGCTGCATTTCAGCTAGATGTAATGGAGCAAGCATTGATTGTAAACTACTGCTGAATTGAACAGTGTCTGTGCATGTTTGTAGTTACTTACTTATTTTTTTATTATTTAATTTGTATCCCGCCCTTCCCCCCAGCAGGAGCCCAGGGCGGCAAACAAAGCACTAAAAACACTTTAAAACATCATAAAAACAAATCTTAAAATACATTAAAACAAAACAGCATTAAAAACATTTAAAAAAAAAACTTTAAAAAAGGGTTACAAACATTATTAGAAAACATATTAAGCAATTCTAACACAGATTCAGACTGGGATAGGTCTCAACCTAAAAGACTTGTTGAAAGAGGAAAGTCTTCAAAAGGCACCGAAAAGATAGCAGAGATGGCGCCTGCCTAATATTCAAAGGGAGGGAATTCCACAGGGTAGATGCTGCCACACTAAAGAACGCCTACTGGGGCCCAAAATGGATGTGTTTGGTTCCTTGTGTTTTTCTTCACATCTTATACCTCCTTTAAGCCGAATATTCTGGAAGATGACTTGTATTTTCAAGGAGTTACGACTTCATATTGACAGGATGCAAGAGGGCAAATTCCAAACATTTGTAACAAAGAAGTGATTAAACTATTGGTCTTTTGCCTTATGCTTATTTCCTAGTACTTCAGAGATAAAGAAACAGTTTTAAAAGTTAAAAAGTGATTTACTCTATAGAATGCAACTGCATAATATGAACCATCTTCCTTGATGACATACAAACACACAGCCCTACTGCTGAAATGGACACCACCATATTTCATTGTTGTATAGTGTTGGTGCCATCACAGTGCAAAAAATACTGTTGCAGAGAGTATCCTGATGTAGTTTGGTGTTGAATCTCAGTGAAGTGTAGTTAATTCAGACTTTGCTTTTCTACTTTTGAAATAAAAATGTATGAAAGGTTTTTAGTACAACGGTTATCTTGTTTTAATAGTTATCTAAAATAAATTTATTTATAAATGGGTTAAGGCAATATCTCAAAGCAAATGACATTTTTGCAGTTTATAAATGCATTGGCTTCTAACTATACAAGATAATGTTACTGTTTGGGAAACCAAACATCTGACTAATGAGATGTACATAGACTGTTATCACTCCAAGGGTTACAGCTATGATTTTAACGGGTTTTAAAATTCATATATTAATGTTGTGATTAATTCATTGATCAGCTGCCCATGCCACCTAATGGATTAATGTTTTTCACCCTGACTTGAAGATTCTTTTAAAACTCAGGTATGTTTAAATACACTCTTGATGAATGTACAATGGGATGTAAAGCAATATCACAAGAAAGCACAGGAAATGTGGAGCCATTGAGTGTATTTATTAATATATAGATTGTGTCCATCCTGTTTCAAGTACAGTATGAAGATGTCTGGAAATTCTGATTGGTCACTGTTTTTCTTTGCAATCTGATGTAGAAATGTCAGGTGCCATCCTAATACATTGCTATAATTTAAAATGGAATGTGAATTACACTCTTTAGTAATGACATTTCACAGGCAAAATAATGGAATGGATACATTGTACTTAGATAGGCTTAAATAAATTGAATAGTGATCTTAGTTTCATTTCTTGTTTTTAAAGATGTTCATAGTGCAGTTTGAGAAGTAGTGACAGCAGTGTATTTTAGCAGCTAAGGATAAAGTTTTGATTGAAAAAATTGTTGTTGTTTTTTTAAACTTAAATGATAAATAAAACTAAAACTACAACTTTGAAAGTTTTGGCCAACAAAAGCAGAAAAATAGTGCTTAAAAATAACTATTGATCTTATCTTTTTGAAGTGCTTTTAAACGTCTTTTTCTTACTGAAGTCTGCCCAAGCTGAATCACACGTTATTAGATAAATATAGAAAGATTGCCTCCTTGCCCACTAGAAAGTTGAAGCAAGGTCAAGCCTACATACATATTGTGTAGTGTAAGGTTGCCAGATGTCTCTTACTTAAAGGACTTTCCTTATTTTAAAAGATTGTTTCTTATTCTAGAACAGTACAGCTCCATAAACACAATGATAAGAACATAAGAAGAGCCTGCTGGATCAGGCCAGTGGCCCATCTAGTCCAGCATCCTGTTCTCACAGTGGCCAACCAGGTGCCTGGGGGAAGCCCGCAAGCAGGACCTGAGTGCAAGAACACTCTCCCCTCCTGAGGCTTCCGGCAACTGGTTTTCAGAGCATGCTGCCTCTGACTAGGGTGGCAGAGCACAGCCATCACGGCTAGTAGCCACTGATAGCCCTGTCCTCCATGAATTTGTCTAATCTTCTTTTAAAGCCATCCAAGCTGGTGGCCATGACTGCATCTTGTGGGAGCAAATTCCATAGTTTAACTATGCGCTGAGTAAAGAAGTACTTCCTTTTGTCTGTCCTGAATCTTCCAACATTCAGCTTCTTTGAATGTCCATGAGTTCTAGTATTATGAGAGAGGGAGAAGAACTTTTCGCTATCCACTTTCTCAATGCCATGCATAATTTTATACACTTCTATCATGTCTCCTCTGACCCGCCTTTTCTCTAAACTAAAAAGCCCCAAATGCTGCAACCTTTCCTCGTAAGGGAGTCGCTCCATCCCCTTGATCATTCTTGTTGCCCTCTTCGGAACCTTTTCCAACTCAATAATATCCTTTTTGAGATGAGGCGACCAGAACTGTACACAGTATTCCAAATGAGCCGCACCATAGATTTATACAACGGCATTATGATATTGGCTGTTTTATTTTCAATACCTTTCCTAATTATCGCTAGCATGGAATTTGCCTTTTTCACAGCTGCCACACACTGGGTCGACATTTTCATCGTGCTGTCCACTACAACCCCGAGGTCTCTCTCCTGGTCTGTCACCGCCAGTTCAGACCCCATGAGCGTATATGTGAAATTCAGATTTTTTGCTCCAATATGCATAATTTTACACTTGTTTATATTGAATTGCATTTGCCATTTTTCTGCCCATTCACTCAGTTTGGAGAGGTCTTTTCGGAGCTCTTCGCCATCCCTTTTTGTTTTAACAACCCTGAACAATTTAGTGTTGTCAGCAAACTTGGCCACTTCACTGCTCACTCCTAATTCTAGGTCATTAATGAACAAGTTGAAAAGTACAGGTCCCAATACCGATCCCTGAGGGACTCCACTTTCTACAGCCCTCCATTGGGAGAACTGTCCGTTTATTCCTACTCTCTGCTTTCTGCTTCTCAACCAATTCCTTATCCACAAGAGGACCTCTCCTCTTATTCCATGACTGCTAAGCTTCCTCAGAAGTCTTTGGTGAGGTACCTTGTCAAACGCTTTTTGAAAGTCTAAGTACACTATGTCCACTGGATCACCTCTATCTATATGCTTGTTGACACTCTCAAAGAATTCTAATAGGTTACTGAGACAGGACTTTCCCCTGCAGAAGCCATGCTGGCTCTGCCTCAGCAAGGCTTGTTCTTCTATGTGCTTAGTTAATCTAGCTTTAATAATACTTTCTACCAGTTTTCCAGGGACAGAAGTTAAGCTAACTGGCCTGTAATTTCTGGGATCCCCTCTGGATCCCTTTTTGAAGATTGGCGTTACATTTGCCACTTTCCAGTCCTCAGGCACGGAGGAGGACCCGAGGGACAAGTTACATATTTTAGTTAGCAGATCAGCAATTTCACATTTGAGTTCTTTGAGAACTCTCGGGTGGATGCCATCCAGGCCTGGTGATTTGTCAGTTTTTATATTGTCCATTAAGCCTATAACTTCCTCTCTCGTTACCACTATTTGTCTCAGTTCCTCAGAATCCCTTCCTGCAAATGTTAGTTCAGGTTCAGGGATCTGCCCTATATCTTCCACTGTGAAGACAGATGCAAAGAATTCATTTAGCTTTTCTGCAATCTCCTTATCGTTCTTTAGTACACCTTTGACTCCCTTATGATCCAAGGGTCCAATCGCCTCCCTAGATGGTCTCCTGCTTTGAATGTATTTATAGAATTTTTTGTTGTTGGTTTTTATGTTCTTAGCAATGTGCTCCTCAAATTCTTTTTTAGCATCCCTTATTGTCTTCTTGCATTTCTTTTGCCAGAGTTTGTGTTCTTTTTTATTTTCTTCATTCGGACAAGACTTCCATTTTCTGAAGGAAGACTTTTTGCCTCTAAGAGCTTCCTTGACTTTGCTCGTTAACCATGCTGGCATCTTCTTGGCCCTGGCGGTACCTTTTCTGATCTGTGGTATGCACTCCAGTTGAGCTTCTAATATAGTGTTTTTAAACAACTTCCAAGCATTTTCGAGTGATGTGACCCTCTGGACTTTGTTTTTCAGCTTTCTTTTTACCAATCCCCTCATTTTTGTGAAGTTTCCTCTTTTGAAGTCAAATGTGACCGTGTTGGATTTTCTTGGCAATTGGCCATTTACATGTATGTTTAATTTAATAGCACTATGGTCACTGCTCCCAATCGGTTCAACAACACTTACATCTCACACCAGGTCCCGGTCCCCACTGACGATTAAGTCCAGGGTTGCCGTCCCTCTGGTCGGTTCCATGATCAACTGGTCTAGGGCATAGTCATTTAGAATATCTAGAAACTTTGCTTCTTTGTCATGACTGGAACGCATATGTGGCCAGTCTATGTCCGGGTAGTTGAAGTCACCCATTACTACCACATTTCCTAGTTTGGATGCTTCCTCAATTTCATATCTCATCTCCAGGTCTTCCTGAGCATTTTGATCAGGGGGACGATAGATCGTTCCCAGTATTAAGTCCCTCCTGGGGCATGGTATCACCACCCACAACGATTCTGTGGAGGAGTCCGCCTCTTTTGGGGTTTCGAGCTTGCTGGATTCAATGCCTTTTTTCACATATAGAGCGACTCCGCCACCAATACGTCCTTCCCTGTCCTTCCGATATAGTTTATATCATCCCTCCTTATTTTAAAAACTTCCAGCTCCATAGAACTTCACAGTCACTTCAGCTTGGCAGTATGCTATGCTTTTGAAATTTTGATCCAACAACCTAATTGCAACAAAACTTAATTTTATTCTCTCTCTCTCTCTCTCTCTCTCTGTGTGTTAAATCAGCTCTCTGCCCTCAACTCCTACAGTGACTGTTTAGATAACTCCACACTTACATAATTCTAGCTTTTCTGGTGGTTCTTGCTGTTCAGTTTTTTTTTTAATTCAGTCATTAAGTGTATTTTTAGATTACTTTTAGTAATATTTGCATTTACTATACAACCTTTGAATCTATTTTCAGATGCACTAATTCATCCACTAGCAACATCTAAATATCATTATGTCAACGTATGGTGCATCATTATGATTATAGTTCTTCCCTACATATGTGGACATAGTTGCCCTTTTGGAATGTTAAGATTGCCTTTTTTAAAAAAGAAATTCAAGGTAACTAAGCTATAGTGCAAGATGGGGAATCTGTGAGCCTGCAGAAATTGGTGGACTGCAGTTCCCTGATCATTGGCTGGACTGATCATGGGAGTTGGAGTCAAACATCTAGAGAACCACAACTTGCTCACACCTGCTGTAGTATATTAAGGGGGCTGCTATGTAGCTGAGATTATGGACAAGCTAGTAAAGGGAACTTATTTAGCAAAAGTGTAATGGCAAGTGTCTCAAAAGACGTACATCGGATGTGACCATGAAACTGGGTATTCCCTGTGGATTCTTTGACATTCTTCCATTGACTGGCAAAACCTTTTGTCCATTCACAAATAGCTTTTGAAACTCCCATCAGTTTAGAATAGAGCTTGGAATGGTCATATTAAAAAGGAAGTAGTTCTAGTTCCAGTTGGACATGTCCAAAATGGAACTAGTTCAAGTTCCTCCTTTTACAAAATGAACTAGTTTGGTTCATGTTCAGGTTATTGTTTAATTCAAGTTCATCTCAATGATCCTTGATTTAAAAAACCACCATTTTAAAAGCTGCAGTACTAAGTATAATACTGAAGAAAACATCAAAACATACATGTACTGTGGAATGTGAATTGTTTATTTTTCACAACAATTATGTTATTTAAGCTTAAAGGCCCAACTGTCTAATGCAGCCTTTCCCAACTAGAGTGCCACCAGATGTTGTTGGACCACAACTCCCATCAGCCTCAGCCAGCATTGCCAATAGTCAGGAAAGATGGGAATTGTGGTCCAACAACATCTGGTGGCCCACTAGTTGGGAAAGGCTGGTCTAACATGTAAAAAAAAACATGTAAGAGAATGAACATGAAGATGAACTAGAAACCATTCAAAGTTCTACCCCAAGATAAACTTTATTTGTGTTCAGTTCATCCTCAGCCACACTTATGTAAACAACTTTCAAGTGTAGTTCAGAGATTTTTTTGAACTAGTTGGGTGAACTTCATTAAACTAAACTAGTTCACTCCCAGCACTGGTTTAGAATGAGGTCTGCCACATATCATGGGAACTGCAGTTTAAGAAATGCATTGCCAAAGTCCCTATTGGAATGCAGAGTTTGTTGTTTAGATTCCAGCTAATGTTGTTAACATGGTTCTTTATTCTTCCAAACCTTTCCAGAGACTTCATAATGTCTCCATCATAACTTGCTTTAACCTGTACATTCTTTGGGGCAACAACACATTTTTCTGTGAAGTGCAAGTTATTGGATGGCAGAGTCAATGTAATTGATATTTATCATTTGTTTTTTGGTGGGGGAACACCTTCAATGAGTTCATTTTGCTTGAACATCTTGCATTTTAGGATAATTATATTCAGCTGGCAAAATAAAGAAAACGAGGATCCTTCAAGGGATTAAAATTTGCGTATTAAATAAAGATACGGTACATTGATTTCTTAGAAATATACCAGGTCAAGACACAATATTTCACTTTTAATGTTTCTTCTAGTACTTTAATAGGTAGGTAACATGTAGAGTTGTTTCTTATCCTGCTTTATTCATCCTTCTTAGAATTTTTTGGGGGGCAGGGGCTTTTAAAAAACCTTTTCAGTACTGGGTGGTTTTTAATTTGCATATATTTAAATGAATCAATTCTTGCTAATAACCTATGGTCACCTTGAGGGTTGCTAATCTTAGTAGTATTACAACAAATCACAGTGAAAGAAAACTATTTTTATATTGATGGCATTCCAGTTATAATATTGTTTTAAAAGTATCATTGGGTTTTGAGGAAACTACAAAGAAAAGCCATAGCTAGAGTACTGAGCGAAAACCAAATCATTTATTTAATCCAATTTACAAGATGTGGATTTATCAAGAACAAATCCTGCCAGATTAGTCTTATCTCATTTTTTGATCGGGTAACCTCCCTGTTAGACTGTGGGAATGCTGTGGACATAATATTTCTCGACTTCAGCAAAGCTTGATAAAGTGCCCCATGATACTCTGATTAGCAAGTTGGCTACATGTAGGCTGGATGGAACAGCTACAGAATCATACTCAAAGAGGGTTATCAATAGTTCCTTCTCGCACTGGGGGAGGTAACAAGTGGGGTTCTGCAAGGCTTGTCCTGAGCCCAGTGCTGTTCAACTTTTTTATTAATGACTTGGATGAGGAGGTGCACGGAGTGCTTATCAAATTTGCAGATGATGCAAAATTGGGAGGGATAACTAATACAGAAGACAGAAACAAAATTCAAAGGGATCTTGATAGGCTGGGACATTGGGCTGGACACAACAGAATGAAATTTAACAAGGATAAGTGCAAGGTTCTACACCTAAAAAAAAGAAACCAAATGCAGTTATAAGCTGGGGGATATAAGGCTCAGCAATACTCCATGCGAGAAGGATTTTGTTGATTGTTATTGATCACAAGCTGAATATGAGCAACCAGTGTGATGTGGCTGTAAAAAAGGCAAATGCTATTTTAGGCTGCATTAACAGAAGTATAGTTACCTAATCATGTGAAATATTGGTTCCTCTCTATTCGGCACTGGTTAGGCCTCATCTTGAGTACTGCGTCCAGTTTTGGACACCACACTTTAAGGATGCAGACAAACTGAAATAGGTTCAGAGGAGAGCAACAAGGATGATCAAGGGACTGGAAACAAAGCCCTATGAGAAGAGACTGAAAGAACTGGGCATGTTTAGCCTTGAGAAGAGAAGACTAAGGGGAGATATGATAGCACTGTTCAAGTACTTGAAAGGTTGCCACACAGAGGAGGGCTAGGGTCTCTTCATCCCAGAGTGCAGGACATGGAATAATGGGCTCAAGTTACAGGAAGCCAGATTTCAACTGAACATCAGGAAAAACCTTCTAACTGTTAGAGTGGTATAACAATGGAACCAATTACTTAGGGGATGGTGGGCTCTCCAACACTGGAGGCATTCAAGAGGCAGCTGGACAGGCACCTTTGTTGGGTATGCTTTAATTTGGATTCCTGCGTTGAGGAGGGGGTTGGACTCAATGGACTTATAGGCCCCTTCCAACTGTATGATTCTATGAATACAGCCCCATAGTGCATTAGCCAAGAAGGTCAGCAGAATCAATATCACATTAGATATTTCATGACAGCTAGTTGCTGTAAAGGCCCAACAGAAGTCACATTTCATAGAATGTTTCATACCTCACTCTACCTTTGCCTCCCCATGATCCCTGCAAAAGTCTGCTCCTCTTGGGGCTACACTGAAGATTGGGTAGCGACTGCAAATGCTGCAGAATGTATCGGCTTGAGTCCTAAAGACTTTTTGGGTTTCTTCACACTGGCATCCAGGCGTCATTCAAAGTGCTGCTTTAATCTGTTTGAAATTAATTTCTTGTGTTGTATATATGTGCTATTTTCTCCATACACTTCACAGGCAGACCTGTTAGGATACAGTGGACTACTACGAAGTAGCGGAGTCCCTCACCATGGCTAAAATGTTGTTGTGGTATCATTGGTCATTGTGTAGCTTCTTTGTTCATTCTTATATCTATTTCTTTATTTTATAAATATATTTGTATACCGCTACTTCATTTAAAAACATCAAAGTGGTTTACAAGTAAAAAAACCAGTACAGTATAAATCAATAAAAATATAGTAAAAACAAAAGTCAGTTATTGTAAAAAGACATCTTCTTAACTACCTGCATAGTAGGTAGCCTAGTGAAACAGAAAGGTTGACAGCAGGCATCTAAAGGTTAAAACAGAAGGTGCCTACTGAATCTCTGTTAGCAGAGCATTCCACAGAACTGGGCCTATGACATTGAAGGCTCGATTTCATGTAGAAGTTAAATGAGCCTCACCAACTCAAGAGACAATCAAAGCTGCTCCTACAGATGATCTCAGTGACCAAGCTGGAATGTAAGGGTGGTCCCTAGACGGTCCCTAAGATACCTTGGACCTAATTTGTTCATGGCTTTGTAAATTAATACAAGGACCTTGAACCTGATGTTCAAGAAATGTACCCGCATCAGCAGTCTGGCTGCCACATTTTGCACCAGCTGGTGTCCGAACCAGAGCCAAGGGCAGTTCCACATAGAGTGCATTGCAGTAATCCAGCCTTGAAGTTACCAATGTATTTATTACAGTGGTCAGGCTATTCCTGTCTAGGAACAGCCATAGCTGACCAACTAGACAAAGCTGGTAAAAGGCACTCCTAGCAATCTATCAAATTTAATCTGTGGTCAGTTCTTACTAGGCATGATTTGCAATAAACAATTTTGACTCTAAAGCCTGGTACTAAGATTTGCCGCATCAACCTATAGGTGCTTAAGATGGGACCTATCAATTGATCTGTCAGTGTAAAACATAATGTTACACAAATATTATAGTAAAGCTCCTCTAACATCACTGACAAATACAAAATGCTTAGAAACAGAGTGCTGCTCAGAACCGCCACCTAATGACCTAATGAATCCTTAAAGATGAAGAAACAGAAGAACTGCCTGTTGAACTACTTTTAAGTTGGCAGATTTTTAGGGGGGTAGTTAATACACTTCTGTTTGCTACAAAGAATATGCATCATAGACAAAATGTGGTGGTGAGTATTCTAGCCGTCCTCATTAAAGGCTGATGACAAAATTCTAGTTGACCAGGATTTAACATGGAAAACAAAATAAAGGATTATCTGGTCTTGTCCAGAAATATCTCAGGAAAGCTGCGTAGGATGTGGTATAGAATTGCTGTCTTCAAGTCACACAGGCAATATCTTTCTCTTCCCCCTGCTCTTCTACTGAAAAGAAAAAAGTTGTCATAATAATTTTTAAAAAAAATCTCATATGTGGTTCCAAACAGTATGGTGTACAAAAACAAAACAAAACAATTGTTTAAATTAAAAGTAGCAATTCAGCACCATATATAATAAAATGAGTTAAGAGACAGAGAAGCAATCAACCATTAAAAGCTTGCAGAAACAAATGGGTTCCACTTCTGTCTAAAATAAATAAGAGAATGGCATTAGTCACTTCATGAATAGCTTACTTAACTTGCATTTTTTAAAAAATGACAGAACAATATTTTTATTTGTTTATTTTATTGCTTTTCTATATCACCCTCTCCTCCAAGGAGCTCAAGGTTGCGTACATGGTTCTCCCTTTCCTCATTTAATCTCCACAACAAATCTGTGAGGTAGGTTAGGCTAAGAGGCAGTGACTGGGCCAAGGTCACCCAATGAGCTTCATAGCTGAGTGTGAATTTGAACCCTGATCTCCCAGGTCCTAGTCCAACACTCTAACCACTACACCACACCTTTCTAAAGGCACCACTGTAACCCATTTTGTAAGTAATTCAGATAGAATGACAAGTGTTGAAATGTGAAGATCTTCAGACACTCAGTTTGTATGGAGTTCATGTGCAGCCTGTTTTAAATTTCCTTTTTCTCACATGGATGTTCAATTTGACAAGTGTTAAAGCTTACAGAAAATTTAAAGAAATAATAAATTTAAAATTTCCAAGTATCTAGGAAAACTCAGATGGGGGTGGGTGGGTGAGTGGGTGGGTGGGAATGTGTCTATGACTTGGGAAAGGGAGACAACTTTACACCAGTTGTGGTTGCCCTCTTTTATCACCCATCCGCACCAGCAAAAGGAGCAAAACTGAAAGAAGATTAAAAGGTATCCTGAGCTAAGGGATAAGAGGTAGAAATTACACCTGAAAGGACATTACTCCTCTTTTAAATCTAGTGCACATGCTAAAGTTTCCCTTAGGCAACAGCATGTGCATGGCTCTTATTTATTCAGCAGATAATCTAAGCTGGCAGTAACCTTGGCACCAATGTATGGACAATGTTTCCAAACGGATGCACTATTTCTGAACGAAGTCTCCCTAATATGCTGGATGCAGGCAGGCTTTTCTTGATCTTCAGACATTCATGTCATCTTGATCCAGCATTTTGTTTACGCACAGATGTAGTCACTGTAGACCCAACAAAATAAAGGGAGAGGAAAATTGCTACTCTGGATTTAGGTTTTTGTTCCCCTTTATCATTCTGTTTATGTCCCAAGGCGGTGTATAGAACTTTGCTTTTAAGTGATGCAAGTGGTGCAGGTGTGCAGTGCATGAGCATGCATGCCACTTTCTATCCCTGAGGCCACTGAGAGAGAAGAGGCTTGTGCACCTGTCTGTATGTGAGAAAAGAGAGGTTGCTCTCCTTTGCTCTTTTTTCCTCAAAAGTAAAGTTTCGTCTTTTGCCTTTTGGCTCAGTAAACAATTTTCTTGGCAGCAGAAGATGAGGCAGCAATAGCTCCTCCGAGCTGGGTAAGTGGGTGCACCTGGCACATGGTCTTGAATAGATGAGTATTCTCCCACACTGATGCATGAAACCACCCATTTCATAAGCAACGCCACACTGACAAAGCTGCCTCTGTCCGCAAGTCCTTGGAAACAGGCAAAAGGAGTGAATGAAAGATTCTGAAAGAACCTTGCCACAGTGGTGAATTCAGCATTGGTAACAACAAGCATGAGAATTTTGCTACATGGCAAGGGAAGGATGGCTTCACACCAAAGCAAGAGTCAGAAAGACTTTCCATAAGCATATCCTGCCACAGCTCTTTAGAGGATTAGAGGATTCATGTATTTCAGTAAAGCATCTCATAACTCTTAATTCAAGCCACGGGTGCTACCAGAATGGATTATGCCATTGTGCCAAGGTATACATGGATCTCTTGGCATTTATTAAAAGGAAGCTGTGCTTTGAACACAGCAAGAGACCCTTCACTAGTTAGTTTATGTAAAACTGATTTAATGGGGAGAACATCTCATTTGCAGTATATTATGGACCACAACCATAGCTTCCCAGTCTAGACAACTGGCAATTTATTGTCAGAGAGGCTAACTTCCCTTTACAATAAAAAGCTGTTGCAGGTGACAGATTGCATTGTGTGGGACCATCTGCATTCTTTAAAGGTAAATCTACACCACACTCAATTCTTTTGTACCCATTTAACTTTCATGCCCCCTACCCAAATTCTGAGAATTGCAATTTCATTGCCCGCGCTACAGCAGTTCTGAGGTTCCATTTTTAGTGCAAGAAAGGGGCAAGAGGAAACCATATGCTCCAGATTATTGCACACTGCACCATATCTCAGGCTATTCTGGACACAAATTGTGTGGTAAGAGAACACATGCTGTTGTTGCAGAATGGAGACTCTACTGCATTGGTACTTTGCTAAAAATAAGTAATGGAATCACAGTTTAGCTCTTTAGATTTGTTAATTTTTTTACCTTGCTTTCCCATCAATTTAGCTATATTGTATTTTGAAATGACTTTCAGTGCAAAGGTGAGTGCACTTCTTGTGAAATATTGAGGAATGTGAAAGGAGATTCCAAAGAGGCTGAAATGACTTTCTCTCCCCTTCATTCTTTAGTAGTGATATATATTATTTTCTAAAATAAAATATTCAGTGCATCTTCCTTTCCACCTCTTCTTTTTTTTTTTTTTTGGTCTTTAGCAATCTTCCCCAAACTGGTGTCCTTCAGTTGTTGTGGACTACAGCTCACAGCTGCCCCAGCTAGCAATGGGAGAATGTAGTCAAGAAAAGGCTGGAGGGCAACAGGTTGGGAAGTCTCACTTATGCCCTTTTCTATTTCCATATTGGTTTGATTTTTTCTTCACTAGGCATGAAAATGGTTTTGTGCCAGTGGCATGGGTGTGAAGAGAAGAGGGTGGACGCAAAAGAAGGTGCAGCTCTTCTGTCCCACATCCATAGTTGAATTTTGATCATGAGTACATGGCTGTGAACATACTAGTTGCCAACAGCAAAGTGTTTCCATTAGCCACACCTGGAGCGGGAATGGGTTGATCTGCCAATCAGTTGCGAAATCTCTTTCAAGCTGAATTTTAAAAAACCGTCAAGCTGATCCCACCAGGTTTTACAGTCAAAAAGGGCAGGGTTTGACTAGAGTTGTATGCCCCCTTTTTTAGAAAAGAGGCAAGATGCATTGGAACCAGCAAAACAGTGAGTGTGTTTGTACTCAAAATCAGTCTACAAATCTTGTGTCGGATTTCAAGGAAGCATTTTTAAAAAGGTGTTTAGACTTCAGCAGATCACATTCCATTAAAAAAAATCTCCTTTTTGAAGTTCCAAATTGATGTTGCCCATTTAGATTTCACAACACCTCTCTTGTTGCTATCTCTGACACCTTGAGAAGGACCCCCCCCAAGATATAGCCCTTAAAGGAGGGATGGGGAACCTGTGGCCTTCCAGATGTTGGACTCCAATTCCTAGCAGTTCCAGCCAGCTTTAGCCAATGGTCATGGGTAATGGGAGTTGTAGGAGGTCCACAGATTCCTGATCCCTATCTTAAAGGAACTTTTATAACCATCCAACTCTGGAAAAGTAGGGCATATTTCATCAGGTCAAATTATCATGCATTTATCATTTCTAGCCCCCTCTAGCATGCACATGTTAATGTGGTAAGGGAGTTAGAGAGTGCCGAAGAAGCTGAGAGCAATACCGTCAAGAGTCTAGACCACCTTGTGATCACCTAAGGCGGAATGTTTAAAGTTGAGACACCAAACTAAAATGCATCCAGACTTGGAGGAACGTAATGGAAAAACACCTCTGAATACCTCTTACCATGAAAACCCTATGAATAGACTATGCAAAATGCAACACAAGATAGTGCTGGAAGATGAGACCCCCAGGTCAGAAGGCACTCACCGAGCTACTGGGGAAGAACAATGGACAAGTACAAGTAGCGCTATGACTAATGACGTAGCTGGGTTAAAGCTGAAAGGAAGCCCAGAGGCTGATGCACACATATACGAAAGGAGAGTGGAGTTGTACGAAGTACACAATAGGAACATGGAATGTGAGAAGCATGAACCAGGGAAAGTTAGAAATCGTCAAGCAAGAAATGGAACGTATCAACATTACAATACTTGGCGTAAGTGAATTAAAATGGATGGGAATGGGGCATTTTCAATCAGGCAACTACAAAATATGTTATGCAGGAAATGAGAAATTAAGAAGAAACAGGGTTACTTTAATAGTGAGAAGTGATATAGTGAAAGCAATTAGGAGCTGTGACACAAGGTCTGAGCAAGTGATATCAATGAAATTTAACGGGAAACTATTAACATAACCATCATCCAAGTCTATGCTCCAATGGCAAATGCAGAAGAAGAGGAATTTTAAAGATTTTATGCAGAAGTACAGGAAGAAACTGATCACACACCAAAACAAGATGTGCTGATAATCATGGGGGACTGGATTGCAAAAGTAGAGAACAGAGAAGAACCAGGAATTGTGGGGGAATGGGGCTTAGGGGATAGAAATGAAGCAGGAGAAAGACTTATTGAATTCTGTGAAGCCAATAATTTGTTTCTTGCAAACACATATTTTGAGCAACCGAAAAGACGACTGTACACATGGATATCACCAAATGGTGAATATAGGAATCAAATTGATTATATAATTGGTAGCAGAAGATGGAGAAGTTCCATACTTTCTGCAAAAGCAAGACCAGGAGCAGACTGATCATGAACTTGTAATATCAAAAATCAGAGTAAAGCTAAAGAAGAATAAAGCAATCATAATGCCAAAATACAATTTAAATAATATCCCAGAAATCAGAGCTTGGAAAAGTTACTTTTTTGAACTACAACTCCCATCAGCCCAATCCAGTGGCCATGCTGGCTGGGGCTGATGGGAGTTGTAGTTTAAAAAAGTAACTTTTCCAAGCTCTGCCAGAAATATATAAAGATCAAAAAGGAACAGATTTGAGGCTTTAAACTTAGTTGATAGAGAACCAGAAGAACTATGCAGTGAAGTCAGAGACATGATCAGGGAAGAATGCAAAAAGACAATACCTCTAGTTAAACAGAGAGAAAGAGCTCAATGGATGACTGAAGAAACTCTTAAAATAGTTAAAGAGAGAAGGAAAGCAAAAGCAAAAGGAGATAGAAACACAGTTAGAACCCTAAATGAAACAATACAGCAACTAGTACGTAGGGACAAAATGAACTATTAAAATAGTTATTGTATAGAAATAGAAGAGGACAATAAAAAAGGTAGAACAAGAGCCCTGTTAGAGAAATTAAGATTAGAGAAATTAAAGGGAAATTTAAACCAAGGGTAGGGATGTTGAATAATCAACAGAGGAACACACTGACTGACTGAGATGAAATAAAAGGGGGATGGAAGCAATACATTGAAGAACTCTATAAAAGATATGCCAAGATGATAGATTCATTCATGGAGGAACCATATGATGAACTACCAGAAATTTTAGAATGTGAGGTAAAAACTGCTCTTAAAATACTTGGAAGAAACAAATCACCAGGAACAGATGGCATACCAATAGAGTTGCTACTAGCTACTGAGTCTGAATCTGTCCAAATTTTGACAAAAAATTGTCAAGAAATATGGAAAAGAAAACAATGGCCCACAGACTGGATGTGTTCAATATACATCCCAATACCAAAGAAAGGGGATCCCAGGGAATGCAGTAATTATCAAACTATTGCCGTAATATCTCATGCAAGTAAAGTAATGCTCAAGATTCTACAACAAAGGCTCTTACCATATATGGAGCAAGAAATGCCAGATGTCCAAGCTGGATTTAGAAAGGGAAGAGGTACCAGAGATCATATTGCAAACATAAGTTGGATAATTGAATGGACCAAAGAATTTCAGAAGGAAATCACCCTATGCTTTATAGATTACAGCAAAGCCTTTGACTGTGTAGATCATGAAAAACTATGGAATGCTTTAAAAGAAATGGGGGTGCACAGCATCTGATTGTCCTGATGCACAACCTACACTCTGGATAAGAGGCTACTGTAAGGACAGAATATGGAGAAACCGATTGGTTCCCCATCAGAAAGGGTGTGAGACGGGTGTATATTATCACCCTATTTGTTTAATCTATACACAGAACATATCATACGGAAAGCAGGATTGGAGCAAGATGGAGGTGTGAAAACTGGAGGAAGAAAGATCGATAATTTAAGATAAGCAGACGATACCATACTACTAGCAGAAACCAGTAATGATTGCAAACGAATGCTGATGAAAGTTAAAGAGGAAAGCACAAAAGCTGGACTACAGCTGAATGTCAAGAAGACTAAAGTAATGACAACAGAAGATTTATGTAACTTTAAAGTTGATGAGGACATCGAACTTGTCAAGAATTATCAATACCTCGGCACAGTCATTAACCAAAATGGGGACAATAGTCAAGAAATCAGAAGAAGGCTAGGACTGGGGAGGGCAGCTATGAGAAAAGGTCCTCAAATGCAAAGATGTATCACTGAACACTAAAGTCAGGATCATTTAGACCATGGTATTCCGATCTCTATGTATGGATGTGAAAGTTGGACAGTGAAAAAAGCAGATAAGAGAAAAATCAACTCATTTGAAATGTGGTGTTGGAGAAGAGCTTTGCGCATACCATGGACTGCAAAAAAGACAAATAATTGGGTGTTAGAACAAATTAAACCAGAACTATCACTAGAAGCTAAAATGATGAAACTGAGGTTACCATACTTTGGACACATAATGAGAAGACATGAATCACCAGAAAAGACAATAATGCTGGGGAAAACAGAAGGGAGGACAAGATCTGAACAGAGTGGTTTATAACAGATGTTATTGGAGGTCGCTGATTCATAGGATTGCCATAAGTTGTAATTGAGCCAAAATGTTATGGACACCAAGCAAAGCATGTTTAAATATAGGAGTAAAAAAGGTATCCTTTTCAACAGTGGAGTTTTGGATGGGGAATGTTTTCTATGAAGGTACGATAGGGTTGCCAGGTCAGAAGCATCCCAAACCCTGAGATTTCAGGGGTGGGCCCTAGTGATATCACAGGGACAGGCCCTAATGGTGTCATAAAGCATGATACATTAAGCATCAACCACAGTTGCTTGCAGCATACCACTCAAACAAAACAAATTCTCTGATTGGAAATTAAGACAGAAATTTTAGCTAAATGAGGGTGTTTCCAGATCCAGCTGAAGTGATGGGATCATTCCTTCTCATCTGCATAGAGAATCTGGGTAAGGATCATTTAATCTAGCCTACTTGCTTCTGGCAAGAAGGATTTAAGTGCCCTCAAACCAGGCCAGTCACCAGAAGGCCATTATAGGAAGAAAGCCAAGTGTTGTGGAGATGTTAGATGGGAGTATGCAGGAGTAAAGATGGATGCCCCTGAAGGCTGCAATTCTAAACACACTTACTAAGGGACAAAGCCCCATAGAACTCAACAGGACTTAGTTCTGAACAGATATTGTTAGGGTTGTTCTGTTGATAAGGCTTGACTAAGGATCCTCTGCAACAATACCCATATCAAAGCAGGGTTGGCAAACCCCTGCCTGCTTTTTAACTTGGCTGCTCCAACTTCTTTACAGACTTGACCTTTCACTGCAGAGAGAGGTGTGAGAAAGAGTAAGAGTTAAGTAAGATTCCCTGCTCTTTCCTGCCTACTCTGTGGGCTGCTATAAACTCACTTTGACAGCCAACCCAGTTCCATTGAGTAATAACTGACATAGAGAAAACACACATGGTTGGTCTACCTTCACAGGTAGTAGATTGGGAACAATAGTAATTGAAGCCACACTTCCCAGTAGGTGAATTCTCTTTTACCATATTGGAAAAGAAAGAAACCATCATGCAAGTAACAAGGTGCATCATCAGTGAGTTTAAGGGGCTTGAGCTGACCACATGGAACCACTGTTGTTGCTTCTATGGGTGTAAGGCAGTAAGGTCAGAGGTAAATGTAATGCAAATAGAAAAAGAAAAACTACAGTGATGATTTCCTAAATGCAATACCATACCAACCACAACAAAATTCCTATGCCTAAGACAAAAAACTCAACACCACACAACCAGTCAGGCTTCCTAACCAAAACTAAAAAAAAACCCTGGCAGCCAGTTAGCCAAGGTTACAGATATCCCCATGCAGCACAACCTGACCCAGGGGCTGCAGTTAGTGCAGAATGCTGTGGCACGATTGCTGACATGAGTGAGACCCTATCAGCACATAATACCTGCTCTGAAATCTGCACTGGTTGTCGATTTGCTACCAGGCCAAGTTCAAAGTGTGCTTTCCATGTTACGGGTTCCACACAGTACTTGTTCTGCTCTTTTAAGAAATCAATCCTTTAGTGTGGCAATACCTTCCCTTTGGAACTCCCTGCCTATTTACATTAGGCAGGCGCCTTCATTGTACTCATTTTGGCACCTGTTAAAAACATTTTTGTTTAGGCAAGCCTACTCAGGTATGTAGAAGCTATTGTGTTTGTTATCTCTTTTTAACTCATTGTTCGTGTTATTATTTTGAATGTTTTTAAATACCTGTCTTTAACTGTTTTTGCCAATAATTTTATTGTTTTAATTCCTTCTATAAACCGCTTTGAGATTTTTTACAATAAAGTGGTATATAAATGTTGCAAATAAAATAAATAAATTTCAGAGTCACTGTGGACCTTGGGTCTCTTTCCTCTTTTATACCGAGTCAGACCATCTGGTACCATCTAGCTCAGTACTGATGACATGGACTAGCATTGGCTCTCCAGGATTCCAGACAATAGTCTTTTCCAGATATTGAATTTTGGACCTTTGCATGCAAAGCATGTGCCCTATCACTGAGCTACAGCCCTGTTTAAAAAAGTATCTTTTAAAATTGTTCTTTTCAATTCATTAATGAATGCACAGCATACTAGGGCAGATCCACACCATGCATTTGAAGCACATTCAGCATACATTTGATGCATATAAATCCCACCACAGAATCCTGGGAACTGTAGTTTGTTAAGGGTGGAGGGAACTATAACTGTGAGGGGAAAACTACACTTTCCAGGATTCTTTGGGGGAAGTCATGCACTTTAAAAGCATGTTGGATGTGCTTTAAATGTATTATGTGGATCTGCATTACTTCATAAACTTTGCATATAAATAATTTTAATTAAATTTTAAAATGGAAATAAGCTACGAAGTTTACTGGATGACCATGGGCTATGCACCATCTCTCAGCCTAATCCTCTCCTCAGGGTGAAAACAACAGAGGGGGACCATGACCACCCTAAGGAAGAAGGGCACACTTAAAATGTAGAGAAAATAATTATTTGTAAATAATAACTTACATCCATAGTGTGAAATCAGATACATATCAAGACATACTATGAAAAACTATTTATGTAAGCATGAATGTCAAATATGTTTATTATTTACACAACCTGTAGAGATATTTATAGTGCAATCCTATGTATGTTTATTAAGAGGCAAGTCCCAATGTATTCAATGGGGCTTACTCAAAAGCATACACAGGACTGCAACACAGTGATAAGGAACTTTACTCACCCAATCCAAAATTCAGAATCATGCCACTTTAAGATGCTTTGCAACTGTTTTATACTTGTTTTATGGTTATTGGGCTTTAAGTGGCTTTATTTCTTGTGAGCTGCCTTGGTTTCCAGCCCTACCTCACAGGGTTGTTGGAAATATTCCATATACACACACGCTGGAGATGTAAAAATGCATACACCCCATATAATAGTTTATTGTCAAAACCAGTTGGCCATTGCAGAACTTTTTTTTAAGTATTAGTTTCCTGCCAAATAAAAGTAGTGACACCTAAGTAAGCCCTGCCTAACTGCTTTAAAAAAAAAAAGATCAGAGGGGAAAAGATTTACAACACAATTCTTTTCTATGTCCACGCCAAAGTCCTATTGATATTCAGCACAATCCTAACCATGTCTACTCAAAAGTAAGTTCTACTGAATTCAATGAGGTTAACTCCCAGGTATGTGGAATTAGCATTGTAGCTTTACTCCCAGAAAAGCTTCATACTGGGAAGATTTTCAAAACAGGTTATGAATAAGACAAATAAACTGCCCTCTGCAACAGTACAGTAAAATTTAAACTTGTTTGACTCCTTAATTAGAAAAGTATAACACTGCAATATGTACACTTTTTAAAACTTCTGTTCAAAAATTATTTGAAAGATAAAAGGTATAATATGCCATTTTTACAAATAATTAAAAAAACCCTGCATGCACACTTTTATTATAACTAAAATTGTTTACTGTGTTTACCCACCAAGATCCTAATGGGGAAGCAAAATCTGTTGCGGTGTTATTTCCGTAAAGCCTTCCATCTTATGCTCCAGTTCTATATATGTGTAAACAAAACCATATATGCTAAAGACACCACAGCCTCCACTGATTTTCATTCCCAGAAAACTGAACCCTGGGTAAGCCCTGGAAGCCCTGGAAGTCTCTGATCAGAGTTACTGCTTGGAGATTGGGGTGCACATAACAATATTATGATGCTTGGAAGAACAAATACTACAATAGCATTAGGTGTTGTTTACATTTAGAATCATAGAATAGTAGAGTTGGAAGGGGCCTATAAGGCCATCAAGTCCAACCCCCTGCGCAATGCAGGAATCCAAATCAAAGCATTCCCAACAGATGGCTGTCCAGCTGCCTCTTGAATGCCTCCAGTGTTGGAGAGCCAACTACCTCTCTAAGTAATTGGTTCCATTGTCATATGGCTCTAACAGTTGGGAAGTTTTTCCTGATGTTCAGTTGAAACCTGGCTTCCTGTAACTTGAGCCCATTATTCCATATCCTGCACTCTAGGACAATCAAGAAGAGATCCCGGCCCTCCTCTGTGTGGCAACCTTTCATGTACTTGAAGAGTGCTATCATATCTCCCCTCATTCTTCTCTTCTCCAGGCTAAACATGTCCAGTTCCTTCAGTCTCTCCTCATAGGGCATTGTTTCCAGTCCCCTGATCATCCTTGTTGCCCTCCTCTGAACCTGTTCCAGTTTGTCTGCATCCTTCTTGAAGTGCAGAGACCAGAACAGGATGCAGTACTCAAGATGAGGCCTAACCAGTGCTGAATAGAGGGGAACTAATACTTCACGAGATTTGGAGACTATACTTCTGTTAATGCAGCCTAATATAGCATTTGTCTTTTTTGCAGCCACATCACACTGTTGACTCATATTCAGCTTGTGATCAACGACAATTCCAAGATCCTTCTGAAATGTCGTATTGCTGAGCCAAATTTCCCCCATCTTATAACTGTGCATTTGGTTTCTTTTTCCTAAGTGTAGAACTTTGCATTTATCCCTGTTGAATTTCATTCTGTTGTTTTCAGCCCAATGCTCCAGCCTAGCAAGGTCCCTTTGAATTTTGTTTCTGTCTTCCATGGTATTAGCTGTGCCCCACAATTTTGTATCATCTGCAAATTTGATAAGCATGCTCTGTACCTCCTCAACCAAGTTGTTAATAACAATGTTGAAGAGCACTGGACCCAGGACCAAGTCCTGTGGTACCCCACTCGTTATTTCTACCCAGTTTGAGAAGGAACCATTGATAAGCACTCTTCGAGTATGATTCTGGAGCCAACTGTGGATCCACCCGATAGTTGTTCCATCCAGCCCACATTTAGCTAGCTTGCTAATCAGAATATCATGGGGCACTTTGTCAAAAGCTTTGCTGAAGTAGAGATATATTATGTCCACAGCATTCCCATAGTCTACAAGGGAGGTTACCTGATCAAAAAGCGAGAGAAGATTAGTTTGGCAGGATAAATCCATGTTGGCTTCTAGTAATCACTGCATTGTTTTCAAGGTGTTTACAGACTGACTGCTTTATAATCTGCTCCAGAGCTTTTCCAGGGATTGATGTTAGGCTGTCTGGTCTGTAGTTCCCTGGTTCCTCCTTCTTGCCCTTTTTGAAGATAGGGACAACATTAGCTCTCTTCCAGTCATCTGGCACTTCACCAGTCTTCCATGATTTCGCAAAGATAATAGACAGCAGTTCTGAGAGTTCTTCAGCCAGTTCCTTCAATCCTCTAGGATGCAGTTTATCGGACCTTGCTGATTTGAACTCGTTCAAAGTGATTAGGCATTCCTTGACCATTTGTCTATCAATCTCAAGCTCCAATCCTGTCCCTTCTGCTTCATGTTTCCTGGGAGGGTCATAGACCCTTTTTTGGGAGAAGACTGAGCCAAAGTAGGAATTGAGCACTTCTTTCTTTTCTTTGTGATCTGTTATTTTGCCATCCTCATTGAGTAGCTGTGCCACCACTTCTTTTCTTTGTCTTTTACTATGGACGTACCTAAAGAAAGCTTTTTTGTTGCTTTTAGCATCCCTCGCTAACCTCAACTCATTCTCAGCTTTAGCCTTCCTGACGCCATCCCTGCAATTCCGTGATACCTGCCTGTACTCTTCATTTGTGGCCTTCTTTCCACTTCCTATATGTGTCCTTTTCGTTTTCAGGTCATCGCTAAGCTTTTTATGAAGCCACATTGACTTCTTCTGCTGTTTCCCCCCTTTTTTCCTTGTTGGAATTGCTTACCATTGCACTTTTAGAATTTCCTTTTTTAGAACTCCCACTCATCTTGGACTCCTTTTCTCATTAGGGTTGCTTGCCATAGAACCATACTTACAATTGTTCTGAGTTTATTAAAATCAGCTTTCCTGAAGTCCAGGGTGCGCGTATGGCTACTCTCAGCTTTTGCTTCTGTTAAAATCAAGAATTCAAGTATGGTGTGGTCACTTACCCCCAGAGTTCCTGTAACTGCCACTTCATTCACCAAATCATCTCTATTGGTTAGAATCAAGTCCAGGATAGCTGATCGTCTGGTTGCTTCTTCCACTTTCTATAGGAGAAAGTTATCTCCAACACAAGTGAGAAATTTCTTGGAGCGGCCGTGTTTGGCAGAGTTTGTCTCCCAACAGATATCGGGATAATTGAAGTCCTCCATTACTACTACATCATGCCTCCTCGAAACATTGGCAATTTGCATTTCAAAATTTACATTCTTGTCTTCTCCTTGATTGGGTGGTCAGTAGTAGACTCCAAGCACCATATTCCTTTTATTACTTGCTCCCTTAATTTTAATCCAGATACTCTCGGTGGAGTTACCAAACTCATCTTCCTGTATTTCTGTGCAGGGATATATATTTTTAACATATAGCGCGACTCCACCTCCCTTTTTATTCCTTCTGTTCTTTTTGAACAAGTTATATCCTTCAATTGCTATATTCCAGTCATGGGAATCATCCCACCAAGTTTCAGTTATACCTATAAAGTCGTAATTACCCTCCTGTATTAAGAGTTCAAGTTTGTCCTGCTTTTTTCCAATGCTCTGTGCATTAGTATACAGACATTGAACATCATGTGATTTATGGCTTGGCTTCCTTACTACATTTTTCTGAGGACTGTTACTGGGCCTATTAAAGCTGATCTCTCTGTTCCCGTTACTGTGCACAAGCCTTCATCAGTCGTTACCACCAAGTTTACGTCTCTCTCTCCTTTAAGATTCAGTTTAAAGCCCTCCTGATGAACTTCTCCATGCTGTGGCCAAACACATTCTTCCCAGTCCTTTTATTTATATTTGTCCTGGGCTCTGAACTTATTGACAGCATTTGTTCATTGGAAGCTTTAAATTGCAATATACATTGGGGCATGTAGTCCCATACACAGAGCTATTGATAAACATACACACAACTTCTGAAAAGAAATGTGACTTGTTTCTTTACTTCAGAGAAATAGCCCGAGGGCCCTTTTTCTGAAGGACTTTGTGCACTTTTAATAGAAGGGTCCAGAAAGCCAACCACAGGCCAAGGAATCCAATCTCAAATTTTTAATAGCATCCTAACACCCTACTGGTCTCTGAAGCAAAGTTCAATTTCTTACAGAATGAAAATAGACAGGCTCCAAATGAAATTAATTTTCAAGATTCACTAACTACGTGTATAAAAATGACAATTTGCTCTCTCACTTTTTGTAAGATGCTAAGTCAGGTAACACTTTAAATAGGAGTGAGTGAACACATTTAAAAGCTTATTCCCTCAATTTATATTGAATGGTGATTATTGCTCCCATGTAAAATCCACGTATAGCATTAAAATCTCAAGGAAGTACCTGAGTGTCAAGTTCAAAGTTAACCAGTATTAGGATATGCAGGAAAAAATGACAATAATTAATTCACAATTATGGGGCAATGGTAGCTATTAAGCCTTATGATGCAAGATGCCATTTTCTAGTAATAATTTCAAAAGGTGATGGGAGGATTTATTATTATTGATTCCATTTATTAATAGATTCCCACGAGGCATTGCAAAGCTATTTATAATACAATAAAAACATAACAGAACAATTATAAAAACAGTTAAAATATTTGCATATATAAAAACAATTAGGAAACAGTTCTGTATATAAAAGCAATTTAAAACAGCAAGAACAACAACACACACACATTCAAATTATGTGTTGTTGGGTATTTGTCACCTGCCATTTTACATTTATGGCTCTATATTGTTTTACTGTACACCATCCTGGGATCAGTTGTTGATGAAGAGCAGGCTAAACATATTTTAAATAAACAAATTACAATTTTCTGGAGGAATGATCTGTTCTAGTTCAATTATTAAAAGTATCCATTTCCTAACCAGCACATTCACTTTAGTCTCCCAATTAACTTTAAGGTAAAAATAGTGTATTATGCTGTAGAAAACTAACTGAAACTCCATTACCATGTCATCCTTAAAAAATCCATTGCTTGTCCTAGGTAAAGCTAAAATTCATATGTACAGTGCTTTAAAACACACACACACACACACACACACACAGAGCGCTTTCCATTAACAATGTTGTAATGTGGTGCTTACATCACTAGGCCTATCACCTGTTGATTCAACACATGTGTTTTCTCATTCCTAAAGGCCCCATGACTCACAGTGGTGCCATCAGAGCCCCACTCACCAGAATGAGAAGGAAGGGCCCCTAGATGCATCAAGGCTAGGTTATCACATTTTCATGCAAGTAATTACACATTACCTTCCCAAGAATACCACTCTCCCAAGCCCAGAGTGGAAAATGACTTTAATGCCCCACTGATAGCTTAGCAAGGGAGCACAGGATTCTAGCAACCCATTCCTATGCTGAGTGGGAGCAGGCAGGAACAACAACGCCACAAATTTCTGACTCTTCTCAGAGGCATCTAGGGGGGAAATGTACTCCAGAGGGGATGAAGTCTTCCTTGGGGGTCGAGTCTTCTGATCTGGGCAGCAACAGAGGTGTGGGGACAGAGAAACAGAGATGAGCGTAGCTGGAGAAAGCCCAGCAGCCTCCTCTAAATCTGCTTCTCTCCACACTAAGGATGAAAAGTTCTGTCAATTTTGGTTCTCTCCCTTTCTCATTTTCCCAATCTTAAATTCCATTCTCTACATTTCTGCAGCATTTTGTGATTTTTTTTAAATCCTCGTGAAAATTCCTCAGTATTTTAGTGTGAATTTCTCCTAATAAACACATTTTTGTACACATTTTTGCAAGCAATATTCTCATTATGTAATGCATTTTTGTATGTTACTTTTCACTCACATTTTTATTTTTATGCACTCTTTCCCCTCACATATGCATTTTTGTAAACATTGTTTGGTTGGTGAACTGCAGTGCAACATTTGAGGGAGTGTGAAGGAGGGCTGTGTTTCAGTTCTCATATTGTTTCTGAAAGTGTACATTTGCTTGAAATGTGAATTGAATTGATTTTTTCTCACCCATTCCTACTCCACAAAACACACAAGAGCCATTTAGCAAAAGTCTCAATGGGAGACAGGAAACACGGAAATTCAGTGTCTGGTTTCTTAGCATAGGAAATGGGGGTTCTGAGGCCATAATGGGAACCAGACATTGATCTAAAGTGAAACTATACTAGATGCCTTAGTGCAGGAACATAGCACTATTTAGGAAGGGTGTGTGTGAGAATTGGCACCCTGTTTCAGACCACATGAAATTATGCTTCAGCTAGGGTTGCCATATTCCAGTTCCACAAATCCAGGCAGGTCAATTTGCATATTATGCATATTATTTGCATATTAATATTTGGATTGTTCAGTTGTTTTGTTTTTGTGCCTAGGAATTACCACCAAAAACTGGGGAAAGATGTGAGAAATCTTTTTTTAAAAAGCAACATTTTCAGCCTTAAATGCCTAGACTCTAGTTTCCAACACTATGGAATGTTTATTGATTGATTAAGAGGATTTATATCCTGCCCTTCTGCTGTTAAAAACAGAGCTCAGCACAGCTTACAAATATAATAAAAACAATAAAAATACACAATCAATATAAAAACATAATAAAAACACAAAATAGCAACAGACGTAAAGTAAGTCAGGGCAGCAGTACGGTTAACCATTACATATATGATATATTTCAGAGATGTGGTGGGTGGAGAAAAACAAGAAGCCAAAATGTTAGGAAAAGGAGTCTTTCACACCACATGCTCAGTTCTAAATACTGTCGCAGCAAGTTTTACAAGTTTCTCCAGTATTCCACTGGTGTAGGCGCTCAGACATTCAAAGTATCTGTATGTTTCTTAGGTTTTATAAAAGCAGAGCTTTGCTTAACTCAAATTTTCTTCTCTCTTTGATCAACCACATCTACACGGTTTCCACCTCCCTACTCAAAATGAAACTGGGCCTGGAAGTGTGCAACAACCCCACACATACCTTGCTAATTAGATTACCAATGCCAGGATGTCTGTCTTATCGACTACTCTCCTGCTTCCCCCCCCCCGGGGCATCATGAAAGACCCAGTCCTGGGCTCAGAAAGAAAATAAATATCTGGTCCTCTTCAAAGTACTCATAAGCCTCTTGTTTTAATTAAAATAATAATTATAAATTCTTGCTCTTATCACTAATGGGAGTTAATTATCTTGCATATGCTGCTGTTGCTTCTATGGCTGTAACGGAGTGAGGTTAAAAATAAGTGAAATGCAAATAGGAAAAAAGCAACACAAAAGGCAGTAACACTTTCCTAAATGTAATACCATACCAACCACAACAAGATTCCTATGAGTAAGGCAGAAAACTCAGCATCCCGCAACCAGTCAGGATTCATAACCAAATACCCAAACTAAAAGAATCCTAGCAGCCAGTCAGCCAAGGTCACAGAAATCCCCATGCAGCACAACCTAACTGTCAGCTCTACACTGCGTCAGCAGTGCCGGTGGGGGGCTGGAAATTCCTGGGTGGTTGGCAGGGAAGCAAAATCCTTAGCCGGCAGTCTGGCCATAAATCTGCCAGGTCTAGGAGGAGGGGAGCTGATAAGGGCCAGGCTTGTCCGAAGCATACTTGCCGAGTCAGGAGTCTAGAAGCGAGGTCAGTAGAGGTCCGGGATCAAGTGCCAAGGGGTCAGTCCAAAAGAGGTTGCGAGGGAACTAGGAACACACAAGCCACGCCTGACATTGCAGTCAGCAACAAGCTGCAGCCAAGGTGTGCCTTATAAAGAGCAGGGTTGACAGCAGGTGTGAGCCCTCAGCGTTTGGGCCTTAAGGAGACAGGCCTGCCTCTCTTCTGCCTGACCTTCTGCTGTCTACGTTCTGCAGGTGAGGGGGGAGTATCCTGTGCACTGTCTGTGTCTGGCTGCAGGGCCTCTACTGTATCTGGGGTGCTCTGCAGCTGAGGGGGAGAAGGAGCTGGATTCTCAGGAGGCTCCTCCGTGTCTCCTTCTGAGTCTGCTGCTCCTGGGTCTGCTGTTGTTACTCCCGAGTCGTCCTCATCTGAGGAGTCCTCTGATGGGGCCATGACACTATCCCCCGCCCCACGACCAACCCTCCGCCTCCTGCCGGGGCCCGGCTTAGCCGGGTAGCGCTGGTGGAAGCGCCGGACCAGACAAGGGGCATGCACCTGCGCCGCATCTTCCCATGAGCATTCCTCAGGGCCGTACCCCTGCCAGTCTATGAGGTACTGGAGGCAGCCCCGATGCCTCCGGGAGTCCAGGATCTGCACCACTTCGAATTCCTCTTCCCCGTCGACTTGTATCGGCGGCAGGGGCCGCGGTTGACTATCCAAGGGGTGAGGCGGGAGAGCAGGAGTCAGCAGTGATCTATGGAAGACAGGGTGAATGCGGAAGGAGGCAGGGAGTTGGAGCCGGAATGCCACCGGGTTAATCTGGGTGATCCGGAAAGGACCTACGTTCCGAGCCACCAGCTTGTGAGACGGACGTTGTGAACGCAGGAATTTGGTCGAGAGCCATACCCGGTCCCCTACCTTCAGCGGTGGGCCTGGTTGGCGGTGGCGATCTGCAAAGCGCTTATACGCGTCCTTGGCCTGCTCCAGCTGCTCCTTCAGGACGGCCTGCAGGGCCTGCAACTCCTGCAGCATGACATCCGCAGCGGGGACCGGCGACGGGGGTCGCACTGAGGGGAAGAATCGGGGGTGGTAGCCGTAGGAGGCAAAGAACGGGGTCTGGCGCGTGGAGGCATGCACGGAGTTATTATACGCGAACTCTGCCAGCGGTAACAGATCCACCCAATTGTCCTGTTGGAAGCAGGTGTAACACCGCAGGTATTGTCCGACGGTGGCGTTGGTACGTTCTGTTTGTCCATCTGATTGAGGGTGGTGGGCGGAGGACAAGTGGATCTGGACGTTCAGGGCCCGAAACAGGGCCTGCCAGAACCGGGCTGTGAACTGGGCTCCTCGGTCGGAGATCAGGTGGTCGGGGAGGCCGTGCAACCGGAAAACCTGGGTCAAAAACAGTTGCGCAGTTTCTGGGGCAGAGGGTAGTCCGGCACAGGGGAGGAAATGGGCCATCTTGGTGAACAGGTCTACGACTACGAGGATGGTGGTCATTCCCCGGGAGGCTGGTAAGTCCGTGATAAAATCCAGGAGACCGAGCGCCAGGGCCCTGGGGGGGTAGGCAGTGGGAGGAGGAGCCCCGGGGGCTTGCCGGGGTGGCTCTTGGCTCGCTGGCAGGTATCACAGGCCGCTACATAGTCCTTGACGTCCGCTTGGACCCGGGGCCACCAGAAATCCCGTAGGACCAGGTGGAGGGTTTTATACGTTCCAAAATGCCCTGCAGGCTGGCTGTCATGGCAGAGGTGGAGCACCTCTCCCCGCAGAGCTCCCGGGCGAACGTACAACCGGTTCCGGTGGTACAAGAGGCCCTGATGCAAGGAATAGGGGCTGTCCCGGGCGGGCGTCCCGGACTGGAGCTCTCGCTGCTGGGCCAGGGCATAGGGGTCCTTTTGCTGCTGCTCCTGCACCCGGTCCAGGAGGGGTTGTGGTTGGTGTGTAGCAGCGAAGTTCTCTGGGCGGAGGATTGGGCGAAGGGGGCGATTGACCTGCTCGGCTCGGTATTCCAGCTTGCGAGAGAGCGCGTCTGCTAGGGTGTTTCGGCGGCCAGGGAGGTAGGTGACCGTGAACTGGAACCAGGAGAAAAACAGGGACCACCGGATCTGGCGTTGGTTCAGCCGTCGGGCGCTTTGCAGGTGCTCCAGATTTCGGTGGTCCGTTAATACCTGGACCGGATGGCATGCCCCTTCCAGGAGATGACGCCAGGTCTCGAAGGCTACTTTGATGGCCAGTAACTCCTTCTCCCAAATGGTGTAGTTCTGTTCCGAAGCGTTGAGTTTCCGGGAATGGAACGCACAGGGGAGCAGGGACTGCTTGCTCCCCACCGGCTGAAGTAGGACCGCTGCCACTGCCTTATCAGATGCATCAGCCTCCACTATGTAAGGTCGGGTAGGGTCGGGTTGCTGGAGGATGGGTTCAGATGTAAAGGCGTGTTGGAGGCGCCGGAAGGCCCATTGAGCGGCCTCTGTCCAAACAAACTTCTCTTTGCCTCGAAGCAGGTCTGATATGGGCGTGGTGAGTTCGGAGAAGTGGGAGATGAACCGGCGGTAATAGTTGGCGAAGCCCAAGAAGCGCTGCACATCTTTGGGGCTTCGCGGAGCTGTCCAGTGGAGGATGGTCTCAATTTTGGCGGGGTCCATCTGGATACCCGAGGGCGAGATCCGATGGCCTAGGAAATCCACGGTCGTGAGGTCAAAGGCGCATTTTTCAAGCTTGGCGAAGAGGCGGTGCTCCCGCAGGTGCTGCAGCACCGCTCGAACGTGCTCCTTATGTTCCGAGGGGTTCCACGAGTAGATCAGGATGTCATCCAAGTAGATCACCAGGAAGCGGTCTAGGAGGTCCCGGAAGATGTCATTCATGAAGTGCTGGAAGACGGCAGGGGCGTTGCACAAGCCAAACAGCATCACGGTGTACTCAAAGTGCCCATAATGGGTGCGGAAGGCCGTCTTCCACTCATCGCCCTCCCGCATACGCACCAGGTTGTAGGCCCCTCTCAGGTCTAGTTTGGTGAAAATGCGAGCGCCCCGCAGCCGCTCTAACAGTTCTGGGATCAGGGGCAAAGGGTAGCGATTCCGAACTGTAATCTGGTTGAGGGCGCGGTAGTCATTGCACAGCCGGAGTTCCCCACATTTCTTTTTGACAAAGAGGACAGGGGCGGCTGCAGGGGACGTGGAAGGGCGAATGAACCCTCGGCGCAGGTTCTTGTCTAGGAACTCTCTGAGGGCTGCCAGTTCGGGTTCTGACAGGGAGTAAAGCCGGCCCATGGGAATCTTGGCTCCGGGGAGCAGATCAATGGGACAGTCATAAGGACGATGGGGCGGCAACTGGTCTGCCTCTTGCTTCCCAAACACATCCGCAAACTCCCGGTACTGTTCCGGTAAGGCCTCGAGCATGGAGCTTGCCTCCCGGGTCATCAGGATGCGCTCCTTTGGCCTCCAGCAGTTGGCTTGGCAATAGGGGGATCCAAGGGTCAGCCGGCCCGTGGACCACTGGATGATGGGGTCGTGCCGCTGGAGCCACGCCAGGCCCAGCACGACCGGGAAGTGGGGTGCGGCAGCCAGGTAGAACTGGAGGCTTTCCTGGTGCTCCCCCAGGGCCACGTCGAGCGGCACTGTCTCCTGTACTACAGGGCCCGAGGCGAGAAGCCGGCCATCAATAGTCTCCACCAGGAGGGGGCGGTGAATGGGTTGACTAGGAACTCGGTGGAGCTTGGCAAAGGACACGTCCATAAAATTGCTGGTGGATCCTGAGTCCAGCATGGTGGGTACTTGTAGGGTCCCCCTTCCGGGGACTATCAGTGCGATCAACACGGTCAGATGCTTGGGCGGTGAGGAACTGAGGTGGCAGGCCCCTTGAACCACGAGGTTGCCCCGGCTCAGGGGCCTGTGAAGGCCGGGGCATGGACGTTTCCCGAGGCAGGGGCTGTGGGTCGTTTTGCGGAACACTGGGCTGCAAAATGTCCCGGGGCCCCGCAATACAGGCAGAGGCCCTGTTGCCGGCGTCAGCAGCTTTTCGGCCGCAGAGAGATGTGGCCGAGCCCCTCCCAGCTGCATCGGTTCTGCCGGGGGTGTAGGGTCCTTGCCGATGGGCTCCGAGGGCCCAGCCACTGGGGCTGATGCTCTGTAGACTGGCCGGGGTCGGTTGGCAGCACGCCTGCTTTCCAGCCTCCCGTCCATCTGGAGACACAGGCGTATGAGGGCGTGCAGGGTTCCAGGGCGCTCCACCCTAGCCAGCTCATCCAGAAGCTCATCCGACAACCCCTCCTGAAATTGGTCCATGAGAGCTGCTTCGTTCCAGCCCAGGTGTTGCTGTAATAAACGAAAGTCTGTTACATATTCCCCCAAGGGGCGTTGGCCTTGCTGCAGCCGGCGTATGTGGCGGTTGGCTGTAGCTGATTGGACTGGGTCTTCGAACATAGCCTTCAGTTCTCTGGTGAAGGCGGCTAGGTCATTGAGCACGGGGCTCCGCTCGAGGAGTAGGGGCATGGCCCATCTAGCTGCGGCCCCGGTGCACAGGTTAATCAAGAATCCCACCCGGGTCTTATCATCTGGGAAGGCCTCTGGTCATAACTCCATGAAGAGCTGGGCCTGGGCCAAGAAGGCTGGGAGCTGGTCGGAAGCCCCAGTAAATTGCTCTGGGAGAGTCACAGGGCACTTGGCTGTCCCTGTAGGGAGAGGGGGTGGGGCTGCTGCTAGCTGGGTTTGCAAGCCTTGGACGGCCAACAACAGCTGGTCTACTTGTGAGCGCAGGAGCAAGTTTTCCTGCTGGAGTTGCTCCATGGTCAGCACTTCCCCCACTCCCTCGTTTGCCTGCTTTGTTTAGGGCTGACTGCAAACTGTCAGCTCTACACTGCGTCAGCAGTGCCGGTGGGGGGCTGGAAATTCCTGGGTGGTTGGCAGGGAAGCAAAGTCCTTAGCCGGCAGTCTGGCCATAAATCTGCCAGGTCTAGGAGGAGGGGAGCTGATAAGGGCCAGGCTTGTCCGAAGCGTACTTGCCGAGTCAGGAGTCTAGAAGCGAGGTCAGTAGAGGTCCGGGATCAAGTGCCAAGGGGTCAGTCCAAAAGAGGTTGCGAGGGAACTAGGAACACACAAGCCACGCCTGACATTGCAGTCAGCAACAAGCTGCAGCCAAGGTGTGTCTTATAAAGAGCAGGGTTGACAGCAGGTGTGAGCCCTCAGCGTTTGGGCCTTAAGGAGACAGGCCTGCCTCTCTTCTGCCTGACCTTCTGCTGTCTACGTTCTGCAGGTGAGGGGGGAGTATCCTGTGCACTGTCTGTGTCTGGCTGCAGGGCCTCTACTGTATCTGGGGTGCTCTGCAGCTGACGGGGAGGAGCTGGATTCTCAGGAGGCTCCTCCGTGTCTCCTTCTGAGTCTGCTGCTCCTGGGTCTGCTGCTGTTACTCCCGAGTCATCCTCATCTGAGGAGTCCTCTGATGGGGCCATGACACTAACCTGGGGACTGCAGTTAATGCAGAATGCTGCAGCACAATTGCTAACATGAGTGAGATCCTATCAGCACATAATACCTCTGCTCTGAAATCTGCATTGGTTGCTGATTTGCTACCAGGCCAAGTTCAAGCTGTGCTTTCCATGTTATGGGTGCCACATAGTACTTGTTCTGCTCTTGTAAGAAATCAGTCCTGTAAAGTGGCAGCGCCTACGCTTTGGAACTCCTTGCCTACTGACATTAGGCAGACGCCTCTTTTCAGCACCTGCTAAAATCAGTTTTCTTGAGGCAAGCCTCTTTAAATCTGTTTTTACCTTATTGTTGGTTTTATTATTTTGAATGTTTTTAAGTATCTGTCCTTAACGCTTTTGCCAATAATTTTATTGTTTTAATTCTTTCTGTAAACCGCTTTGAGATTTTTTACAATAAAGCAGTATATAAATGTTGTAAATAAAAATACATAAATAAATGTTGGAGTCACTGTGGCCCTTGAGTCTCTTCCCACTTTTAGGAACCAAGGAATCTGCCTTATACTGATTCAGGCCATTTCGTACCATGATTTCTTAAATGCAATACCATACCAACCACAACAAGATTCCTATGAGTAAGGCAGAAAACTAAGCATCTCACAACCAGTCAGGATTCCTAACCAAAAACCAAAAATATGATAAATGAAGAAATATTTATATAAGCATGACTATCAAATATATTTATTATTTACACAAACTGTAAAAATATTTATAGTGCAATCCTAGGTTTATTTATTCAGAAGCAAGTCCCACTCTATTCGGTGGGGCTTACTCAAACAGGGACAGAACTGCAACCTCAACTTCATTCACACAACCCAAAATTCCGAATCATGCCACTTTATGCTGTTTTGCAACTGTTTATACTTGTTTTTATGGTTATTGGATTTTAAATGGCTTTATTTTTGTGAGCTGCCTTGGTTTCCAACCCTACCTCACAGGGTTGTTGGAAAGACTCCATACACGTGCGCGCGCGCGCGCGCACACACACACACACACACACTGCAGATGTATAAATACATACAGCCCTTATAATAGTTTATTGTCAAACCAGTTGGTCATTGCAGAAAAATCAGTATTAGTTTTTAAAAAATCTGTATTAGTTTCCTACAGAATAA
The DNA here is from genome assembly GCF_030035675.1 of Rhineura floridana. NCBI lineage: Eukaryota > Metazoa > Chordata > Lepidosauria > Squamata > Rhineuridae > Rhineura > Rhineura floridana. Next base: position 85,365,502 of record NC_084483.1, on the reverse strand, counting down.
AAATGGTAATACCTAAGTAAGCCCTGCCTACTTGCTTTAAAATAGGACTGAAGGGGGAGACAGAAAGAGTTAGAACACAAATACAATTCTTTTTTACATTCACTTCTAAGTCCCATTGATTTTCAGCACATTCATAACCATGTCTACTCAAAAGTAAGTCCTATTGAATTCAATGGAATTTACTCTGGGCATATGGGATTAGCATTGCTTTTACAAAAGCAAGTATTGGGAAGGTTTTCAAAACACTGCCCAGGATCTGACTCCTGCACACAAGAGGAAAAAAAACTGAAATGTATATACTTACCCAATTTATGAGATTTTCAGATAAACGGGGGGGAAAATCACCATTTTCTGGCATTGCAATGACGTTTTCTAGACACTGCCTCAGGTCAATCAAACTGAAACACAACCCTGGCTTCACTGATTGGCTGCAAACCTGAACAGGCGGGGTTAAAGCTACGAAGTGCTATACAGTACTGTTTAAAGAAAGATTTAACAGTCGGCGGGGTGGCTGACGTTTTTATGTATATCTCGAGAACCGGACCACCTAGAAACTTAATTTTTTAAAAAATTAAAGCTGAGAATCTGGGCCACCTAAGGGGCTAAAAGGGCACTGGGTGGCATGCAGAGAACCAGGCAATATGACAACCCTAGCTTCAGCAGCATCTATCTCTGGCAAACTTACAGGTCCCACACACTAATGTTATAAACAAGTACCTGGTAACCAGTAAATAACAACTACTTAGGCATAAGTAGTAGGCACAGATGTAAAAGGCACACATTCCTTTACTTTGAAAGTATTGATTAAAGAAGAATGCTGCTACCACTTCTGCCAAGTAGGCCAGCAATGCCAAGAAGGTACACAGGTCTAAGAGGGGTCATTTTGCCAAGGGCTTCAAGAGCCTGGGTTGTACATTATAAAGTTCTAACCAGTTTGGAAAATGGGTACCTTAAAGACTTCCTTTTCTATGTTCCTTCCAGGACACCCATTAAACATCTGAGATTCTGCTCCATGCCCCACTGACTGAAATGTGGTAGGCTTCTAGGAGGATCAGGGGTGTTTTCAGTGATGGTCCTACTTTTATGAAATACCCTCTCAAGGGAGGTCTTTCTGCTTCTAATAATTTATGCTTTCAGAGACCTAGTGAAAATCTGGCTTTGTCATATAAAGCTTTGGTTTTGGCTTAGTTCTGTTTGGCTTATTGCTAGTTCTCCTTCGGTTGTTCCCTTTCTTCACCTCTACTTTATCAAGAACTGCAGCCCTGATGCTTTCTTATCCTGTCAGTTGCCACCACTGCAAACTTTAAATTTACATAAATACTTGTTTTATTTGCCCTTTTATATTTCTACTTCCACCATTTATTTCAAACAGTTTTATTTACTCCACCTTTTAAAAATAGAGTAGCTGGGTATAGGCATGGGATAAAACAGGCCAGAGATTCTTATTAGAAGTAAAATAGATACATTATAATTTATTAAAGGTTTTTATTAATATAATTAATATGTTTACTTGCAGGTAAGTTGTGGGTTGATTTATTATTAGATACAAGATTATATTATTTCTTAATATTCTTACTATTGCTTTAAGAAGCTAGCAATATACTTGTTCTGGTTTTTTTCCCCTTTCCCAATACAGTAACTTTAGCCAATTACCCTTCCTGATTCCACCCCTAGTAACTTACAGGTTTGTCAAGACATGTTGTTTCTGAGACCTAGGAACTCATTGCATCAAATACACATCTATGACTTTTGTCCAGCTGGCAGAATGTTGTACTTGTAGCATTCTATGCAATACACTGGACAGACCCCACATCCCTGCTGGCTTCCTACCTTCATAATTATTTTTTGTTCATCAGGCTCGCTGCTTTTGAAAGCTGAGATTTGTAAGACAAAAAGGGGGGGCAGTTGAGTGCCCTGGCCTTGTCTTGTTGCCACACTTGCAGAGGTGCTTCACTTGCCTGTCTGCTTAACCACTTAGCTTAATGCTGCGTCACTGGGGCTGAGCTGCTTTGTCAGGTACCTCCCCCCCCCCACTCTTCTGCAAGCTTGCCTTACTTTTATATTCCTCTATAGCATCCCCCAACTTTTGCTTCAGGCAATTATATTATGAGGGCCTTGTTTAAAAATAAAGGTGCGTGAATTAGCTACTGGGCTGCACCAGACTCCAGTGCAGGTGGGCATTCAAAGGGGGATTTAGTTCAGTTGAGCCCTTGGGATTTGTGATTTTTTATCAGGGGAATTGTGCCACTACAGAGTTCTTACCCATCATGATTGAAAATCATGGGCTTTTACTAACTTAAAAGCCTGGGAGCTTTTTTCAAACTGTTACATTTATTCACCTGTATTTGTTCTGTCCCATTTGTGCACATATGCTGTAGCACAAAGTACACCAGAAGTATCTAAAATGCAACACTGAGTTTTCTTGGGATACTGCTACAGATCTCCCTGTTAAAGTCACTACTGATGCATCCTAACACCAGTCACATCTCTTCTGGCAAACCTGTAATAAACCTGTGGATGTGTCCTGTTTTTAGCACACATGTTGAAAGAAACATGTACTTTATAAATATTGCATGTACAAAGCACTGTCATGTACAAAACATCTTTAAGAGATCTGCCATATTTATTGAAAATCTATTATACTTCCTGCCTATTTAACAGAGATAGAAACCCTGGGGACCAATTGAACAAAAGGGGTATGGTGGAATGGAAATATCTATATCTCACATACCAAGACAGCATCAGAACTTCAGATGAGCACAGAGAAAGTGGCCTGATGTTCTAGAAACATATACTTTTGAATATGTTCATATTATTTATTTATTTATTCGGTTTATATCCTCCCCTTCCTCCTAGCAGGAGCTCAGGGCAGAAAAAAAAGCACTAAAAACTTTAAAACATCATAAAAACAAACTTTTAAAACACATTAAAACAAAACATTTTTAAAAATGTTTCTTAGAAAAGCATTCAAAGCATCTTCTAAGATTAAAAACATTTTAAAAAGAAGGTTTAAGAACATATTAAAAAGCAATTCCAACACAGACACAGACTGGGATAGATCTCAACTTAAAAGGCTTGTTGAAAGAGGAAGGTCTTCAGTAGGCGCCCAAAAGATAACAGAGATGGTGCCCGTCTAATATCTAAGGGGAGGGAATTCCAAAGGGTAGGTGCCACAACACTAAAGGTTCACTTCCTATGTTGCACTGAACAGGCTTCCTGACAAGATGGTGTCTGCAGGTTGCCCTCACCTGCAGAGCTCAGTGATCGACTGGGTATATAAGGGATAAGATGGTCTTTCAGGTATCCTGGTCCTAAGCTGTATTGGGCTTTGTACACCAAAACTAGAACCTTGAACTTAGCCTGGTAGCTAATAGGTAGCCAGTACAATTCTTTCATCAGTGAGGTGACATGTTGGCAATACTCTGCCCCAGTGAGCAGTCTTGCTGCCGCATTTTGCACCAGCTGCAGCTTCTGGACCAATCTCAAGGATAGCCTCACATACAGCGTATTGCAGTAATCTAGCCTGGAGGTTACCAGTGCATGGACAACAGTGTTCAGGCTCTCCTGGTGCAGAAACGGCTGCAGTTGTCTTACCAGCCAAAGCTGGTAAAAGGCACTCCTAATTACTGACGTCACCTGGGCCTCTAGCTACAAAGATGGATCCAGGAGCACTCCCAGACTACAAACCTGCTCTTTCAGAGGGAGTACAACCCCATCCAAAGCAGGCAACTGACCAATTATCTGAACTTGGGAACCACCAACCCACAGCATCTTTGTCTTGCTAGGATTCAGACTCAGTCTATTGGCTCTCATCCAACCCACCACCGAGTCCAGGCAGTGGTCCAGGGCTTGCACAGCCTCTCCCAATTCAGATGTTACAGAGAAATAGAGCTGGGTATCATCAGCATACTGCTTACACCTCGCCCCAACTCTCCTGATGACTGCTCCCAAGGGCTTCATATAGATGTTAAACAGCATTGGGGACAAGATGGTGCCCTGCAGCACCCAACAGCACAAATGCTAGGGGGACAAAAGACAATCACCCAATGCTGTTATCTGAAAACGACCCTGGATATAGCGTCGGAACCACTGTAAAACTATTCCTCCAATACCCATCTCACTAAGTCAGCCCAGAAGGATACCATGGTCAATGGTATCAAAAGCCGCCAAGAGATCAAGTAAGAATGACTGGGTCGCACTCCCCCATCCTCCCTATAAAGGTCATCCATCAGGGCGACCAAGGCTGATTCAGTCCCATAACCAGGCCTGAACCCAGACTGGAATTGGTCAAGATAATCTGTGTCATCCAAGAGTACTTGCAATTGCTGCACAACAACCCTCTCAATCACCTTCCCTAAGAAGGGGGTATTTGTGACTGGTCAGTAGTTGTCGCACACCAATGGATCCAGGGTGGGCTTTTTCAGGAGCTGTCGGATCACCACGGCTGGAACCACTCCCTCCCTTCAGGGTGGCTGGAACCACTCCCTCCTGCAATGATGTGTTGACCACACCCTGGATCCACTTAGTCAAACACCGTCAGCAATCTTTAATAAGCCAAGAAAGCCAAGGGTTGAGAGGACGCATTGCTGGCCACATCACTGCAAGCACCTTGTCCACGTCATCAGGCCACATCAACTGAAACCAATCCCAAGAAGTTGCAGCAGACATTGCATTGGATACCTCACTGGGGACTACAGTAGATGTGGATTGGGCATCAACACTGCTATGGAGACAAGCAAGTTTACCCTCAAAGTTTCTTGCAAACAATTCACAGTGGGCCTCCGAAGGGTTTAAAACTCCATTTCCTGGAGTTGATGTCAACAGACCCCTGACAATACAGAGAAGCTTCGCTGGACTTGAGGATGCGATGGTGGCAGAGAAATGGGCCTTCTTCTCCACCCTCACCACCACACAGTAGGCATGGTTATGATGTTTTACTTGTGCCTGATCAGCCTCACAGCAAGTCTTTCGTCCCTTGTGCTCTAGACATCTTCCAGACTGTTTCATTGCCCTTCGCTCACTGGTATACCAAAGTGAAAACTGGGCTCCACAATGCCGGAGAGGGCGCTTGGGGGCATCCATGTCAAGAGCCTGATGCATCTTGCTGTTCCACAGCGTGACAAGGGCCTCAACACAGTCACCTGCTCTATCTACAGGGAATTCCCCCAGGGCATTCAGAAATCCAGTGGATTCCATTAGTCTTCGGGGGTGGACCATCTTAATCTGTCCACCACCCCTGCAGAGGAGGATTGGAGCCATAAGTCTAAACTTCACCAGGAAGTGGTCTGACCATGACAATGGGGTGACATCCACCCCCTATCTCCAGACCACTCCTTCTTCCATCTGGAGCAAAAACTAAGTTGAGGGTGTGCCCTGCCCTATGCATCAGGCCAGTGACAACTTGAGACAGCCCCATGGTCATCATGGAGCAGGTTGGATGGTACACCAGCAGCAACCCTAGTTTACTGTCTCCTTGGCCCAGCAGCAGGTGCAGGCCCTCACAGCCAGCCCCAAGATAGAGTGGTTTCCTGGTGACAGAGACGGAAGTTTTGTAGACCACAGCAACTCCCCCCCTCTGTCCCTGCAGCCTGTGCTGGTGTTGCACCGGGTATCCAGGTGGGCAAAGCTGGGTCAGATCAACTCAGATACAAATGAAGGAGCAGTTATTATTGATTATATTTTAGTTAAGCCTCCAGTGTGGGTACATTATAATTATTTTCAAGTAAAACACATGATAGAAAGTTAACCTTTATATTGATCCTTGCAATTCATATAGCAATTAATCTAGCAATTCATTTTGAACATTTTAATGTAGTAACATCTAATATTAAGGTTATAAATAGGGAGAAAGTACTATTAATTTTTTTTTACTAAAGTTCTTGTTATTTTTTGCTACTTTTATGTAAAGGTGCCCAGCAACATTGTCATTCCACTGATCTAAATTTAACCCTTTTATGTACGTCAGAGAGTCAGTTAGTTATGACCCAGGACTGGGGGGGCTTCAAGGAGGGGGATTCTGACTTTGAAGACTGGGGAGATGACTTGAGGGAGGAGGGCTCACAGCACGCCCAGTTGCCTGGGCAGTCAGAGGCTACTCCTTTGGACACTCCCAGCTCGCCCGTGCCTAAAGCGCCGCCTTGCCAACTTGCTGATCTCCAGACAGGTGCGCAACCACTTCCCACACCTGAACAGATTGTTAGCACCCATCATTCGGAGGGGGAAGCTGAGGTCCAGCCCCCTTTGCCCCGTTCCCACTGGCTTTTGAGGCACGGAGACCAACAGTCAGGATTAAGGCGGAGCCATCACCTTTGCGCGAAAGAGAAACGTATTTAAGTGGGCACTGAAGGAGGGAAGTTGCTGCGTCAACGTCTGTGGCTGCGAAGACATGCTTAGTCAGTGTTATAGAGGGTATTAGTTCCTAGAAAGCATAGTTAGGTGAATGAATCAGAAAACATTTGACATAACTGTAACCTTAATAAAAAGAGAAAACCTCACAGACCCACGTGAGTCCGCATCTCTCGGCTTTGGGCAGGACACAATGTGGTCTAGTGGTTAGCGTGTTGGACTACAATCTGGGAGACCAGGGTTCAAATCCCCACACAGCCATGAAGCTCACTTGGGCCAGTCACTGCCTCTCAGCCTCAGAGGAAGGCAATGGTAAACCACCTCTGAATACCGCTTACCATGAAAACCCTATTCATAGGGTCGCCATAAGTCAGGATCGACTTGAAGGCAGTCTATTTCCATTTTTCATGTACGTGTCATACAATAAATATAGGAAGTAAAATACAAAAACATAGCAAATACTCATTAGTTCTTATTCTCCTGCATTTTGAAAATATCAGCATTTTTTTAAAAAAAGGACAGAACAACTGAGACATCAATTACCACCCTAGGAAGTGAGAATAAAAATGAATAAAGAATAACAATAACATTCTTCTGCATTCATTTGTTAGTGAGGACTGATCCCCACAAATCCTTTCATCCTTGGTACAGATATGAATGTGCCTTGTTGTAGGTGCTACTTGCTATCAAGATGGCTTTGCTGTCACACTAAACAAGTGATTGATACTGTCAGAACTGTCAGCAATGACCATCATGACTAGAGTTCTGCTAAAAGTTCTAAATCCAGTGATGGGAAATACATGTGTAGCCCTAGAGGTTGGATGCACTCCACAACAGTACGCATAGGCCCTGTTTGATGTGTAGTTTACCTAATCCAACAGGAGATACAAGGTGGCTGCCTGTTTCTGCATGTATATCTCCTAGCTGGATCAGAATGGTTGTGTAGTAAATATAGCTTATTATCTGTGTATCATCATCAGTGTTCAAGCTTCAGGCTGTTGCAGTCTTGATGAAAACATTTTAGGTCGGCAGCAAAATTTCATGGGGGGCACCAAAGGCATGACCAAACTTGCACTAATGTATTTAGATTTTTTAAATTGTGATGCCCTTATAATTGTTGTCTAATCATAGGTTTCTGTTTCTAAATCATCAGATGGAAAGATGTGATTGATATGCTAGATTTCTGGACTATGATCCCAAATCCATATAGTAAGACAGCGAAATAGAAGTGAGAGGAGGGAACACAATACCCATTAAACTACAATCCTGAGAAGCAAATCTTTCACTGAAAAATTAAATTCCTTGTCATTACAGTTGCAGAAAGAAATGTGAAAATAAGATCTGTGCATAAGATCTCCGTTTTCCTACTTCCTAAGTCCAACTACTTTCCATGCAAGAAAGTAGTGGTATTTACAAAATCAACAGTTTCTAATCTAGTCAATGTCGAACAAAAAAACATTCTTTTATAAAAATAGGTCTGTGTGAAGTGCAGTGGATATGAAGTGGATATGAACCCATAGATGAAACTGAAAATAACAACAAAAATAGAAATAGGCATTGCACACCACTAGAAATATGCACTACATTGCATTATTTGTCACTATCCAATAGGCAAGGGCAACAGTTAGACAAAATGTATGCTTTTTGCACCAGTGCTGGTCTCATTTCTGGGCCCTAGTTTTGTAAATGAGAACATGAGGACCCAGGTTGATCAGAAATGTTCAAAATGTTCAGAAACAGGGACAAAACTGGATGTGTGTGTCTTGTAGCAATGGTTATTCTATAATGCCATCTCCAGTTCTCTGAAAAAGCTATCATATGCACTAATCAGCATGAGTCCTAATATCCCAGTCATATCCACATACCGTATATTCCGGCGTGTAAGACGACTTTTTAACCCCGGAAAATCTTCTCCAAAGTCGGGGGTCGTCTTATACGCCGGGTGCTGAAAAAGAGCGGGAAAATTAAGTAAAAAAAAAAGCTGCAGCGGGAGTGGAAGCAGTCGCAGCCGCCGTCCAGAGAGACCGTCGCGGCGAGGAAGGCAACGCAGCGAGGCTCAAGAAGTTACTGCCCTGAGGAGGGAAGCCTCGGCAGAGCCTGAGATGAAATTGACTCGCACCGGCGTTACTGCCATGAGGAGGGAAGCCTCGGCAGAGCCTGAGACGAATTGACTCGAAACGGCCAGATACAGGAGGGAGAAGCCACAAAAGGCTCCCGGGGAGAACTTGGGCAAACGGGGGGTAACGGCGGGAGCTGCAGCCACAAGCTCCCGCTGGGAATAGAGAGAACCGCAGCCGCGGTCTCTCTGATGGCCGTTAGACGAAAAACAGGAAAAATTAGCGACCCGGGTCAGGAAGAATCCCCCCCCCAAGGGAGTTCCCCAGGAATAACAGCAACCTTTTAAAACAGCAAGCGCGGCCGCCTTGGATTCCTGCCTGGCTTTCTAAGGGTTAAATTATAGGGATTGATTCCTAGAGAGGCAGGAAATCTGGGAAGGAGCGTCTGGGTCCTCCAGCGCATGATCTCCTCGCCGTCTTGCCTTCTGCACGATCCTTGGAGGCTGATGCGTGGAGGGAGCAAAGCCATCTTACCGCGAGGTTCCTCCTTCAACCCGGAGCAGCCTGAAATAGGACGCAAAGTTTCACCTCCGCCTCTGTCCAGCCCGCCCCATCCGCGCGGGGAAGCTGGCCTTTCTCCTCCACGTCCAGGAGGACCTGGTGAGCCCCCAGCCACGCTTGTCCACTTGGGTGAAGGGACAGAAAGAGAGAGAGAGAGGTGAGGCGGGTTGGAGAGAAGGGGACGGGGAAGTCCCAAGTGGGGTTTCCAGCCAGAATCTGGAGGGAAAAGACTTGGGGAGGGGGGCGCTGAGAAGATCAATCGAAATCTCCCCTCCTCAGTGGGGCGATGTTCTGGGCCACGTGATAATCCCTGGATTTAGGAGCATAGTAAACTACCTTATATAAGACTTATATAGTTTATACGGCGAGTATATCCCAAACTCTATATTTTAACTGGAAAAGTTGGGGGTCGTCTTATACGCCCAGTCGTCTTATACGCCGGAATATTCACTAAGGAGGGCTGAGATCGCAGCAACTGATCCCACCCCAACTCCCACACATTTAGCTGAAGATGATAATGGGCTCTGAATGTGTGCAACTGCATGTATGTAGAGTATGTACTCATGATTGAGAACTCTAAGCCAAATGCTAAGCTGCTTAATTCAGTGGGTGTAATTGGATGTCACTCTTTATAATTTTGGAAATTGCTGTGCAATACATATAAAATATTGACTTTATTATCAGTATAAGACCTTTTGATAGATACGAAAGCTAATCTTATCCATATTTACTCAGAAATAAGTCCTACTTTGTTCATTGTTGCTTACTTCCATGAAAGTGTGTCTGAATCTGCAATCCTATACACACTTTCTGAGGTGTAAGCCCCACTGAATTCAGTTGCTTATTGAGTAGATATACATACATTTGCATTACATTTTTTCTACCATACATATAATTTTAGCGGAAAAATATAGTATCCAAACTTTGTTTATCATCCTTTCAGTTTCTATTGGCTGTTTTTTAAAATTATTTTTTTAAGATAGTCAAACAAATTATGATCAAAGTAGAAATGTACATTTGTACAAGTGTTTTCTCAAGTCCTGTTTTGCATTCTGTTCTGAACCTATCAAACTAACTTTTAAGACGACAAACTTACTCAACCAGGCATTTTATAACATTTTAAAATATTGAATTTGACTTCTAATTGTGCTTTTATTTGCTGCTTTATTAGTATTGTTCTTTGTTTTTATTTTTTTATTTTAGCGAGGGTTTTTTATTTTATTTATTTATTTATTATTTAATTTATATCCCGCCCTTCCTCCCAGCAGGAGCCCAGGGTTTTAAGCTGCCTTAAACTTTTGCTATAAAGCAATAGATAAAAATGTTTCAAATACATAACATAATGGCCACTAGACCTATTGAGCTGCTTTTTAGCCACTGGGGGTTGTTTCAACAAGAATGACAGGATACAGTTTTTAAAATGTATAATAAATTGGCCAGCGTCAGAAATGGAAATCCCTAGATGAATTAAATATAGTATTAGGGTATGGAAATATATGGAAAATTGCAGTGGTTGAAAAAAAATTACACATGAAGTTAGATTAATGAGGTACAGAGATAAACCAAGGGATTTTTATTTAATATGGCATGCCTTTATTTTATATACAAATCAGAATTATATGCATTATCCCCTGTCTTTGACAGCCTTGAAAATATGGAAATCATGAAAACAAGAGCAACAATAACAAAATAAGGTTTAAATCAGCTGCTTTCTCTGATTTTTTCTTATAATTTGTCGGTTTTTGCTGTGTACATGGTGCTATTTCCCCACACTGGTTACCTTGTAAATTATAAAGTAGAAGAAGGAGTACAGATACGATTTAGCTGTAAACATAAATCATATTTTTCTATTTAAAGACGTGTGTGTGTGTGTGTGTTATGCCTAAGAATCACAGATTAAGTGATTGGTGGTAGTATTTAAAATTTCCTTTCTTTTTATTTTGACACTTCAACAATTTGCTTTTGTATTGTTCTTGCTTGTGTATATAATAAAATCAATAAAATATGATTTTTTAAAAATTGGTTGGTGTCCTATGGAAAAATTCAGGAACATCAAGGATGACCAACAGCAACAGGTACCATCAGAACCTTGCAGGTGAAATAGGTGGGAACAGCAAAGTTGGGGGGGCACATTTATCTAAGTCAAAAGGTTCCTTATACATTATCCACACAGTTCAGAAGTGGCACCACTCCCCACCACTTCCCATCCCATAGTGTTGTACCAACATCTTCGGGAAAGCAGTTACTCAATACTGCACGTCTGTTGGTTACATACTGTAAGCTGGCTTTGCCCAGCCATTTCTTTGCTCAGTCTAGGCAATCGTCCCACTTGGCAACCTGTTCTGCCAGGGCAAAGGCTGTCCTTAGCTTTTCAGCTTGGCAAGCTTCTCCCCTCCACACTGATGCTGTGACAGGAGGGATGCCTTGCAGCCGCTGTGGCAGGGAGGAAAGCCTTGTAGCCACACATCTAGAGAAACAACCAGCCACCTTACTGCTTGTTCCCCTTATTGTTGTTGTGTAAATTTGTATATTTGTTAAGCAGAGAACAACAGCGGTCTGAAATGCGTGTGTGCCAGTGTGTGCGTTTACCTAAGAAAGCAGGCTTTTACCCTGCGTTGAGATCACTGAGACTTAAGACTTAGTAAAATAAGAAAAGCTACTTTATTTATAGAAATACATAGTAGATAGAAAGGCATACCTAGTTCTAACTAAGTAACTAAGTTGGAGGCTCAATGCCCAGGCTTGGGAGTTGCCCTCATGGCTAGGAGAGAAAGCGCAGAGACAAGGGTGTCTCCTCTCTCTCAGACACTGGGAGAAGAGAAGAAAGGAAAGGGCGGAAGGAGGAGGGGCAGATAAGCTTCCCTTAAGACCTCACAGTCTAACAAAGGAAGGAAGTCAGTCAGAGCATCACAGGTAATCAAGCCTATCCATCTGGAGGACCCTAACTCTATCTCCCTTCTGGAACATAAACAAAAGAACAAAACAGGAGTTGCTCTTGCCCCACTTCCCACACCCCTTCTCAACGAGTGTTTGGTTCAGCCCACAAGGTTCATCTTGTCTTGCAGCTTGCAATGTCTGACTTTGCCCAACGCCTTTGTGAGAGCGTCTGCAGTCATTTCTTCTGTTGGACAATACTCCATCTTGAGTAGTCCTCTGAGGTAGCTATCTCTAATGAAATGGTGCTTCACGTCTATGTGCTTGGTTTGTGAACTCACCCCTTCTGACTCCATGAGTCTGATGCATCCTTGGTTGTCCTCATGCATCACAGTAGGCTCAGGTATAGAGATGCCTAAATTTTCGAACAGTTCAAGCAGCCACATCAACTGTCTGCTTGCTTCAGAAGCTGACACAGACTCTGCTTCTGTGGAAGAGAGTGGTACAGTCTCTTGTTTCTTACTTGCCCAGTTGATCACTGAATTTCCATAGTAGAAGATGTTTCCACTGGTGCATTTTCGATCTGTAGTGTCTTCAGCCCAATCAGCATCTGCAGAGAGCTTCGGCTATGGGGCGGTATATAAATACAATAAATAAATAATATCCCACTAGTTTGGGATCTCAGGTAGCTGCTAATCTCAGTTTCATGGTTGTAGTGCTCTTTAGATATCTCTCCACTCTCTTGATTGCTTCCCAGTCCTTCTTGGTTGGCAAGCTGGTTTTTTTGCACAGGTATCCCACCGCTACCACCACATCTGGCCTGGTAACAGTACTGATATACATACATTTTCTGATGGCTTGTCTTGTATCTCTCGGTACTTCCTTTAGCATCCGGCTTTTTCTTGAATTTCCTCTTGTAGCCTGCAGCTTTCCTTTCTTGAGGAAGCTTGGTCAGTGTCCAAGTTTTACTTTTGTGTAGAGCTTCCGACTCTTCCTTGGCTGGCTGCCTCCACCTCTCAGCTTCAGCTTTGGGTAAGGCTTCAATCTCTTTCCAGGTCTCTGGTTCTGGAAGTTAATCTCTCACGAGGTAAGCAAGTCTCTCTGGTGGTACACCTCTGTTGGTGCATTCAGAGCATCTGGGTGCTGGTGCTTTGGCTGCCCCTTCTGGCTTTGATGCCTGTTCTGGCTCTGTTGCCTCTTCTGGCTCAGACTCCTCGCCTTCCTCTGCAGGTATATTATTGTTATACCTTCTGTGGCGGAAGAATAACTCAGCTTCTTCTTCCTTTTCGTTGTCATCTGTTTGGTGTGGCGCCCCTACTGGTCAGTGTGCGTGCTTTTCTTCATCAAAGTGGACAGCTCTGTATACTCCAACTTCGCCAGTTTTGGGATCTATTACTCTGTATCCCTTCTGCGTTGAAGAATATCCAGTGAATATTACTTCCCTGGCAGTGTTGTCAAGTTTTGACCTCTTTTTTGGGGGGATGTGCACAAAGGCCTTGCACCCAAATACATGAAAGTGAGACACGTTTGGTGTCCTATCATGCCATAGCTCAAATGGCGTTTTGTTGGTTGCAGATGCAGGAAGTCGGTTTTGCAGGTAGGTGGCAGTAACGGCTGCTTCCCCCCAGTCCTTCTTTGGTAACTGTACATCTTCCAACAAAGAATCATTTGTCCAAGGGTCCAGTTCATGTGTCCCGCAACCCCATTTTGTTCTGGACTGTAAACAACTGTAGTCTGGTGCTCTATGCCTTCCTCATGGAGAAAGTCTTGCATAGCCCTGGACATATATTCTCCTGCATTGTCAGATCTTATGATCTGTGGCTTTCTGCCAAATTTGTTGGACACAATCCTGACATAGTCCTTCAATTTTTGAAGTACTTGACTTTTCTCTTTTAGCAGGTACATTGTAGTATACCTCGAGTAGTCATCTATAAAAGTCGGCATGTATAAATTTCCACCCTGGGATGGCACTTTCATTGGCCCACAAAGTTCTGTGTGAATCAATTCTAGAGGCTTTTTGGTTTTCCTCTCACTTTTCTTGGGAAATTTTGGTTTCACACTCTTGGTCTTTATACAGCACTCACATTTTTCTGTACATTTGCATTGTCTCATTTTAATGCCTCTAGCCAAATTCTCTTTCTCTAGAGCAGTTACTCTGGCTAAGCTCGCATGTCCCATTCTTCTATGCCAAATATGCAAACATTCAGAATTATAGGTTTCTTTGACCATATTTGCATGTATAGCTTCAAGGTATTCTAAATGTAAAAGTCCATTTTTCAGTTTTGCAGTGCAACAAATTTCCCCATTCATCCAGAATGTGGCAAAATTCTCCACTCATATAAAGTTCACCTCCCAATTCCATTATTTAGTAGCACTTATTAAGTTGTCTTTAAAATCTGGAACATATAGGCAGTTTTTAAGTTCAAGCAGTCTTTGGCCTTCTGGCATTTTGCAAAGCAGTTGGACTGAGCCTATTCCTTGACAAAGGAACATTTGTCCAGATGCTGTTAACACCTTTTCCGTGTGACTTTTAAAACTTTTAAACAGGTTTTTATCAATTACAAGATGTGAGGTGGATCAATTATTTGCAATTAAAAATCTGTTTTTATAATAATCTTTTCTTTCATCAGACACATGGTAACTAGAAGCCTCTGTTTTTGCCTTTCTCTGCCCAGTGGCTTCTCCCACTTCAGTCTGCCTTTGTTTAAAGTCAAGCTTTGCTGCTGTCTGACACCTATCACAATCCATTTGAAGATGGTTTGGAGATCTGCATATGAAACAGAACTTCATTCTCTGTCTCTTGACCTCCTGTTGATTCGGGCAATGACTACTATTCTTTGTTTGCTTATTTCTGCCCATAGTAGGGTTTGCCTCTTGAGACAGAGGTTCTTCCTGTCTCTCTTTAAAATCTTGATCCTTTAAATATGATATGATCTGACTCATGTTTTGGTCAGAATTTTCCAGCACACAGGAAATTAATTTGTGACGCTCACGGAGAGAACTCAGGAGTAGTCCCTTTTTCATTTCATCATCAGCCAGGTCCCTCCCACATCTCTGAAGTTCAATGAGCAGCTCTGTAAACTTTTGAATATGCGTATTCAGGCTGCCTCTCTCAGCAGTCTCCTTCAGAGAAAACAACTTCTTGTAAAGGTACATGATGTGATTCTTAGACTTTCTATCATATATTTCTTGTAGCTTCTCCCACATTTGTTTGACATTGTTACATCCTATGCAAACATTTAGTGCCTCATATGATAAGGCAGAAACAAGCAGAGACTTCACTTTTGCATGCTTATGTCTCCAGGATGCTGTAGCAGTTTCATCATTTGCCGAAGGTTCAGGATCAGTCAGGATCCCGTTTAAATCTTCCTCTTAAGAACATAACATAAGAACATAAGAAGAGCCTGCTGGATTAGGCCAGTGGCCCATGTAGTCCAACATCCTGTTTTCACAGTGGCCAACCAGGTGCCTGGGGGAAGCCCGCAAGCAGGACCTGAGTGCAAGAACACTCTCCCCTCCTGAGGCTTCCGGCAACTGGTTTTCAGAAGCATGCTGCCTCTGACTAAGGTGGCAGAGCACAGCCATCATGGCTAGTAGCCATTGATAGCCCTGTCCTCCATGAATTTGTCTAATCTTCTTTTAAAGCCATCCAAGCTGGTGGCCATTACTGCATCTTGTGGGAGCAAATTCCATAGTTTAACTATGTGCTGAGTAAAGAAGTACTTCCTTTTGTCTGTCCTGAATCTTCCAACATTCAGCTTCTTTGAATGCCCACGAGTTCTAGTATTATGAGAGAGGGAGAAAAACTTTTCTCTATCCACTTTCTCAATGCCATGCATAATTTTATACACTTCTATCATGTCTCTTCTGACCTGTCTTTTCTCTAAACTAAAAAGCCCCAAATGCTGCAACCTTTCCTCATAAGGGAGTCGCTCCATCCCCTTGATCATTCTGGTTGCCCTCTTCTGAGCCTTTTCCAACTCTATAATAACCTTTTTGAGATGAGGCGACCAGAACTGTACACAGTATTCCAAATGAGCCGCACCATAGATTTATACAACGGCATTATGATATCGGCTGTTTTATTTTCAATTCCTTTCCTAATTATCTCTAGCATGGAATTTTTCACAGCTGCCGCACACTGGGTCGACATTTTCATTGTGCTGTCCACTACAACCCCGAGGTCTCTCCCCTGGTCGGTCACCGCCAGTTCAGACCCCATGAGCGTATATGTGAAATTCAGATTTTTTGCTCCAATATGCATAATTTTACACTTGCTTATATTGAATTGCATTTGCCATTTTTCTGCCCATTCACTCAGTTTGGAGAGGTCTTTTTCGAGCTCTTCGCAATCCCTTTTTGTTTTAACAACCCTGAAAAATTTAGTATCATCAGCAAACTTGGCCACTTCACTGCTCACTCCTAACTCTAGGTCATTAATGAACAAGTTGAAAAGTACAGGTCCCAATACCGATCCTTGAGGGACTCCACTTTCTACAGCCCTCCATTGGGAGAACTGTCCGTTTATTCCTACTCTCTGCTTTCTGCTTCTTAACCAATTCCTTATCCACAAGAGGACCTCTCCTCTTATTCCATGACTGCTAAGCTTCCTCAGAAGTCTTTGGTGAGGTACTTTGTCAAACGCTTTTTGAAAGTCTAAGTACATTATGTCCACTGGATCACCTCTATCTATATGCTTGTTGACACTCTCAAAGAATTCTAATAGGTTACTGAGACAGGACTTTCCCTTGCAGAAGCCATGCTGGCTCTGCTTCAGCAAGGCTTGTTCTTCTATGTGCTTAGTTAATCAAGCTTTAATAATGCTTTCTACCAGTTTTCCAGGGACAGAAGTTAAGCTAACTGGCCTGTAATTTCCTGGATCCCTTTTTGAAGATTGGTGTTACATTTGCCACTTTCCAGTCCTCAGGCACGGAGGAGGACCTGAGGGACAAGTTACATATTTTAGTTAGCAGATCAGCAATTTCACATTTGAGTTCTTTGAGAACTCTCGGGTGGATGCCATCCGGGCCCGATGATTTGTCAGTTTTTATGTTGTCAATTAAGCCTAGAACTTCCTCTCTCATTACCACTATTTGTCTCAGTTCCTCAGAATCCCTTCCTGCAAATGTTAGTTCAGGTTCAGGGATCCGCCCTATATCTTCCATTGTGAAGACAGATGCAAAAAATTCATTTAGCTTCTCTGCAATCTCCTTATCGTTCTTTAGTACACTTTTGACTCCCTTATGATCCAAGGGTCCAATCGCCTCCCTAGATGGTCTCCTGCTTTGAATGTATTTATAGAATTTTTTGTTGTTGGTTTTTATGTTCTTAGCAATGTGCTCCTCAAATTCTTTTTTAGCATCCCTTATTGTCTTCTTGCATTTCTTTTGCCAGAGTTTGTGTTCTTTTTTATTTTCCTCATTCGGACAAGACTTCCATTTTCTGAAGGAAGACTTTTTGCCTCTAAGAGCTTCCTTGACTTTGCTCATTAACCATGCTGGCATCTTCTTGGCCCTGGCGGTACCTTTTCTGATCTGCGGTATGCACTCCAGTTGGGCTTCTAATATAGTGTTTTTAAACAACTTCCAAGCATTTTCGAGTGATGTGATCCTCTGGACTTTGTTTTTCAGCTTTCTTTTTACCAATCCCCTCATTTTTGTAAAGTTTCCTCTTTTGAAGTCAAATGTGACCGTGTTGGATTTTCTTGGCAATTGGCCATTTACATGTATGTTTAATTTAATAGCACTATGGTCACTGCTCCCAATCAGTTCGACAACACTTACATCTCGCATCAGGTCCCGGTCCCCACTGAGGATTAAGTCCAGGGTTGCCGTCCCTCTGGTCGGTTCCATGATCAACTGGTCTAGGGCATAGTCATTTAGAATATCTAGAAATTTGCTTCTTTGTCGTGACTGGAACACATATGCAGCCAGTCTATGTCTGGGTAGTTGAAGTCACCCATTACTACCACATTTCCTAGTTTGGATGCTTCCTCAATTTCATATCTCATCTCCAGGTCTCCCTGAGCATTTTGATCAGGGGGACGATAGATGGTTCCCAGTATTAAATCCCTCCTGGGGCATGCTATCACCACCCACAACGATTCTGTGGAGGAGTCCGCCTCTTTTGGGGTTTCGAGCTTGCTGGATTCAATGCCTTTTTTCACATATAGAGCGACTCCGCCACCAATACCTCCTTCCCTGTCCTTCCGATATACTTTATATCCAGGGATAACCGTATCCCACTGGTTTTCTCCATTCCACCAGGTCTCCATTATGCTCACTATATCAATGCTCTCCTCTAAGACCAAGCACTCCAGTTCTCCCATCTTGGTTTGGAGGCTCCTAGCATTAGCGTACAGGCACTTGTAAGCAGTGTCTCTCTTCAAGTGTCTTTGGCACTTTTGGTTTGGCCTGTGGTAATTTTGCCCTTCTGAATTGATATCCTGTGCCCCTGCTCTCACAATGCCTACTTCTAGGCCTACGCCTTTTAAAATAAGAAAAGCTACTTTATTTATAGAAATACATAGTAGATAGAAAGGCATACCTAGTTCTAAGTAACTAAGTTGGAGGCGCAATGCCCAGGCTTGGGAGTTGCCTTCATGGCTAGGAGACAGAGAGCAGAGACAAAGGTGTCTCCTCTCTCTCGGACAATCGAAGAGAAGGGAAGGGCGGAAGGAGGAGGGGCAGATAAGCTTCCCTTAAGATGTATCAGTCTAACAACTGAAGGAAGTCAGTCAGAGCATTGCAGGTAAAGGTAATCAAGCCTATCCATCCGGAGGACCCTAACTCTATCTCCCTTCTGGAACATAAACAAAAGAACAAAACAGGAGTTGCTCTTGCCCCACTTGCAACACTTATTACTAGGTTTTTCCTCCTATCATATAGAATCAGCTAGTGTTGGGTTCCACTAGTTGAATCTGTTGGAAGGAGGAAAAAACTGATAGCATCTGTGGTCAACAGTTCTTAATAGACCGCAGTTAAGAAGACAGTTTTGATAGTAGCCACACCCAGACAAAGGATGGGTGTGTTGTAAGACAGTTCACGTACATTCACGCAACCTTTCTCAGAAATAGACAGGAATGCTGATCTGGTTTGATCACCTGCCCACGTCTTTTATTCTTTAGCAGTATTGCTTTTGTGGAGTCCATTAGCAGCTTTACCAGGCTGATAACATGCAGAAAGAAGAGACAGACCCTTTAAATGATTGTTCTGCTTATTGCGCTTAATTTCTCAAGAAATCTTTGAATCAACGGTCATCCAAGTGAGTCAGAAGTGTCCAGAGACATAAATGTTTTGTGCCGGCCTCAAAGAAAAAGGGGGCATGTTTACACCTTCTGTTGGTGAGTGTGTTCAGGTTTTTGAATGTTACAAAACTCTTCAGCAAGAGGGAATGGGATCTGTGATTTTCC
This sequence comes from Rhineura floridana, assembly GCF_030035675.1. Lineage (NCBI taxonomy): Eukaryota > Metazoa > Chordata > Lepidosauria > Squamata > Rhineuridae > Rhineura > Rhineura floridana. The sequence goes on along the minus strand of NC_084483.1, from coordinate 85,346,254 downwards.
AAAACTTACACACTCCGCCTGCAGAAAATGATCCAAAAATTAGGTTATGGTCTGCCTTTTTTATTTTCTAGAATCAAAGTGGCAGGAGAAGGAGGGAGGCTGTAGAAAGAAGGAAGGAAGGAATGGAAATAATTCTCCAAATTCAGGATAATTACTTCCTCAATACTTTTTTTTTATTGGGGAGAGGGAGAAGATTGATAGGTCGCTTCTTGAATTACTGGAAAAACATCATTAACATTAAGAGATTCATTCCTAAGGAGGAGCAATGAGAAAATATGTTTATTCGAAACAGGTGTGTCATCCAGCCAACTCTAAATGAAGCACGTAGCTAGAACATACAGGTGACGTACCGTTTCTAATTCTGGACTTTATCCACTTTAACAACTCAATTTCATAATCCTAAAGAGATAGATATTGGTGGCAGTAGGTCATCTCATTAGTACCATCTCCCAAGGTAGCAACAGGAAAGGGCTATGAAACAGAAGGAAAGCCAATAATTACTCTTCAGTGTTTTACAAAAGGTATGTGTTCAAGGTGACAGCCAAATGGAGTATGTGTGTGTGTGTTTGTTTCATGCTCTTAGTCCAGAATGATCTGAAACCTTCCAATGCAACCCTGCTGCATTTAAACAAATGAGAATTTGCTTTTACGGGGCAAGTCCCAACATTGCAAATATAGGCTCTATCAGCACAAGGCTTTCTTTGGGAATCAGATGTGCTGATTCAGGACTATTCAGATTATGCTGAGAGGGAGAGGCCGAATGATGTTTAGAAAATGGGAACTCTGGAATGAGTTGAAGAATTTTTGCCTCCTTCATTGTAAAACGTCTTCTAGTAGTAGCTTATGGAGCACATTTCATAAAACGGGTACCAAGTAACAGCCATAGGAAGACCCAGTCTGGTTTGGTGGATAGAGCTGAGCTGACGGAGGTGGTCTCAGGTATACTGTTGAGATCCCCCAGACTGTTGGTTCTGGGGGATGTCAACATCCATGCCGAGGCCACCTTATCCGGGGCGGCTCAGAATTTCATGGTTTCCATGACAACCATGGGACTGTCCCAGCATGCCATTGGCCCAACACATGTAGCAGGGCATACTCTAGACTTGGTTTTTGCAACTGTACATGGAGATGGTGATCTGAATGTGTGGGGCCATACATCAGTCCTGGGCAAGGTCCTTGAACGAGTGGTTGCAGGCCAGCTCCAGACACTCTTGGATGAGACCAATTATCTGGATCCATTTCAGTCGGGTTTCAGGCCTGGTTTTGGCACGGAAACAGCCTTGGTCGCCCTGTATGATGATCTTTGTTGGGAGAGAGACAGGGGGAGTGTGACTCTGTTGATTCTTCTTGATCTTTCAGAGGCTTTTGATACCATTGACCATGGTATCCTTCTGGGAAGACTGGCTGAGTTGGGAGTGGGAGGGACTGCATGGCGGTGGCTCCGCTCCTACTTGGCAGGTCGGCTCCAGAAGGTGGTGCTTGGGGAACATTGCTTGGCACTCTGGACTCTCATGTGTTTTTAAATTGTTTTTTAAAAAATTTAAATTGTGTTTTTAAATTGTTTTTGTGTTTTAAATTTTGTATATTTGTGTTTAATGTTTTTAATTGTTATAAACAGCCCAGAGAGCTTCGGCTATGGGGCGGTATATAAATGTAATATAAATAAATAAATATCAAAGAGAGTGGCCAGCCCAAGATCACTGAGAAGCTAAGATCAGCTTCAAATCCCCACAGTTCTGAAGCTCACTGAGTGATCTTGGGCTGGTCACTCTCTTTAATAAAGTGCAGCGAATGCTTAGTAAATTTGCAGATGATACAAAATTGAGAGGGATAGCTAATATCCAGGAGGACAGAAACAAAATTCAAAGTGATCTTGATAGACTGGAGCACTGGGCTGAAAACAATGAAATTTAACAGGGATAAGGGCAAAGTTCTACACTTAGGAGAAATAAATCAAATGCACAGTTATAAGATAGGAGATACTTGGCTCAGCAATACTATATGCGAGAAGAATTTGGAATTGTTGTTGATCACAAGCTGAATATGAGCCAACAGTGCGATGTGGCTGCAAAAAAAGGCAAATGCTGTTTCAGGCTGCATTAACAGAAGTATAGTTTCCAAATCGCGTGAAGTACTAGTTCCCCTCATCTTGAGTACCACGTCCAATTCTGGAGACTTCACTCTATGAAGGATGCAGACAAACTGGAATAAGTTCAGAGGAGGGCAACAAGGATGATCAAGGGACTGGAAACAAAGTGCTATGAGGAGAAAGTAAAGAACTGGTCATGTTTAGCCTTGAGAAGAGAAGACTGAAGGGAAATACGATAGCACTCTTCAAGTACTTGAAAGGTTGTTACCCAGAGGACAGCCAGGGCCTCTTCTCGATCATTCCAGAGTGCAGGACACGGAATAATGGGCTCAAGTTACAGGAAGCCAGATTTCAACTGAACATTAGGAGAAACTTCAAACTGTTAGAGTGGTACAACAATGGAACGAATGACCTAGGGAGGTGGTGGGCTCTTCTACAATAGAGGCATTCAAGAGGCAGTTGGACAGCCACCTGTCGGGAATGCTTTGATTTGGATTCCTGCATTGAGCAGGAGGTTGGACTCAATGGCCTCATAGGCCCTTTCCAACTCTACTATTCTATGATTCAGTGTAACCTGCCTCACAGGGTTGTTGTGAAGCTATTAGGGAGGGAAACAGTTATGCTGCCTTAATCTTCTTGGAGGAAGAGTTGAAAAAGCATGTATTCATTCCTGACTGCACTGACACCTCCCATCTTGGGCATTGTTCTGATCCTCTTTTGCCTTTATTGCAATTCTGTTTGCTTTTTTTTAAAAAAACTGGTTTTATATCTCTCTGTTTTCACAAAGATTGCTTTACAGTGGGATTCAATCACATACTGGCAAATTCGGGTTGCACAATGAATTGGATTTGGCCCACTTACACAACAAACCCGCTTCCTACAAAAACAAAGCAAGGACGTTTTGTAGTAAAGGAAGTGATGGGAAAATGCACTAGAAAGTGGGGGATCACAATTGTTTGAAATATGGCATATGACCTCCCCAGAAACAAATTAGAATTAATGCTCAATAAACAGTGGACATCATATAAACTCTTCACAAACTGTGCAAACAAATCAGGATGAACGCTCAGTAAACAAGTTGTCTGGAAGTGACTCATTTCACCTTTGTTTCCCATCTAATCCCCACCCCCACCCCACATGCCTGACCATCATTGCAATCTCATATAGACACTTTGTTTTAGAGTTATACTCCTCTACACATGCCACTGCCTTTTTGTCAGATTTTGCATATGCTTCAAAATGTTTCGGTTTATTTATATTTATTTTCTTACGTTATCAAAGATGGTCTACGTGTAGTTCCCAAGCAATATCCTTTATCATGGTGTGTGTGTATATATATATTTGTAGTTGTTGTTATGTGCCTCCAACTCAACTACGACTTACGGCGACCCTGTGAATCAGTGACCTCCAAGAGCATCTGTCATGAACCACCCTGTTCAGATCTTGTAAGTTCAGGTCTGTGGCTTCCTTTATGGAATCAATCCATCTCCTGTTTGGCCTCCCTCTTTTTCTACTCCCTTCTGTTTTTCCCAGCATTATTGTCTTTTCTAATGAATCATGTCTTCTCATGTGTATATATATATACTTAGCTGTGTGTAAACTTCACGTACATTAAAGCCCACTCTCAAAAACAGAGAAAGGCCCAAGTATTATGGAAGGAGGAAATCAGTAGGCACTGTTAAGCAGGATACATCATTTGATTTGATGTTAGTGCCATTATGCTGGGCTTGTTTTATTGTTAGTGCTGGTTTGTTGGTATTTTATTGTTAATTTTTATGGGGATTTGTATACTGAAACACCTTACAGTCTTTGACCTAGAAAGGTAGCCTATAAATATGTCAGCTAAGTAAATACAGTGCATGAGGCTCAGAAAGCATGCTGCACAATGGTAATAAGGAAGAATTAATTAAAGAGAAAAAAATGCTATGGATTGCAGTTGTACAGACACAGTGGGTGTAATTCTATCAAGGAATGCCTGCTGGGCAAGGATAAGATCACTCCTAAATTCCTCTGTTGGTGTGGAACCCAAAGATGTGTCAAAATAGTGGATTTATGTCAGTGTTTCACCACTACTGCACTGGCATGTTGTGCCATATGTCATACCATGTTATGTCAGCATAACCTGTATAATGCAAGGGGCCAGAACGATTGCATTAGGGTGTGGTGGGGAAGGTGAATCTTATGCTTGCTCAGAGGAATGTCTGCTGGGCAAGGATAAGATTTCTCCTAAATTCCTCTCTCTGTGTGGGACCCTGTCACGATGGTGGAGTCCAGGTCAGCTATCTGAGAGTGGTGGAAGCTGTTGTCATGGCTGTTGGAGCCTAAAATAGAGAACCCCAGATGACTATCCAGCCCATCTCCTCCCACTTTGCCCCTCACAGTCACAACAGAGGATAGGATTCCAGCTCACTCTGTACAACAATCATGGCACGCCATCAGCAGTATACAAACCCAGCACAATGTGGCAAGAGAAGGCATCCCTTGTTGCCTAGGCAATGCAGTCACATCTGCTCCCTTCCCCTGCTCTCCCCCACCCCCTGCCCATTACAATGGGCAAGATTTGTTCCCCCTGAGCAGAGCTTGGAAAAGTTACTTTTTTGAACTACATCTCCCATCAGCCCCAGCCAGCACCATGCTGGCTGGGGCTGATGGGAGTTGTAGTTCAAAAAAGTAACTTTTCCAAGCTCTGCCCCTGAGGAAGGGGCAGCTTCACAATCCATACATAAAGCTGCATAGCAAGGATTTGTGCTTCTGCTAAACTTACAGAGGGTCTGCATTGTGTTGCAAACCCTGCAGAAGGATGAATTGTAGCTCTGTGAGGGATAAACTACAGTTCCCAGGATTCTTTGGGGGAAGCCATGTGCCTTAAATGTATTATGTATACGCAGCCTCTGGGCGTGGGGTGATCCGGGATAGAGAAGTGATCAGAATGAGTGGCAGCCACAGCACTTGCTCAAAAATCTGAATGTGCCCACTAGCTTAAGAAGTTTGGTAACCCCTGATAAAAAGCATCAGAAAGGAGTGAAAAGGTAAATTCTGACGGCTTCCCAGTTTCTCCTCCTTCTAGTTACTCCTAGCGTGATAATAAAACAAGCTGTGGAGAGCGGTGTGTGTGTGTGCCTGCCCATTTTCCACCCAAAATATTTTTGTTGGCAGGACCCCACAAAAGGTAGGATATAATTTATTTATTTATTTAAAAGCCGCCCTTCAGTGTAAAACACTTCCTGGGCAGCTCATAACAATGATAAAAAGCAATGTGCACTATAGTGATGACACCCAATTGCTTAATGGCTTTAAAAGGGGATTAGGCAAATTCAAGAAGTATAAGGCTATTGGTGGCTCTTAGTCCCTCATGGCTAGGTGGAAACTCCAGATTCACATGCAGAGCTGGTGGAAAAACAACTGTGGGAGACCTTGCCTTGCATGACGGCTTCCTAGAGCATCTTGTTGGCTGCTGTGGGAAACAGGATGCTCGATTAGGTAGGCCTTTAGGTGGAGTCAGGAAGGCTCTTCTTACGTTCTTTAAAACGTAAATTGCCCTGATGGTCATGCCCCCACTGCAGGCTGCCCAGTTGGCAGTGTCCTGTGACAGGGTCTTCTCTGTGGTGGTCCTGTTTGTAGAATGCCCTCCCTAGTGAGGTATGTCAGTCTCCTTCACTACTAACTTTTACGAGAAATTTAAAAGCATTCCTGTTTACCCGAGCACTTGATAGCTGAAAGTCCTGTCCCTGGAAACTTTGAAATTATTAGTTTGAAAGTAGATGATTGCTTTGAAGAGTTTGTGTTTTCAGAAGGCTTTTTTAAACTGTGTTTAGAAGTTTTAATTGTATTGTTTTAGTATTGGCATGTTTTCCATCCTGAGCTCCTTTGGAGGAAGGTGTGAGATATAAATCAAATAAATAAGTAACATTACCATGACAAAACAATAAAAACTGCCAGAAGCGTTAAAAGTCAACAGCTTAAGAAATAACCAGATAACATGGTAGAAGCCTTGGGCAAATTAAAGGTCTTTATCTGGTGTGAAAAGGATGCATGGTGCCAGGCAATTCTCCCTGGGGAGGGCATTCTCCATGTGGCTTGCTGCGACTGAAAACTACCTCCAGTAGAGTTACCAGGTGTCCGGTTGGAGTCTCTGGTTTTGGGGGGCCCCTCCGGCTCTCTGGCTACCACCCCTTAATCTCCAGACTCTTAGCTTCAATTTTAAAAAAAAATTAAGTTTCTAGGTGGTCTGGTTCCCGAGATATACACCAAAACGTCAGCCGCCCCCCCCACGACTGTTTAATCTATTTAACAGATACGACGCTGAAGTTGGTTCCTAGTTCCCAGTTCCTTATTTGCTTGAAAGTTCAAAACACTAAAAAAGAAGAGTTGACAACTAAAGCAACTTCAAACCAAACTTAACATGTCTCTGAAACCCAAAATATATGTTGGGGTACCCTGTATGATATATCACTGTGATCGGGGGACTCTCCCCGTCAAGAATAACAATACATTTATGCAATCAAAATCACCAGGCTTCTGATATTATCATAAATACATAATGATGTCATAAAATCATAAAAAATAAGTAACGGGGGGTGCCCACCCCAAAATCTGCTATGGGCCAGGACAAATCATATACCCCAAGAAAGGGGAGGGTGTCCTCTACAAGATGCCACTGCGTCCCATCTGGCCCAGAGCTTCTGCTGGGCGCAGGGCATGGAGGAGGGCATCTATGCAAAATCAAAGCAGACCAAAACATACAGGAAAAAATAAGTAACTGGGGGTGCCCACCCCAAAATCTGCTCTGGACCAGGACAAATCATATACCCCAGGAAAGGGGAGGGTGTCCTCTATGAGATGCCAGTGCATCCCATCTGGCCCAGAGCTTCTGCTGGGCGCAGGGCACAGAAGAGGGCATCTATACAAAATCAAAGCAGAAAGACATACAGGAAAAATAAGTAATTGGGGGTGCCCACCCCAAAATCTGCTCTGGGCCAGGACAAATCATACACCCCAGGAAAGGGGAGGGTGTCCTCTATGAGATGCCACTGCGTCCCACCTGGCCCAGAGCTTCTGCTGGGTGCAGGGGAAGGATAAGGGCATCTACGCAGACAGAAAGGGTAGAGAATCTTCTTACTCTTACTCATTTCTCAGACCTCTTTCTGAAGTGAAGAGTCAAATCTGTAAAGAAGTTTGGAGCAGCCACATTAAAAGATAAGGGCAGGGCATTCCAGGCAGGGGGTTGCCAACCCTGCTGGATATGGATGTCTTTGCAGAGGATCCCTAGTCAAGCTTTACCAACAGCACAATCCAAACTATATCTACTCAGAAGTAAGTCCTGTTGAGTTGTATGGGGGCTTAGTCCCTTAGTATGTGTGTTTAGAATTGCAGCCTTCAGGGGCATCCATCTTTACTCCCGCATGCTCCCATCTAATATCTCCACAACACTAGGCTCCTTTCTTCCTACAGTGGCCTTCTGGTGACTGGCCTGGCCTAAAGGCACTTAAACCCTTCTTGCTGAAAGCAAGTAGGCTAGATTAAATGTTCCCTACCCAGGCTCCACTTTTAGCTACGATGTCTAGCTTAATTTCCGGTCAGATATTTTTTTTAATTGTACGCTCCAAGCAACTGTGGTTGATGCTTAATGTATCATGCTTAATGACATCACTTGGGCCTGCACCGTGACATCACTTGGGCCCGCCCCTAAAATCTCAGGTTTTGGGATGCTTCTGACCTGGCAACCCTAACCTCCAGCAGCCATCTTTACAATCACAAAGGCCTTTTTCTCCCCACAGTGCACCAGGAGGTGGTTGGTCCCTCCTCCAGGTGTTAACTCTCAATTGAGAAACAGTATTGTTTGCATATTCTTTATGACAGGGGTGTGTGTGCCTGACTTCCATGATGTTATGCCACTAAACGTAAGAGCCCTGATGGAGCAGGCCAAAGGCCTATCATCGTGTTCTGACAGTGGCCAATCAGATGCCTCTGGGAAGCCTATAAGCAGGTCTCGATGCAAAAACGCTCTCCCCGTTTGTGATGCCTAGTAACTGGTAATCAGAGGCATTCTGTCTCTGACAGTGGAGATGTAATACAGCTGTCTTATCTAGAAGTCAGTGATCGCCTTATCCTCCACAAATTGGTTGTGCTCAGGACATGCTTGCTTAATGTGGGTGCCACTGCTAGTGACCAACATTGGGACTGCTAGTTGGAGATGAAGCTGCCATGGTTGCTGTGGAAGTATCTGTCAGGGTGATCACTGGCTGCATTCTCTCTTTACTTGCATTGTTTTGCTTGCTGCTGGGGCAGCATGGGGTTGTTGTGATCCCAGTGTACATATGTCCGGCCTAGTGGCTCCAGCTCCAGCATCACACACCACAGAACTGGGCTGTTAATAACATAATCAAGGAGCAAAGGGAGATGAGCAGAGGAAGATGCAACCAAAGTATCTATGTTTTTAGGATTTTAACCATGACTGCCAAGGAGTGTTCATGAGCCTGGAAGGAATTAGTCCCACCCCTTATGGCAATTAAAATGAATCTGACTTTTTAAAAAATGTGATGACTTTAAAAAAAATTCCTTATAAGCATATTATAGAAACAATTCTTCAGTTTCTTGCATAATAAAGATGGCTAGAAACTTTTAAAATCCTGAGTTTTTATTTAGTTTAGTTTGAGACAAACAAATACACCGTTTTAGGTTTGGACAGCCAAGCAAATAATCTAGTTCTGTGGAAATACTTGGATTTAAGTACTTTTGTCCTGCTGACATCTATGAGTAACAACTTGATTCACAAACCAATTACACTGGAATGCCCTGATGTAAATCAAATTAGTTCCACTGACGTAAATTGATGTAAGCCTGGCTTAAATACAAGTGCTCTGGTTTAACTGGTTTCTGGACTATAACCAGGATAATTTTAAATTGAAATATGCAGGCTTAAATTGCTTGTGGATTGAAGTCTGGCACTTGTCCAAAATACATGTATTTGGAATTCTTGTCATCTGAAAATATGGCTGTTTAAAAAACCACATTCTGTTGTGGATGAAAGGATCTTTTTTTTGGAATTTGCGAGGACTAAATTAGCTTAAAAAATCCAAAGACTCTGGGTTGTGGCTTGTTCTTCAAATGTTGTCTTAACTTACATGGCAATGAGGAAATGCAGTGACAAAAAATGCACAAAAGATTAGCATTGCCACTCTCAGATTGAAAAGTCAAAGTCCTCAAGCGAACTCATGAGTCATCATCAATCTACAGATTTTGCAACAACTCTGTAGCTGACAGAGGTCATCTTTACAAAGCAGAGGAGCAAGCTTTTCATGATTGTTGACCTGTTACTAAGGGAGAATACAATACTATAATTACTGCATTTGATAATTGGCAGATTAGGGCCAAGTCACACTTGTAAACATGAAAACGGCAGGCATTGTGTGGAGAGAAAAAGCAGCCAGTTTGCATGTGTTAACTGGCCTTATGTATTTGCCTTGAGCTGTAATCCTATGAATGTGCACTTGGGAATAAGGCCTACTGACCTCAGAAGCAGTTACTTCTGAGTAAATATACACAGGTACGGAATGTGTGAATGTTCAGTCTTTATTACAGTGTTAGGTTAGGACTATGTTTGCTCATAGAAAATCTACAGCAGACTAAAGGGCCAGGATGCTTTTGCTCATCCCTCTCTTGAGGTGAATTCACATGCACCATCTTGCACATGCAAACTTTGCAGATCTCATCAACACTATGGATCAAGTTCTTATGTCACATGATCAAATACAGTATTTTGCAGATGCAACTACAAGTTATTGAACGGTAAGTCATGTGCGTGGGTAAATCAGTATGGTGCACCGTTGCACCCTATGCTTTTAAAATAATTCCTATCTGGCCCTGCTTTTGCTCAGCTCAGCTCAATATAGATGGCTTTAGCACAAAATCAAGTCTCTGTATATTGTCTGTGGGAATAAGTGTTTGAAGTTCAGGCAATGTTTGCTTGGAGAACAAATGAATGCAGGGAGTAGGAAAGGTTTTCGTAAGTTATAGTGCTGTGCTTTGTATTTTAAACCCCTCCCTGAATTGTATTGAAATCTTGAACATGTGGAGCTGGCAGAACCTGTGCGCTATAGCATTATGGAGTAGGGAAGAGGTTTAAGAGCCCTGCCTCTGAGCAATACAGCAGGGGAAGGGGAATTAATCCTACGTCCACACTTAAAAAAACCCAACATTTGACCCCAAAGTGGCTTGCAAGCTTTATACTTACTTAAAAAAAACCCAACATGTTGTGTCATGCACCAGCAGCTGCTTCTGTTAAATCTGGTTTGGCTGGACACTCAAAACTGTTGCTTGTCTTTATTATGGAGTTGACTCCACTGATGGTATCCGCAAAACTGAAATTTAATCTCTCCCCTTCTCCAAAATCATGGAGCTGTGGTCAGAGAACTCACGAAGAACATATTCAAGGTGCCAGCAAACAAGTTGTCTTAGCTGGGAGAGCAAACCCATTCTTCTCACTGTGAGGCATCGCTTTTGGGAGACGGCCTTCATCAAAGCCCCCTTTTAAGAGCATTAGACAGATTTATTTATTGTTATCATCCTGTGCAGGTGCTGCTATATGCATGGACAGAGATTGGCATAGGGTTCAAATGAAGATCTCTTCCATTTTGATAGCATGCAGGAGTAATGATGGGATCATTGAGAATCTGTGACACTCTTTGAAAATTGCAGTCCGCAAGCAACGTCCAACCAACCTGAACGACCTGGAGCGAATCTGCCAAGAAGAATGGGCCAAAATCCTTCCGACACTGTGTGCAAAGCTGGTACATACCTGCCCCAAAGACTGAAAGCTGTTATTGCAGCGAAAGGTGGCTCTACCAAATATTAAAGTTTAGCTCCTTCAAAGTGATTGTTGGCCTCTCTGTGACTTCTCTTACAAGTCTCCTTGTTCAAGCGCTGAGTTTTCTTGGCAGTGCCTGGGTGGTGTGATGCAGCTTCCACTTCCTGATTATTGATCCAACTGTGCTCACTGGGATATCCAAACACTTGGATATTATTTTGTACCCTTTTCCTAATCTATGCATTTGTATTACATTATCTCTCACTTCTGTAGAATGCTCTTTGGTCTTCATTTTCCTTCAGATCCACAGCCTGACCAATGATTCTGCAACAATGGGGTTTTTATCCTGACAATGTGACAGCAGCTTTCATGGTTCACAGGTGGAGGCCAACAGTAAGGTAATTGTGTCCTCGATAGGGCAATTTTTTTCATCTGTGTACACTGGGAGCTTCCATAGCACAGGGGTTGAATACTTATGCAAGCAACGTTTCAGTTTTTTGTTTCTTACAAACATTTCCCAACATAACACCAATGTCACCTTATAATAATTGATTTTGAGTTTCAGTGTAAATAAAATATCATACAGAACAAAATTACAATGTATCATTTATAATTCAGAAATATGAGAGCATTGGTCTGGGGTCTGATTACTTTGCAAGGCACTGTATATTATTTCAGCAGTCCATGCAACAACTGTGTAAGGTAGGCCAGTATTATCATTCCCCTATTACAAATGGTGGGGGACTGAGAACAAGGCTCGTTTATCTCTGAGGTGAGGTTTGAACTCAGAACCTCCCAGCTCACTGGATTTAATGGTCTTAAGATAGTCCTCCTATTTTGATGGTAATGTAAGTTACTGCACTTGCTTCAGAATTTAGTGAGCCAGACATGCTATGTTTGGGCTCTCTTGTTCATTCTGTTGAGTGGGCTCCAAAGTCCGGACCTGATGGCACCACTGCCTCTTAGCTGTTACCTTTTGTTCAGAGAGCAACATAAGGTACTTAAGACCTAGGTTTTTCCTCCCATTTTCCATTAGCAATGATACTGCAGAAGTTTCCTTTGGCTACAAAAACTTCTCAGGCCTTAAGGCCGTGCCAATGCTTTCAATTGCTGCTACTCCAGCACCGCATGTATTAACATTTATATATTATATTTTAAATTTATTACCCACCCTTCATCAGCAGGTACCAACACAGTGAGTTACAACAGTTTAAAATTAAATATTGAAAATAGTTAAGACTCATTACACTCAATGGAATAGGGTCGGTCCTGAAAACACATCCCAGGAGTCTCAGGTGCCCCCTCTGTTGAACTGGCAACCAATGCAGCTGTTTTAGAACCGGGGTTCTAAAGGCAATCCCAGCCAGTAATTTGGCCACTGCATTTTGTTGAAGTTTCCAAGTCATCTTCAAAGGCAGGCCATGCAGAGCGCTTTGTAATAATGCAGTCTGGAAGTTACCAGGGGAGCACTACTGCCAAGTCCTATCTGTCCAAAGGGGCTGTAGCTGGCAAATCAGCCGGAGCTGGAAATAGGCATTCATAACCACCGAGGCCACCTGGGCCTCAAGTGACAATGCTGGATCCAGGAATATCCCTAAGCTACAAATCTGCTCTTAACAGAGGAGCACAACCCTGTCTAGAGCAGGCAGTCTTCCCACTTCCTAGACTTAAGAACCTGGAACACATAACACCTCTGTCTTTTCAGGGTTCAGTTTCAATTTTAGTATTCAATAGGAAGTAAAGTAAAGTAAAGTACTTGTGTATCTGTCAGCCTGGTGTGGGATACAGGGTAGCAATGCCAGTCTTGATTCTAGGCCAGCAGTTGCAGCAGGCTGCAGCATGGATCCTCCTGCTTAGTTGCACAGGACATTGCCAGCACAGTGCAGTCAATCCTATGTATCAGTTCTAGAGCTGATGATAAAACTCATCTGGTATGGCCATTGTCTAAACTGTGCTACATCAAATCTGGGGGGGTACACCAAAGTTTGTATCAGCAACAAAAGTATCTTAACAAGTTTTATACTTTTTATATTCAATTAGTGAATCTAAAGAAGGGTCACTAACCTTTTTGGGCCCATGGGTGTATTTGCAAACCGGAGAAACTCTCACAGCCACCACGCTACACTACAAGGAAGCACACATTGCAATCTATTCTGTTAACTACAATAGAAGGCTTGTTTCAAGCCTAATTTCATCAGGAGGAGGGTTGCGGACACCACATTCTAGGCTTCATGGGGTACCTGGGCACCTACGGGCGCCATGCTGGGGATCCTTGATCTAAAGGATCTTTGTGACTCTGTGTGTGCCACACACACATACTGCTGCATCAGCCAGGCTTAGGGTTGTAACATTTCTTAATCTAATTCATCCAGTGATGGCTGGTACTCATTGGGACTGGTGGGGTGGAAGACAGAGAGATCAGCAGCAGGTGAAGCCAGAGCCAATGGCAGGATGTGCCCACTTTGGCGTAATGGACCAGTCTCCACTGCATTAATCCATCTGCATAATAACATAGCATGAGGTGGAGTTCTGTTTTTCCTGTTTTACAGAAGAATAATGGGACTATGGAATAGGGGCCTATACAAGGCTACTGAGTGAGTTCGAGCTAGGATCTGAGCCTAGGTCGCGATCCTAGTTTCTGCTCTCTAGATGTTTTCACATTTGGATCCTTCTGCAAAGACAAACTAATGCAGGAAAAACAAGCCTATACGTTCAGCATAAAGATCCATTATGCTTTATTTACATGCGTCACAATTTCTTTTACAAACTAGATTACAATTGAGAATGGAATACATGAGGCAATATCTACTAACACCAAGTGGAGTTAAGCTCTGCATTGCTATTTCATTTGCAAAAAGGGAAGATTTCCAAATCAAACTGACATCCAGTCATTACGTAGTAAGATAGTATATTCACCCATGTCAGCATTTCATTTCACAAAAGCCTCCATTGTGTTTGCAACAGTGTTGGCTTTCAAATGAAACTGCAAGGTAGCTCATACGAAAAGTAAAAATTGTGCACCTCTTTAGGAAAGATGGCCATGCACTAAGGCAGTGGATGGAATATTCTTCCAAAGTATGTGGTCTGACAGTGAAAGAAATAACCCAGATAAGACAGTTTTACAGATACTGTATACATATTTTGTCCATTCATGCAACTTTTTTTGGTTAAAAAAAAGTTTCACACGTGAAGCCAAAATGTACAATATATTCCTCCTGCCCTCCCCATAGCAAGTAAAAGAATCTGCCTTCCCCCTTCACATCTGCTGGTATTTCCAATATACATCATGTATAGAAAATAGTGGATAAAGATTGGTTGCCAAGCAATGATGTCATTTCAGAGATAATTGTTCCACCATTTGGTTTTTGAAGACAGTGCAATATGACAGGCAGCAGCTTGGTAACCCATTATTAGAGAAATAATTTCAGCAAGAGTGAAATCCAAAAAGAAATATGAAGTGTTCTAAAAACAGAAACCTATGAACTATTAAATAGACAAAAGAAATTGCCCATGCATCTGTGCCAAATTCTTATTTAATGGACACGATTTCAATTTTTAATGGACTCATAATTCAACATTTAGGGCGACTACAGCTAGTTACCTAGTCATATTTTATAAGTACAAACCACAAATAATTCAACAATGTCTGTAAAATTGCCCATAGATTCATTAGAACAATTGAGGCTTGTGTATTGATAATCATGATAATATACCATAGCATTTAAGCACTTGAAGAGTGAACTCATCAAGAATGCACTCTTATATGTTTAAATGCTGTGTAGGGTTGGAGTACTTGGTGGCCTTCAGAACTGAGCCTTTGGGTATTGGATGATGGATAGGTGGGATAGTGGATGGCTGGGAAATTCAAATCACGTTTGTGGAGTCAACAGGAGTGCCCCAAGACTGCTTCAAGGTAATTGGTTTGAAGTTTGCATTCTAAAAACATAGTTTGGTGGCCAGAGAATCCAAGCAATTATATTAGCCTTTGAATTTAGAAAAATATGTGACTATTTGGCACAATACTCTGATTCAGGCTTAACAGTAAACCACGGTTTAGTTAGTGCTATGAGAATGAGCTGTGATAATCCGCAGGCCTGGATTCTTCCTCACCCCTTTCTCATGCAAAGCAAGGAAATTACTGAAAGCTTCCACTTCCAAAAGCCACCTTCAGTTGGATATGAAAAGGGGATATACATGCCCATTAAAAAAACTGGGTTTTGTTACATCCAAATTCAGGAAACGATGGTTTATTCTATATGTGGCTGGTTCAAACAAACCAGGATCTGAATAATTGTTCTCTAACCACAGTCAGAATGAAACTGTTTTCCTGCGTTTAGAAATATAATGGGAAATTGCAGTTTATGCAAAACTTAAAGTGGAAGGTTTCAATCTCTTCCCCTTGTGAATGGAGGAGAGGGGAGGTATGTGTGTGTGCCTGAGGCTTACTACAATTTGTGACACAAAACCATGGGTTAGTGTTACATCTGACATGGTCTAGCATCTAATAGAGAATTTATCAGATCTTGCTTTCACTTGACACCCAACTCCTTTAGACCCATGTAAATACTATATTTATTGGCATGAACACAGGAAAGCAAGTTTGAGAAATCATTGTTGATGCCATGGCCAGTCTCCAGATAAAAGATGACACAGAAAGCACAGAGGCTACTTATGTCTGGAAGCCGGAGTATAGTTGTTGGGCAGTGGTCCGAAGAGCTGTGTTTCTTGATTGGCCTCCCAGCTGAGAGCTCAAGCCAAATGTTTTGAGCAGTGCGCTGTGAGAGGCTTTAGAAGCCAGCTATAGAGGAGGAATAAATGGAACCACTGACAGACCTCCATGGACTCATTTTAGATTTAAATTCCTGTTACTGAGAACAGAATGCAGTATACTATTAGTGCGGCTTACTTCTGAGTAAACATGCATAGGATCAGGCTACAAAGTGCTTAAATATAGTTTGGTCATGTTCATTGTGACTATAGTAAGCCCTTACTATAGTGCTTGAATTTATAATAAATATTTTCAAGGAAATGCAGCCTCAGAGCAATCCAATTAAGTTTCGGTCCAATGAGCTGACTTTATCCTATAGGAGTCAATGGAACCAAGTTGCTTGTTGAAACAGAAGTCTCCCTTGGTTCACATACCTTGGGATGACATGGTTCTCCCCAACAATACTCCCAAGAAATCTAGGAACATTGTTGCCTTATACACAGTCAGGGCACTGGTCCATCTAGTTCAGTATTGTTTACACTTACTGGCGGCACCTCTCCAGAGTCCCAGACAGGACTCTTTTCCAGCCTTATCTGAAGATGTCTGGAATCTGGGACCATCTGCGTGCCAATCATGTGCTATACCACTGAGCTATCTATGGTCCATGTGCTTGGGCTTCCCGGCATGTTAGCACAACACAAAAATGATTCCTATCTGTTTGGAAAGCCTGTCACTTGAGCATTATATAAACATATGTGCAAGCCTAACCACATGGGTGGAAGTCTTCTTGCAACCATGGAGACAGTGACAGCTTGTGCCATGTCCATTAGGCATACTTAGGATTGTGGATATGTAGTCTGATCCTACGTGTTTACTCAAATACCACTATGTTCAGTGGGGATTTACTCCCAAATAAGTGTGCCTGGATTGGAGCCCTAAAAGTCCACAATGTCATCTATGGCAGGTGCTTAAACTCTCTCCCATTGAAACCAATGGGACTTAAAACAGGCTTAACTTTGGCCAGATTGCACGGACAGCTTCTACTCTTTGTGTAAATTAACCACCTGACTAATATTCTTGCTAAAGAAAGAATCTACTTCGTTCTCTAAGCAACTCCCTGAAATATTAAAGGAAATTCAACAGGTGAAGTCAAACAATGACACCATAAAGCTTGCGGTGTACCAGATTTTTTTTATGCATACTTCCTGTTGAAAAGATAGAAACTTACAAATAAAATAAATTGTCAGTCACCAAAAACATTGCTATACTGAGAGGTGGGGAGGAAACACCACAAAACAAAACAACAAGCACCCCAATATGTCATTGTCAGCTGAATTCACATTTAATGATGTACCAGATACTCTTATGCAGTGAAGGCATGTCAGCAAATTCTTAGGCTTTGGTAATAGGTACCTGTAACTGAGTCTCTCTAAATAAACTGACACCTTCCTTAAACCCCTTTAACAGATGACCATTTTATAGTGTTTTCCTCTCGGGGAAGCCCTTTCCAACGTGGAGAACAAACACACACATTGGTTATCTCTGACTAAAGAAATACAATAAACTGGACCCTGCCATTGACAAATATACCACCTTAATTCTTAAAAAAATAGTCTGTATTTATTTTTATTTTTATCTTTTTTTTTGGAAAATGATAAAAATCGTCAACTATCTGGAAAGTGTATATTCTATGACCTACTTAGAACCACAACAGCATAGAGTTTTCATAATTAATCTTATGAACTGCATGATGGAGTTCACATGTTCATCTATAGAACAGCGCAGCACAGTCATGAGGAGGAGGTTACAGTACGAAACAAAACTTCCATCACATGAGGAGCTGTAATTTCACCAATATTACCTCAGAGGGCTGGAAAAGAAGGAGCAATATGGGGCCCACAGATGTGTGTATATATATGTATGTGTGTTTGTGTGCTTGTGGATGCCTACATGTGTGGCAGCTGAAGGGAGTCACACCACATAGTACATGGTTCATGTGCCAGTGGAAACTCATGCACTGAAACTTTGGGTTAAAATGCTAGCCTGTTCTCCTAACATTCATGCATAATGATCCATTTCTGTACATAATAAAATATATTTATATATTTATATGCATTATGACTTTTTTATGCCAAAAATTATTTGTATACCACTTTGGAGAATTCCTGTCCTATCCAAAGTGTCTTCACACCACTTCTCCCTCCCCCTCCCCCAATTTAAATGTACCGTTGGGTTTCCCTCATTGTCCATCTCCCCAAAAAAGCTATCAATAAGAAGTAATCAAACAGAGAGGACCTGCACAGCACCACAACTTTCAGTCATTATTACTATATAAATTTACAAAAGAAATCCATATAAGCAAAATATATAAAAACTACTTTGTTTTTCAGTGGAATTTCTCCAATTACAGTCTACGCTCCTATGAAAAGCTATCTGTATGTTTTTTTCTTCCCTGCCTCTCCTTCCCTCCTTTCCCTCCGCTTCTCTTCCTAGTCTCAAAGACACATCACAAGAAGGAAAGAATAATCAAGGAGAAGATGTAAAAATAATTACCATTGTAATAAATCACCCAAGTCCTGGATGATGCAGATACATAAAACTTTTGTTTTCATGCAATATAATCTCTTTCTTTCTTTTAGGTTTTTGTTGTTATTATTAATAATAATTTTAATCTGAAAGCAAACTGTTGCCTTCTAGGCGGTTATGGACTAATTATTTGGCAAGATGGTAACCAGTGCAGATCACTTACCCATTTTCAGACCAGCCAGTTGCTAAATTACATGGGCAGACCCAAATCACAATCATAGCAGCTGTTTAGGCAGAACTGTTAAAACTGCACACTAGACCAGAATTTATTTGACCAACTGCAAGCCAGTTACTGACTCTCTAAACACTAAAATGCCCTTTCCCCTCATACCTTTTGAACACTGGTAAGGATGCAACATTGGTGGTGGCTAATTTTGTGAGGTAAAATTCACCCTCTTGGTGATGAGAAGAAAGACGTACCTTAAATTTAAGAAAAGACTTTGGGGGGGGCATTGTGCAGGAACTGAATCAGAATCAACCAACCAAAAAAATAAAAGCCCAAACCAAGCAACAAACAAACATTAAACCCCCTCATAAACCTGCTCTTGAATCCAATTAGTTGGTAGGTGCTATAAAGACTGAAATGTTCAAGTGCTGTTGGTATTTTCAAGCCAAAATCCATTCAGCTTTCATTGTGCATATATTATTCTACATTTCATCTCCATGAGGAATCAGCATGTGAAAAGGAACAATTAAAGTATTTCACAAGGGGGGGGAGAATACTCACACCTTAGAAGGGTAGGGAAAACCCTGAAAAATAAAAGCCAACCAAAAGCATCCTGCAACCCATTAACATATTGGAACCCCATATACTGATTGACAAATAAACGATCCTAAAAGCTACACAGTGTGTCTGAAGCAGGATGGTGGCTGAACCAACATATCCTTCAGTTGGTGGTGGACCATCCCGTAATAGGAAGATTTTGCATACTTCAGAATGAGTTCAATTCCAGACATGGCAGTTCATCACTCTTGGTTCCGGGGCTCTTTAACATTCTCTGTTTCATTAGGAAAATAATGCAGGGTTGACAAAGGTTAGAAGCTGTAAACAGTATCTCTGTCCTTGCTGACAGTTGATTTGGCAAAGGGTTTTTTTCTTTTCTTTATGTCTCGGGTCAGATGAAGGGCCTGGAAAAAAATGGCAAGACAAAATGGTATCAGTGAATGTCCACAGACTGTCAAAAGAGGCAGATAATTGTAAACACTGACTCCTAGCAAGTTTAGCATTCTCTTGTGGAAGCCCGATTTGTTATGCTATATGCACCTTTACCTGAAACGTGTGTCACCACAATGGCTCAAAGAATGGCGTTTGATCAAAGTAAGCCCAACCCATTACAACTCCATTGAAAAGGGGAAGCCAAAATGTTAAGCACAGGAGCTGTAGGAACCCAGGAAACTGCCTTACACCAAGTCATACCATTGGCCCATCTAGCTCATGCACTAACTGCCAGTGTCTCTCCAGGGTTTCAGACAGGAGTCTTTCGCAGCTCTGGAAATGCTGGGGACAGAACCTGGGACATTCTGCATGCAAAGCAGTTGCTCTACCACTGAGCTTATTACTTTTTTTGTTACTGGCAGAGCTAGTGACAGGCAGGAAGCCGCCTTCTACCGAGTCAGACTACTGGGCCATCCAGCTCAATAGTTCAATACTGATTGGCAGTGGCTCTCCCCCGGGGTTTCAGGCAGAATTCTCTCCCAGTCTTACCTGGCGATGTGGCCGATTGAACCTGGGACCTTCTGCATGCAAGACACATGCTCTACTACTGAGCTATGGCTCCTATATAGGCTCCTATATAGGGCACTCTATAGGTGAGATATCCTCTGTGTCACTCCTTTTCTGTGTTATATTCCTAGGGAGCATACACAGAGTAGCTTCGGGCATTACACTGTTTCATGTAATTATGCCTTTTCACACATCTCCTGCAAAGAGGGAAACTTCAACACTGCTCCCATTCCGTCACGGAAGAGTTTCATTCAGGGGAGCTTGGAGAATGACAAAAAATATTGTGTGTTTTATGGCAATCAAAACTAGCTTATCAATCTTGTCTTCATCAAGTATTTTAGGACGAAGCAACTGCATAGACCAACATGTTTATTTTTTCATTTGTTACAAAGTCAACATTAGGACCATAGGCATCACAGCGTTTAGCTGACTAGCAGGAATCCCACCTAGTAAATCTATCATGATGGTCAGTATAAGGATATCTGCTAACATTGTATCAGCCCTTGAATCTCGTAATATAACCTGAGCAATGAAATCTCTGAACATAACTGCTAATTCTTCTAGGGCTTATGCACACGTGCAGCTTAGCTCAAAGCAGCAGATCAGCCACCTAGTCTCAAATTGTTAGGGGAATCTTTGATGCTTAATCTCTTGCAAGTCCTACCTCATTAATGAGGTATAACTCCCCCAGTACCTTCTTTACAGAATTCCTCTTACATCATCTGGTTACCTGGCTTCCATTTGTAGCTCTCTTGGATCAGAAAGACCTTTCTGTGAGCTGTCTAACACAAACAACTAGGAAAGTTAGGAAGAAGCAACTGGCCCACAAAGGGCAGATGTAAGATGCAAATGCAGTGAAAGGGAGATCGGAACTCCGCAAGCTGTGTGGAAGAAAGAGCTCCTGCATGAGCAACCTTTCTCATTTCAGAACTGCTGTCCACTCTGGTCCCCCTATGTGGATTTGTTTAGAACAGGAATGGGGAATGGCAGGGTGGGGGTGGGCAAATGAAGCTCTCCAGACCTCTCTGTCTGGCTCTCTGGACTCTCTCCAGGCCACATTTTCTCTCCCCTGTACCTTCACCAGTCCTGCTCTGCACCCTCCTCAAGCACGTTTGCCTGGTGGGACTGGGCCCTTGATCTGTAATGCCTCTTTCTTGCCTAACTAGAGGATGAAGAGAGGTACATGTATAGCAGAAGGGTATAGAAACCTCTGACAATACAGGCTATGGTCTGAAGGCACAGGAGGCAAGCAGCTTGCTGAAGCTAAGCAGGTGTCAGGTCTGGTCAGTGCCTGGATGGGAGATCGCCTGGGAACCATATGTAAACCGCCTTGGGTTTCTATCATGAAATAAATTAATTAATTAATAATATAGCCCACTGAAAAAAGGTAAGAAGGTAAGAATCCCATCCATTGCTCGGCCCACTTTTGCCTCTGGCTTCACCCATCAATGCAGCCTTGGACTGAGACAGGTTCTCATCCCCAGTTTGGGAAAAGCTTGCCTGTCCCAGTGAGGCAACTACAGCAGAAAGAAAGGTTCAAAACTTGTTAACATGTGGAAGAACTCGCCCTGTTTCTCGGGTCACTGAACTGGGTTGCTTCACTGAATTGGGATGATCTGGCTCCCTGAAATGGGGGGGGGTGATGGGTGGGAAGAGTGCACATTTCTTTCTTTATCTTAGTGTGGCAAGCAGCCTTTTCCTCCCTTCCTAATCAATGGGGGAGAAGCAATGTGCTACTCGTTCAGCTGACCAGCTGATGGGTGTGGCTTCCCGACAGCCACCATTTCCTTGTCCCAAAGAAGCTCCATGCAGTGTCTTTGAGGAAGGAAATGGTGGCTGTCAGCCAGCCAGCCAACATAACAGCAATGACAGGACCACCTGCTAGTTGGCCACCTAAGCAGTACACTGCTTTCCTCCCCAAAGACAAGGAAGAGGGGAATAAGAAGGAAAGAAGCTGCTGTTTGCCATACTTCATATAAATAAGGCAAAGAAAGAGATGTAGAAACTTCTCTCCACCCTCCTCAAATCAATTCTGAAAACCGGCAACATGCTCTCCCACAATTCAGCCCCTGTGAATGAGTGGCAATTTGGGGAAAATGATTTTTTCCCAACAGCCTCAGCATGAACAGAAACTGGTTTTCTCTTCACTTGATTTTGCACCTTTGGGCCTCCCAAGTGGGACACCACAAATGTAACCCTACAGACAGATGCTTTGTATCATTTGAGACATAATGCCGTTCAGTGGTGTTAGTTCACACATCCCTCTGCTATCGAGGAGGCTGCCCTTTACTGGGTCAGACCGATGGTCCATTTTGCTCAGGATTGTCTGATCTGACTGGTAGCAGCTCTCCAGGGTTTCAGTCAGCGAGTCTTTCTCTGCTACCAGTTGGATTTTTAACTAGAGATGCCAAGGATTGAACTGGGATCTTCTGCATGCAAAGTACATGCTCTACCACTGAGCTACATTCCCTCTTTTATGAGGGGAGAGTATTCAAGTTATGTTCTTGACTGCCACCTGGATGTGGAATGGACTCCAATGAAAACTCGCATGCCCATCAGCCTCTATTCCTACGTCACCAAGTACATAGAATGTAGAAAGCTGCCTTATACCAAGTCACACCATTGGTCCCTCTGGCTCAGTACTGCCTACACTGACTGGCAGGGACTCTCCCAGATTTCAGACAGGGATCTCTCCCAGCACTACTTAAAGATACCAAGGACTGAACGAGGGACCTTCTGCATGCAAAGCAGATGGTCTACCCCTGAGCTACAGCCCTTCCCCTGTTCTCCTACTGCGCCCTGCCTCCTGAAGGTGCCACAAGGCTCCACCCCACCTCACCAGGCATTCTCCCCAGCCTGCCAGGCACCCCTCCCCCTATCTCTCAGGCTCTTTCTTCTGTCTATAAGGATCTCAAAAGACCTGGCAATGGTAGCATGAACTAGTGTTTAGATTTTCTCTGTTGCAAAACTCTGTAAACTGAAACAGATCAGGATTGTTGGTGAACGAGATAAACAGCAAACCCAATAGAAAAGAAATACTTCTGTCAGTCAATACAGATTAAGGGTTGATTCACATGACCAGTCTGCAGTACATGGCCTGAGGTCACGTGAATGGGCTGTTGAGTGTTTTAGGTGCTTTGCTTTATAATGAGAATTATAATTAGCAGCACATATGTTGCTAGGTGACAACTTTGTTGTTTTTTTCAATAAACAAAGAACTGTCATAACTAAGTTAACTTTCCATCAAAGAAAAAAAAAAGCATGGAAACAGACAGCAAACTGTGGGCACTCACCTCACCTCCAACCTAATCCACTTTGCCCTAAAATAACGACTGGTTATTCTACCTTTATATTGCTTGGAATGGAAAGCCATTTCATTTGCCACTGTCTAACCTCATTCCACCACTGTTAGCTTAGAATTAAATTCCCCAAGCTCTGATCTCAGTTGAAGTGGCAAGAG
Organism: Rhineura floridana; assembly: GCF_030035675.1. Lineage (NCBI taxonomy): Eukaryota > Metazoa > Chordata > Lepidosauria > Squamata > Rhineuridae > Rhineura > Rhineura floridana. The sequence continues at coordinate 85,322,882 of NC_084483.1, read as the reverse complement.
AGAAACCCTAAAGCATTATCTAATGCAGATTACTGCACCAATTGGGTTCCCACAGGTGTTAATTATGCTCTGCTGGAAATTTGTCCAGAATGGGAAAGGTGACGCACTGATGTTTCCCCAAAGTGCAAGGTACAGTAAATGTGCCACTGGTGAACCTGAATCTGAGCTCATCAACAGGAAAGCCATAACACTCCATCAATATAAACGTTCAGAAAAAAGAGAATATTGTATGTGTAGAGTGATTAATTCTGATGCAAAGTACTTCCCATGGCAGAAAACCTAGAAGCAACTCATGAAATACAGCTGTAACTGGGTGTTCCACAAATGATTTAAACTGTCTTCTCTGCTGGTATATCTGATTTATGGATCATACTGTAAGGATGCAGTATTCATGCTAATTACTCTTAATATAATAAAGTTACCCATGAATAGGATTTCAACTTAATTCTCGGCAGGTCACTGATATGTCTCAATCACAGATTGGATTTTAACACCTGAGTAGCCATCAGCTGATGGGATAGAGCATATAATACTTTAAAACAAGCACAGAAATAAATCAGTGCTTCAGACATTTGCGTGTTACAAATTAATAAATTATTCCCAAAGCTTCCCAGGGATTCTCAGTTAAGACAGAGCTGCAATATTTAAGTCTGGAGGCCTGTAGATAGATGGTTGGATCCAGAGTTGCCCTTCCACTACCAAGATCCAGCACATGCAGCCCTCTAGAAGAAGGGTATGGGGATATGGAGGATTTTTTTTACAATTCTTCCTTCCTTCTACAGCCTCCAGTGCCACCTCACACACTCTTTTAGATGGTCTTTCACTGGCATAGGGAGCTGGGGGGAATCCGCAAAAACTGCCTTCCCTCTTCAGCCTGTGGGACCACCCAGGTTGTTCCTTCCTGCACAACTCTGAACCCAACAAAGAAATTCCATTGTAAAAAAGCCCCAATGAGATAGCTTTCTTCTGACTCAGATTTTTTTTTTATGGGTGCCTATTCAAGTTTATTTGTTTCCCAATAATATTTTACAATCTGACACCCAAAATGTCAATGTTAATTTGCTAAGTGGACTTTAAAAGAGTGTGATCACGACTTTGATATAACTCATTGAGTTCTGACAAAATAAATCTGAGATGGGTTCATATAACATCATCCTCATAAAACTGCAAGTCAACCTCTTCCAGCTTTAGTTCCCATCCCCCAAAAGTTGGGAGCATTAACAATGTCTCTTAAAATGTACAGATGTTGTGAAGATGAATGACGATGACAAACCAATATGCACAACTGCTCACATTCGTAACACAGGAAAGGTAGATATTAAAGAGAAAACAAGTGAAAATCCTAGTAGCCCAGGTTAAATGGATTAGATATTGGTCTGTAGAGGGTAGTGGTTGATAACATCTACACGGTTGGGGAAATTCCTTAGAGCTTCTATGCAACCAAGAACATTTCACTTGACATGACCTATACCAAATGCACCAAAATTCTTGATAACAAGCTACAGAATTAGTTTTAATAAGTTCTAATTTGTCATTCCTCAGGAAACAGAAACTCTTCTTTCTGCAACATGCATTCACAGGACTATTGCTCTTCCTCTGTTATATTGTGAAAGTAAGCATCTTTATTATGATTAAAACAACCTTTCCTACAGTGGAGAGTTCTCATTTTCTAATGTTGTTAAATAAATACAATGAGTTGGAAAGCCAAGACAAACCATTCAGGAGGCGGCAATACTGTGGTGATATGTCACAGGAAAGGCCAAAAAACACACAACCCCCTAACATTGTTAACAAGAGGGAAAGTGTAACAGAAGGCATTCCCATAAATCAAATGCCTTCACTCCTCCTCTAGTTAAATTACTTCTCCATGAAGATTAGAAAAACAGAATTTTAAATGAAGGGAAAACAAGCAAAAAGACTTGGAGGAAGAAGGCAATACAAGCAGAATTAAATCATATATAAATACCAATCCTCTCCTCACCCCTACCCAAATTCCCTAAGGAAGACATTTCCCTCTTTTGGAAAATGAACTGATCTCATCTCTGCAAAGTAAAGATGAACCTGAAGCAATGTGGGGCACTGCTGTTATAGGACATTCATCCCAATCTATATCTGATATCAAGGGGTAAAAGGGCCCATCCATATTTTCAGCATTCGATTCGTCACCTGAGAGTCCACACCCAAGCTATTTGTTATTGGTTGGCCATATTAAAAACTACGGAGTTTATTCATCCATACAGGTG